>NC_139351.1:48277544-48290044 GCF_055883805.1 Amblyomma maculatum
CTCCCTTAAGGCGGGGGTCCCACTCCGGCAGCGCGAATGTGCCATTTTAGGCAATGTTTGCGTGAGCATTCTGCGCGTTGTTCTTTTTCGAACATCACAATGTAGGCATCATTCGAAAGCTTAATATACTCACTGTCAAATGATGTGCGCTGCTTTAGTGTGTCAACGTTATCAACTGTATGAGAGGTGGTTTTGCAGATGACAAATTCGCTAGCGTCGTTGATATACCCTACTTCGGATTAGTTCGCTGAAGAAACTGCTGCACTTAGAACAGTTTCCTTTGGCCTACACATAGAATGGGTTCTTATATTATGAAACCTGAAGCGTAATTAGTTTTAATTTAATCAGTCTTTGATCGGCAGCCTTTTAAACATGGTAAAGTTTGGCTATTTTGGGCACGAATATCTGTGCTTTATCAACGTGCACAGCAGTAAAATTTTTACCACTTCGGGCGCACATTATAATAGTTGAGTGCACGAAGTTTCATCGAAATTTATTCGCTAGTTCGTTTTTAATTACCTTTCCAATTTGAAGATTTCCGTAATAGTGCCTCACATCGCATAGCTTGACCAGAAAAACCGCTCATTCTACAGCCTAGGAATCATGCATGGCGAAACTAGAATAGTCGTTATTTGTGAACCCTGATCGCAAATTGCGCTTTATACAATTAGCACGATTTTACTGAGCCTTCAAATATAATCAATTTTTCGTACACGACATTCAATGGAGAAGGCCGTCATACTCAACAACGTGAGCCTTGTTTGAGTTGGCTTTTTTTAATATTGTATTACTGTAAAATAAAGTTAAAATAAGAAGCACAAACCATGGTGATAATTAGTATTTGCACCTGTATTCGGTCATTAAAGGTTTTTCACTGCTAGCGCCATCTAGGTAAAAGCAGCAAAAGTGTGAGTTCATTCAATTGCCAGGAGAGGCGCGCGTGACTACACTCCTTCAAAGTACTGAAGCTAGTCAAGAAACCTAGAAGTCAGCTTCTCTGCAGTGCAAAAACCCCTTCACCATGGCGGCCAAACCTGTTTTGGGGGCACAAAACAGGTGCAGTGCAGGAGACGTCTATTGTGGTAATAATGGCCACGTACATTTCCTGCACCCCTCTTCTTCTTGTCGCAATTATGGGATTAAGAACCCCTCCGTTTGTGAGTGCCATTCATAACACCTCCCCTGCCCCTACCTCCTCCAGGCTCTCAATAGTGAAGGAATTCTGCTCAACACGTTCGCACATGACATCAGGCTGGACATAGAAGTATTCTGCGCTGCACCCAACTTCTGCCCTCAAAACAGGTTTGGCTGCCATGGTGAAGGGGTTTTGCTCTGCTGACTTCTAGGTTTCAGCAACCCACCTATACTACTTTTGTGCTGTGAAGTGTCTTGCTTGTTGCTATTTGCATTGCTGTTGGTGAGGCGAGTGTCACACTTTTCAAAAATTCATTGCCTGTCGAAACAACTTCTTTCTGCAGCAGATCCGGTTTCAAACATCCCATAGAGGAAGAATTTCGACAACTCTCTCACCTGATGCAGAGGCTACAATTCATGATATAGAGGAAAGCAGGGAGTGTCAGTGGAGTGAAAGGAATGAATGGATACCTGGAGGCACCACTCGATTGAGAACGTGGTGCGAGACACCGCTGGTTCCTAGCACAAGGAGACGCATCTACTCAAAGTGGAAACACAAACAGTTCATTAGGGAAGGACCATGGAGTGAAAGCTTTTTTTTAGGTGACAAGACATGACACGCACACTACGTGCGTGCACATGTTTTGCGCGCATACACTGTGGTTTATGCGGGGGCTATTCGCTCGCACGAAGAGCCTGCACATGGTCACGGCATCACCCTTTGCACCCCTGCATTGTGTGCGAACAGTGGACGCTCGCCTGCAGTGCTAAGCCGCTAACCTTCACGCCCAATCGCTGAGGGGCTTTGCGCTATTTTGTGCTTTTCTGAATATGCTTCTGGCCCTGTACTTTTCCCTCACGCATTCGTATTTCGCCAGGCGCTTCAGGCTCGGATAGCAAGTGACACGGCTAGCAAAATCCAAACAGAATGCGCAGAATCTTCCGGTAAATTTACATGTATCGGGCTTGCTTTTCGGCTGGCGACAAAAGTGCAAATTTATCAAAATTAAGACATGCCTTGACAGATTGCAGGTTGCTTGGACGAGGTTCTTCATCCGTGCGCGCAGTTGGTCCAGTGGTATTTCTCGCAAAATGTAGACATTATGTGTTTGACAGCGAGTGCTACGGATATCGCCACGTTATGCTGCATGGTGTGCTGGCAAAATGCTCGCACATGACATCACGATACGCCAGCTGGCATACCACGCGTATGATCCACCGTTTAGATGCTATGTGCGTCATGCGACTCTCAAATATTGGTCGAAAAAGGAATAGGACAGTAGACCAAAATAAATAGTTTCGGCCGGCGGTATCGACTGGTTGTCTCCTTCACATCTCCGTTGGTGCGTGCTCTGTTCCCTAGAGCTTTCAGTGGCACACGTGTGCTTAGGTGCAGCTGTCCTCTCGGAAAGCACCGTTTTGAATGTAGCTTCGCAGCCGCTACAAGAAATACAACTGCAAAAGGACGACGTCGCATACGGAGTACAGATGAAAAAAAAAAAGAAACGAAGGAATTCGACGCTGCTGAACCGAATGTCGAGCGTTAGCTGAAATGAGAATGTACACTATTTTGGTTCAGTGCTTTTAATGCTTATAAACATTACAAATATGTGCTCATAGATAATCAAAAACCAGACGTCATCACCGATAATCACCGTAATGAAACGTAACAGCCGTTGTACGTCTGTCTAATTGTATTTGGTCACTTACGAAGCGTGTATGGACATCTTCGCAAAGGTGGGACAGTTCACCACACTACGCTGCGTGGAAAGAGAGAAGTTTCGACTGCAGACAGCGTAACATAAACAAAGTGACGCCGAGAGGGCAGCTGGGCGCATTTCACTGTGACAAGAGAAAAGTGCTTGCCTACATGTAAACCGAATTACCGGATTCCTTCGGCGCACACGCAGTGGCATTAGTGGGGCCAAGTAGGGCTAATGCGCGTGCGCAGCCGGCCCTCTTTACTTCTCTGTGCGTCTACGCTATGCTCAAAATAGTAAGCCTCGAAGCCTTGGATTCATGTTTCAAGGCCAGGGGTCTGTTTTAATATTATTATTATTATTATTATTATTATTATTATTATTATTATTATTATTATTATTATTATTATTATTATTATTATTATTATTATTATTATTATTATTATTATTATTATTATTATTATTATTATTATTATTATTATTATTATTATTATTATTATTATTATTATTATTATTATTCAATGCACCGTAAACGCTTTCGCGGACATTTAGTGCATGTGGTGGGTTGACGGAATGAAGCGCGTGTCTGTATCGGGCGGTCGTGCAGAACAGAGTACTGATATCCATCGCGGCACACGCACATCGCCACTGTTTTTAGACTGCCGCAATGAAAAAAAAATCGAACGTATTTATTAGCACAATGACAGCCTCCCTTTACAAGCGCACATGGTCATCCCCGATTAGTCATCGCAGTGAAATTCCAAGCTTTTTGGGTGTTTCTTGCACCTCATTCCGGTTTTGTACCGGAAAAAAAAAAGTAACTAAACGTCGCGTTTGGTTTTGACATAGGACATCGTTTTCTTCACACCTTCGAACACGTCAGTTAGTTTTAGTAAAGTAAGTAGAGGAGGCTCAGAATTTTTGCCTCCGAATGGCTGAATATCGATTGACACCACCGAAATGAAATATGCGACGATGTGTGGAGCGCAAATCACATGACAGTCTGATTCGGCGCGCAGTTTTGACGTCGAGGTCACCAGCAGCATTTTTCGTTTTTTACTGAAAGCATTTCCGATAACAAACATGCAAAGCAGTAAACGAAAATAAAACGAAAGACTAACGCTAGTTGTAATCCTTACTGCTTAGCATCAAGGAGCCACGTGGTCTTACTCAAAAAGATTCAGAAATATAAGCATAGTAGCACAGCTAGCAGTGCGAAAGCAATTCCAAGCAAACACGCAGAAGACACGCGGAAATATCTACCAAGGCAGCAGTTCTTGCTTCCCTCAGGAGATAGGAGCCTGAGTCTTGCACGAAGGTGCATTCACGAACTGGGCTGAACCTGTTCAATCCGTTTCGAAATGATTTTTGACAACAATACCACGTCAATTCGATGTAGACAGCTGTATGTCGAGACCTTGCGGTGAAACCCACAGTTGACCGCGCCGAGTTATCGCTATAGCTTCGTTCCCACGTGTAGCGAACATCACCCATTTTTGCTGTGCACAGATAAACAAATGGCGACCACGCCTTGCAGACAACTTTTTTTTTTTTTTTAGTGATAGGAAAACAAATTTCCACTCCTTTGCAATGATAAAATCGGAAATAAATGGGAGGGAATGGAAACATAATGTGCAAAAAACAAAATGACTTGAAACAGCATCGCCGCAGAAGAAACTGCATAAATATTCGCAGCATCTGCCATTTTCTTGGTTTAGAGAAATTGCTTCAAGGGTCTATCAACTTGCATCTTGAGCGTTCGCGAGCATACTTCAGCCGACTGATTGGAAAGTCATTCTAAGGAGTTCTTGTGTGGACAAAAAAAGGAGGATAAGGGTTAGGTGCAACAAGGGGCCCTGAACCAGCTCTGCCATTGTTCAACTCTAATCCTGCTGAAACGCTGCATGGCATAGTGAAACAACAAAACATTGGGGTGAGGTCAACGAATTGCCACCATGATTTATCTCATGATAGAGGAAGAGAGAAGGACAGGGACTGGTCATTTTGGGCAAGGGCTAAAAATATACAGGCACGAGGGACAGGCAAAGCGCTTTGTCCCATGTCTCTGGACCATCCCTGCCTCTTTTTTTCGCTTTGTCAAAATGAGCAAACTCCACCATCTAGCCCAAGAAACAGCATTGCAGAGAGACAGTGTGCCTAAAGCTCATAGCCGCTTTTTGTAAGCCTACAAAAGCTAGTAAATTCAGACTAGATTGACCAAAATTGACCAAAATAATCTGGGCATGCACTGGGAAAATGTTTTGTATAACATGAAAATGAATACATTCCGATGCCTGTGCTGCTTAGCATTCGTCAAGTTTTTTCTCTCAGTGTGGCTATTGAAGAAAGTATAAAGGCATACCACTTCCCCAAAGTACATCCAAAATTGCGTCATGTTGGGGGTAGAAGTGGCGTGGGGTGAAGGGAACTACTGGAATACATAAGCCCCGACTCCAAACACACATGCGTCATGCACTGCCGCGCTAACGTCGTCGCACGCGTCAGCCAAAGCCGGTCTGCGCATGCGTGCATCGCGAGCTCTGATGCTGTGATCTGTCCCTGCCAGATATCTGGCGCGTGCTACACGCGTCGAAAACTAGCGAGGGGTTGGGACCGCGCGGCTGTCCCCTACTCCGTTCTTCTCGTCCTGAAGTCCACTTAGCTCCCCCTGCTTCTTTTCTTCACAGAATAGTTTTCTTCACGGTTTTCAAATTTTCTCAGTCCGCGCGAGAGGGTGAGCGAGCCAGCACCACGAACATGCAGGTGCATTCCCCTTTTGCGACGCCTGCCGTGACGGCGGCGTTGACGTCGCGGCGCATGGGAAGTGCTTTGGAGTACCCGCTTCATTTATGGCAGTTACGAGGGTTTACCTACAGAAGGAATGTGAGGATTGACAGCCATGTTTGTCAGTTCTTCGATTTTCCGTACTGTTTCCTCGGGCTGTTTTTCTTTTTTCCATCAATGATGAAACAAACCCTTCACACATTCGTGGGGACAATGTTTGCAAACGGTGTAGGTTCGCCAGTACTTGTCTAAATGGGGCGATCGCCCCCCCCCCCCCCCCCCCTTCTTCATTGGAACCGCAGACGAACCAAAAAGGGCATCTTATTGTACGATCCCCAGACATGTCAAAAGAATTCCGGGGCTGGCAAATTTCAAATTATGAAATCATTGTCAAGAAACACATGTGCTAGTTGCAAAGCGGCGCATATTTAGATAACTGCTCGTGATGTCGCACTTTTCTGGTCGTCTTATTGCTCAGAATATGTTTATTTATTTATTTTATTTACATTACCCCTCAGGGAGGCATTACATATATTTTGAATATATTTCAGAAATATGTTGCACTCACGCTCTCGAGTGCTGCTAGTATGGCAGTCCGCTTTCTCAACGCACCTTATAGCTAAAAATGTCGCAACAAGAGCGCAGACTGACTTGAAACTAGAGCTCGCGATAGTTATTGTAGCTGGAGTACCATTACCAATGTACGCTTACTACCAGCGCTGGTGCATTCGCCTTCAGCCCACCTGCTCATGTTGCTGTATATAGCACAAGGAGCTCAATCTAAAACATCAATCTATTCGTTGTGTCGTCTTCTGACCTTGTGCTCCCGTCCACGTTCCGCGCTGTCACCTCAAGATGCATAAGCAACACGCCCAAGCTGCTATTCTAAATAAAAACAAAAATGGGGGAGGGGGAGGGGCGGTTAGCTTACCGTCAACGCCATATAGCCTCGTGTGTTTCAATGGAAATGCCTCCACCCCCCCCCCCCCCCCACCCCCACCAGGGAAAAAAGAAAGCGGTCAGCGCGTTATGAAAAGGAAAGTACGCACACCCACATATATCAGCGCGCGCGTTCTTTTTTTTTTCTACTTTTATTACAACAGAAAAATTACCGACGATTACGTTACTTCCTAATGCGAAATTTGAGCATATCTCATTGGCTGTTCCAGCTTTTCGATAGATTGAGGCAAAGACAACTTTTTTATTTTATTTTTCACACGTATTTCTTCAAGAAACACTCCACTAACAGTTCTTGACTGTCATGAAGGAAGCTTTGTGGATCAGGAGTTCGCGTAATGCAGCGTATGGACCTGTAGGAGCGTTGCGCAGCGAAGAGATAGCAGCGACTGACTGATGCCGCTGACGCCGCTAGCGAGTCAAGTCAACGTGGCTCTGCGTTTCGGCTTAGGATGTATGCACCGCGATCCACTTACACCGGAAAACACCGTCGCCGCCACAAAGGAAAAAGGTAGGGGGGGGGGGGGGGACACGCAGCGGCGAATGGTGGCAGGAGCGTGCGCTGCCCTGGCTGCGGAGCTGGTTACGAGGGACAACGCAGACGGCGACGCGAAACGCAGGAACGGGCGCCAAAGAGCTGGGCTCTACAAAAAAAAAAAAGAAAAAAAAAAAAGAAAGCTGTTCAGCACGCCAAATGGCCACATCAGGGCAGCGCGAGGAAGTACATGTCCGGAGAAATTCTAGGGGTAGTAAGTAACCGAAGGGCGTCTTGCATTATTCTTTTGTTGCACATACAACCACAGAAACGAATCCTTTCACTCCAAAGAATGCCTCAGTGGCAGCCAGTTATGCATTTTACCGTGGTTAGCACGAGTGATTGCCGTTCTATTCTTGTTATGAAAGCAGGTGATGCTGGTAGTGAATAAATAAATAAGTAAATAAATATATAGAAAGTACACTGGATTCGCAATGCAGCAAAGACGTACATCTAACCAATGAAGAGTACAGAGGAGATTCAAAGGGGAAGGGTCGAGAAGGAGCGGTCTAACGCGCTTGCGAAACTAACCCGCTTCTACTGGCGACGTTGCCTCATAACTGTCTGCTACCCTCCCCTCTCCAATTCATTTCCCCCAAAATTTAGCCTGAATGCATTGCGGCAGCTGCGTGGTGCTTACCCTTTTGGTAGGTATTTCACACCTATTTCGCAATGCCGACTGTCCTCTCTAAGGTAAAATGAAATTGGCCATCGCCCTTTTCTCAGCTCATTAGGTTACCAACGTCAGTTTCTATGGTTAGAAAAGCCCGAACTAAAAAAAAAAGAAAAAAGAAAATGATTACTGCTGATTGAAACCGACTTTATTGCAATTTTATTATGTGCAATAACGTTTGATAAAAGTAGCTCTGCACCAGAGAGCTCGCAAGAATATCCTACTATAAATGCCATAACTTCAAAAGCGATAACAGCTCAAAAGATGGGTATCAAAGGAAAGACAATACAGGTGTCGATTTCAGCCAGAGTTCATGACGAAACCACCAAAGATGTATACTTCGTCTCACAAAATGTTTTTAGTACTGTGAAAGGCCTGGGCGCCATGGACCAAGAGCACTTGGACACTTGCGCGCGAGCGAGGCAAACGCGTTTCCCTTTTTGTTTTTGTACTTTGTAACTAATGTACAAAGCTCCCCCTGTAATTTCTTGTTATAGCTCCCCTCTGCACTTCCCCTCGCTTTCCTCTCCCCATCATTTTGCTTTCCCGCCGGCTGCAGCTTGGGCGCTTCAGATTTTAGATAGCAGTTGAAGGGGCCGGCAGCACTCTTTTCCTTCCTTTTGTTTGAATAATCACTATCCACACCACCTATAATAGGCAATTGTGCTCCCACTGTCGCCCTTGCCGATTCGAGGGGTGCGTCGGAGCACAATTACCTATTACAGTGCGCATTTGAATGGGCCAGGGAGCCCCTGCCTTTAGCAGTGGTGCAAATCTTTTGTGAGTCAAAGTATAGTATACAAAGGCCACATAAATATCTTCCATCATATCGCACCTTTCCATTTTTGGTATACACTTGAGCTATCCTGAACATATATCGACTATGTATCATCAACTCGCTCAAGCTTCCACTCTGTCCAGAACAGTGAACAACAAAACGAGGTGGTACTTTTCATTTACGTTACGCACATTCGGTCATGGCCGAATCGAGCGGCGGCGGTCCGCGTCGCCGCTCAAGTTCAGCCGTGGTAAGGCAAGCTAGCACCCCGCAGTCCTGCTATCCGCAGTAGTCAAGCTAAGAGCAGGTGAACGCTTCCCCCTGCGCACGGCTGGGAGAAGAATGGGGCTTTGAAAACCCACCCTCCAACAAAAGAAAGCTTCTCTACAAAGCAATGGTTGGGCCCCTCGGCCAACTGGGGGCAAGGCCGATAGGCACTTTCTCAGTCCTGAATCAGTAGCGTAGCCTGGTGGCAGAATTTGAACTAATTCCAAGATGGCCACCGTGGGACCCCCGCCTTAACCATTTACTCTCTCTAAAAAAAAAACCACCACTGCTTCCTCAAACAGTAACCTGGCTCCCTTAAAAATTATAGAGGCTAGTCATAGCATGCCTTCTAGGGAAGAAAAAAAAAGTTTCAACTTTCTAGACACCAAATGTGGAGAGCAACCTCACCACATCACGGTTAGGATATATAAAGGCCCGTTCCGGAAAACCGAAAATTAGCCTAAGGCTACCAGCTCACAACGCCAATCCCAAGAAACCTTTTTTAACTGCTGCATTCACGAGCTCTGCTCGTCGTACATGGTTAGAGGCGAGCGCATATTCGTTGCACTGTTTGCTGCGCACTCCGCGCGTGCGCAGTTATTCCTTATTCCGTGTGCTCGCGCAAACGTGGCCTGCGCGCCGGCATGTTCCCTTTAATACTGAACAGCACTGTACACATGCACACTCCATGGCCCCTGAGAAAGACAAAACAATAACGATCACTCCAGTGCGAGTTCTCACTTCGAATCTATTATCGCTCCCAATAGCTTTGTGAATTTGATCCCCGCATCAACAAGGATTTCTTCTTCACGCAATACAGTAGTCTTGGTTATTTTATTGTTGACGTCGTCTCTTCAGCACATTCTGCTAGAACCACTGTATGCGATGTCAGTGATCACTGTGCAATATTTGTATTCTAATCATGTGGAATAACAGTCCTGAACCCCGCAGGTTCAGGACTGTTTCGTGAATGTGTGATGCTTATGACTTATATGCAAACATATTGAAGCCCATCTAAACAAATATTCAACTTCCCGTGGACAGCGAAGGTGTCCGAAGCACAACTTCGGAACCTTTGGTTCATACTCATCCCTTCGAAAATGATGAGGCGTAAAAACAAACTTGTCTACTCGTGATCCTTTGTATTACAAGTTTTCAAATCATATACTGCAATAAGGTAAACAAATGACTTAAAAGGGCGAAGCTGAAGGTCCGGAATCGCCTATTTGTTAACAGAAGCAGCAATGACCCGAAATAAATTTGGGAAGCTTTAAACAGCACATTTCACAACAAAATACAAGACACCACCAAATTGTGAGAACCGACCACTGATGGTGACACTGTCTCGGGCAACGACTGTCCCGGGAAACGTGTTCTCTCAAAGTATGAAAATGGCTGTGTTTGCCATTTATAAAGGTAGAGAAAATTATTATCTAGCTGCGACTACCAGCCCATTTATATTTTTCCCCTATTCTCCAAAGAAAGCCCTCGAAAAAATTTCATTGAAAAAAGCAACAAACTTTCTTGATAAGCATTCATTTCTATCAGACTCCCAGTTCGGTTCAGAGTCCCAGTTCGGTTCAGAGTTCCAGTTCGGTTCAGAGTTCCAGTTCGGTTCAGAGTTCCATTCGGTTCAGAGTTCCAGTTCGGTTTTCGAATGGGAATATCAACCGACTCCGCCTTATTCTTGCAAAGACATTATTTTACGTAACAACTAAAGGGGGGGGGGGGGGGGAACGAACACTAGAAACTTCCACAGATTTCACTCAGCCATTCGCCCTATAAATCACAACATTCTATTATGCAAATTGCAAGCAAATGGTGCTCGGAGATCATGCCTCGAGCTGTTTTCTTCTTATTTAATTAAGCCTGCGGAAGCAAGCATGTTTTTGTTGATGACCCCAACTGTGCTGAAAACATCCTCCATTATGGTGTTCCTCAAGGCAGTGTTCTTGGACATTTCCTGCCTAACCTTCATATTAACGACTTAATTAAAATAAATTACGAACCCTATTGTATTTTGTACGTTCATGACACTAGCATTTTTATGAGTGGATGCTCTATTGACAAACTCGTAAACAAATACAATCTTATTCTTAGAGCGTCGTAAAACGGTCCTCGGTGAATACAGTAGCGATAAATTCCCAGAATTCAACAGTGTTTCGACTCTGATACAGCATCGACCAACCAGGTTACGCTAGGAAATAATTGCATACAGTTAGCGGATAGCTTCAAGTCACTTGGCGTTATCTTCGATTCCGCCTATGAAACTGGTCTGTAAATTATGCTATCGATAAACCACTGCAATAAGTTGGCTCTCCAGATGTCGATCTGAGTCTCCCATGCGCTTAAAACTAACCATATGTCATGCGTCATCTCACTCTTACTTAAACTGCTGCTGACCCGTCTGCAGGGAACAACATTAAAAACGAACCCGGATAAATTATCTGTGATACACAAAAGTAAAAGCAGCGAATAAGGCACACTGCTGGAGATACATTTTCCCGGGGCACACCCGTCCAAACTTCCTTGAATACAGAACGATATCACTTGCGACATTATATACGAATATGAACTACTGTATCATCTTAGGTTCTCATTCCCTGTGCTAACTTCATTTCTGAAATCCCTTTCCAAACTTAGCTTGAGGGAGGAAGTTTTGTCTATAAGATCTAAAAAACAATGACCTGTCACCAGTAATAGAACGAACTATGAAAATCATACACAACAAATTTTCTCAAGCCAACCATATTTTAAACAAATATAACCTATGCTACACACCTGTTCACACCTCGTGCTTTAATGAGTTTAAAATGAAATTTGTTCAGGCGAACACGTAGAAGTGCACATCTGCGAATTTGAATCTTTTTTGAATGTCACTGCAGCATTAAATATTTTCTCTTTTTTGTAACGTTATTGCTATTGTCTGCAGCGTGTGCATTGTTTTTATGCCTTGCCCGAAGTTCGTTCTTAAGCCGCGTACCTGACCACATGCTGTGTGTCATGTGTGGAGCCTTTAGACATCTCAAGCTGCTGCTTTGCAGCTTTCCGCCTGGAGTCACTTTCACTTGTAGAGGGAAACGCGCTCTTGTCCGTCCTATTCTTCTCTGTGTGTGTTTGTGTCTTATGCGCGCCGTTTTAACATGGACCGTTACCAAGTGGCCCAACTTTCTACTTTAAGGATTGCATTATTATTATTATTATTATTATTATTATTCTTATTATTATTATTATTATTATTATTATTATTATTATTATTGCCAGTTATTTGTTTTGTTTTTCTCTCTATCTACCGTTCTTTCTTTTTTTTCTTTCGTGATGTGCTCAACAATTCTTTCACTGTGTATGTAAGTGATGCTACTCATTGATTGCTTTCTTTCCGTGATACTTTTAATCTCAGTTTCATTTTATGTGTTATTTATTTCTTCTTTTGTGTTCCCTCTGTGTGTGTAAACATGTTTTCTCTTTTTTTTTATTTGTGCTGCAGCACGAAGACCACATGGTTGTTCCTGCGCACATTAAATAAAGATTGATTATTATTATTATTATTATTATTATTATTATTATTATTATTATTATTATTATTATTATTATTATTATTATTATTATTATTATTCTGTAAATAAACGAAAAACAATCGCGCAAGTTGCAGAGCGCTCTGCCCAAAATCTC
>NC_139351.1:48895044-49355992 GCF_055883805.1 Amblyomma maculatum
ACTTTAACAGCACGACACATTCCAAACACATGTTAATAATATACACGAGCCAAAATACGTTTATCAAATTCCATTCCACACGCTTCGTACAAACGACCTCCTGTGTGTTGCGTGTCCAACTCACATACATAGGGCCTGGATTGGAACCCGAAGGGCGAGAAGTTTATATTACTGAATTACTGCTAGTTTCAGAAACACCTAAACTAGAGAAACCTTCCTGCCTATTTTGATTCAACTCGACCCTTCAGCAATTGGTTATATATCTTACTATGAGTTTTGAATGTTTGAAATTACCGTAATAGGTCATGTGCATGTGCTATCATAAATCTGTCGACCAATCAGGCTATACCAGTCCCTTAAGGGTTGATCCAATCAAACCTTGTGTACATGCTCATTTCGAGTTATTAAATCTCTCTCTCTCTCTCTCTCTCTCTCTATATATATATATATATATATATATATATATATATATATATATATATATATATATATATATATATATATATATATATATATATATACATATATATATATATATACATATATAATATAGCCGCGCGAATATTTCCGACACACGGTACCGACGTTTACGTGGACGTGTCTTCGACCGAATGAGATGTGCACTTCGCTTAACAAGCACGACGAAACGACGAAAAAAAGCCCTGGTTTCGTACTATAATCTGTTTAGAAGAGATAAACTGCCAATGTTTTCAAGTATTCATGATATGGCACCGACGTGCCTATTTTGTGATAAATGCTGGTGTTAGTTTGGAAGATTAACGTTATGCTGCCTTACCACATACTAAGTCTTCAGAAGTCGCCATCTTGGTACGCAGCTGTGACTACAGCAGGTCATCGAGCCTTTACAACGCCAAAGCTGATCTCGATTGGTCACAACCGCGAGATCCGAGCACTAGTTATGGCGCTATCGATGTTGAAGTCTACGACTGGCTGGCCACATACGAGGCCGCAAGCCATAATTAAATTCTAGCGAATTTAACTTCCGCTTGGTGTGTATCGCGTTGCTGATTCGACACCCGCGAATACGAGTTCGACAGCTGGAATCTCCGTGAGCAGAAGCAGCTCCGGCACGTGGTTAGCAAGCCTGTTGAATTAAAGATTACTGCTAAAGGTGTTATCATCGAGTCCTGTCACACACATTGTCCTATATGGCTTACGTTAAAGGGCCACAAAAAAGGAGAAGGGTGGGGGTTTAAAGCCTCTGACAAACGTGTTCATTCTGTGGAACGAGTGCTTCGGAGCAATTGCCCAAATAAATAACTGCTTAAAACGAAACCAACAGTCTATTATTATTTTAAAAAATCGCGTTTTTTGAAATTGGCGGGCAGAGGAAGTATTCCTGACACCGCTCATGTCACCGGCGTCAGGTTGCCATTCGCTGCAGCCATGACGGCTGGGACGTGACGGACACACTTCGGGTTGCTGCGAAACTCGTCAGCTCGAATGTCGCATGCGTGAACACCTGAAGCGTGCACGAGGGAAGTCAATGCTTTCGAGCAAATGGTTCAGTCAGTGTCACACTCCGGAAAGCTGAACTATTCAGAAACACGTAGTTGTCGCCCGCCAACAGCTGTCGCTAAAGCCCGCTGTCGCCAATGCGCTCTCCGACTGTTGCGCGATTACGTGTCACACCGTGGAAAACTTGTTGCTGATTGCAGCGCCTTTGTTAGGAGGAGCCGCTCGTATCTATACGATTCGCATCGAGTCCTTCGCTACATGCGGGGATGTGAAAAATTAAACTGCGGAATAGGCTTTTTTTTTAGTCTCAACTTACATTGATGATAAAGGAGGGCATGGATAGGAATGTTCGCGGGCATTGAACTGATGAGGCACCGCTTTCACGCATTGTTTTCAGAGTCGCTTTAAAGAGCGAATTTGGTGATTCCGGTCCGAAAGGTATTTTAGCCAGTCAAAATGGCGATACTGCCAGCGGCCGGCAAGAGTCGCCAGCGATACTTAGAGAGAAAATTAGGCCGATTCAGGAGGATGGCTGAAAGCACGTCTTGACGAACTTATTTTGTTATGAGATAGGCCTCCCTGTAGTGCAATGAGGAAAGACGAACCTTTGTTACAACGGTGAGGTCGCTGATTTGTTCTGAAATTCCGTTTGCTGAAACCGACTAGGCCTTGCCACGAGTACGACAGGCAAAGAGCGGCCAGAGCCCGCGCGCCTGCGGGAGGCGTCGTTGCCGAAACGTCCGCACTTGGGAAGGCATATGCTGATGCTGCACTAGTGTAGGAGGCATTCATGGAGGCCGAACTACTAGACGGCGCGATGATCGTTACGCCTTGTCCGCCATGTCGATGAGCGTAGATGGCATCGGCGCGCGTTGACTCGCGCAGTACAAGGTTCGCTCTATTGTGCCCATCGTACATTCGAAGTTATCTGTAAAGATTGGTTATGTTGGTAATTACTTCCACATCCACTTTTTGTTGTGGTGTGCTTTGTGCAGACGAAGTCTGCAGCGCTATTTTCAGCCCCTGGACTCAATACTACCTGTTCGGTGTTGCGGGTAAGGCATTCACTGGTGCCGCTGCTCGGGAGCTTCAGAAGTAAAGCGAAGCGTCTTAGCTGCTTGATCAGTGAGACCCCAACCACCAACGCAGTTTGCACAGTGCATATGGTATTACGTTCTCTCCAAAAGGAATCAGTGCATTTCTAGAAGGAGGCTAGAGAAAATAAAGTATGACTGAAGAACCAAGCGTAGCAGTTGAAGCAGAAAGTTAAGTGAGCAGATTAGGTTAAGAAGTTCGCAGTTAATGGCCAAGGGGATGCAGCTAGCACAGAATCGGGTTAGTGGAATAGAATGGAAGAGGCCTTCTCCTTACAGTGGGTATAGTCAGGCTGATTAGGATGATGATGATGATGATGGTTATGGGAGAAGTCTTCGCTTTGAAGTGATTATGGAAGAAGTGGGTGTAATTGGCTGATGATGATGAACCAAGATAATGCCCAAAGGAAAGGCGGGAAGAGCACAATGTGTAAATACTGTATTTAACGGGAGTTGTAAGATCTGCTATTATTGGTGGTGATGATAAGACTTAAATAACCAACGTATACAGAATAGGCGTCAACCAATCCACTTTTAGATGGCAGTCTGGAGTCCTTAAATCGGGTGGCGTATTCGGCTAGCCGGATTAGACCTGCGTTTTAGAGCGTAAGCTCAGCAGTTGTCTTCCAAAAGGCTTCTATTCCTGTCTCTTAATCTAATTGGATTTCTGGACACGTCCATATCGTACATGTATCAGGTCCGACCTCCCAACTTTCGCTCAACGTGGCTGATTAACCAGAAAGCACTGCTTCGTGCAAGATAACTACAGTGCCATAAAGCGATGCAAAGGCTATTGACAGATCACAACTTTGACGAATACGTTTCCTGGACAGCGTTTGTTCCTTCGATAACATCCAACGTCTCTGCTACATAGAGTGTGCCCCGGATGTGTTCGTGACGAATGCGAATCTGACCAGGCGGTGGGCCCGAATCATCCTTCTGTCTTCTTGCTGAAGGCTTGGGTTTCATCTGGCAGGACAAATACATTTAACTTGTCCCTCCATGTCCATGAGCAAGACATAAGAAAGTGTGTCTGGTAGTTTTCCCGCGCAGCGGTATTACACCTGAGCGTGACGCAGGGAAGGAAAGCATGAGGCAAACTTCAGGGATCTGACATGTCAGTATTTGTTTAGCCATCCGGTAAATATATTTGCTTGAAGATGATAGGCGGTATCTTTGTGGGAAATGGTGCAAATGTGCGGCATTATGTCTTGCAATAGCTGCACAATAAATGCGTTTCGAATACCTAGGGTAACAACAGCAGAAGTACCCTGGCAAACTACGACGTTGAATACAAATTTGGACCTGCTTCAGCACAGATGCTTCGCTTTAGGGCTTTTGTTACATTATAGCGGGATAAATATTATGTGACACCCCACCGGGGTGGTGCAGTGGTAAGACGCCGGACTACTGTGCCGGAGTGCCCGGGTTCGAACCCGGCCTCGGCGGCTGCGTTTCGATGGAGGCGAAACGGAGTGGCGTCCGTGTGCTGTACGATGTCAGTGCACGTTAAAGAACCCCAGGTGGTCGAAATTTCCGGAGTCCTCCACTACGGCGTCTGTAGTAGCCTGAGTCGCTTTGGGACGTTAAACCCCACAAACCAAACCAAACCAAATATTATGTGACAAGAGCAATACAGCGTTTTTTCATAGATGATGTAGAAAACGGCCCCAATAAGTCTGAAACATGTTTAAATGGCGCTCTCTAGGGGTAGACAGGTTGTAGGAAGCCGCCACATTTCGCAGAAAGCGTCTTTCTTTGCTCTGTAGCCAGAAAAGTTTGCATACCGTAGCAGCAAGATTAGGCTAGTGGCCGTTCTGGTGATTACAGACCAATATGAAAGTGAAGCCAATATACGTAGAAGATGAGTCGTCATGAGAGGCACGGAATGATTCGATGCGAAGAGCGGAACGTATGTAAAAGCATAGGTAGATTGGTTGAGAGGCTATACGCTAAACAATAGGTATACGCAGGCCAATTTGGACGATACGTTACAGGCCTTATGTGACATTAGTACAGCACCAGAGAATGCTTCAATATCAGCATCAGGCAGATGTTATAAAGCACGCGGTAGACACGCAGCTTCGGTGTGTTCTCGGCCGGGTACACTAAGGTTGAACGGAAGGGACCTTAGCTCCGTCTTGGAAGGCATGCGTAAGCAATCTCGAGCTTTGCCTCCTAACAAAGAGAATAGTGGTCACTCACGACCTTAAAAGGTCTTCTGTAGAGGTAGGGACGGAAGCTGGCGAGTGCCCAAGTTACCAGGAGACCTTTATTTTCTGTGTTGGAGTCTGTAATGTGAGAGCCTCGCTGGGAACGGCCTTAGTAGGCGATCCTCGCTCCATGCATATGCCGCGGTTTCAGCACCGCTGCACTTTCAAAAATATTTGCGTTTGTATGAACTTGTGTGGCGGTGTCCTCGACAAAATGAATTAATACGGACGACGATTGCAGGCGTGTTCGGAATCCAGCGAGTCCATCTTTATCCTGTATCTAAATGAACAAGGAGAACGTATTTAGTTTGCGACACATTAAGGAAATAGTGATCTTGGAAAAAGTTAGCTTCAAAACGCCTATAGTAGATATGAACACCAACACCAACGCAACGAACGCTTGTCGGTAGCTGCCGCAAACACTGCGAGAGTTTTCGCTTTGAGAATGTCAAGGCTGATTCTACCGAGGTGAAAAGGTGGACCAGAAATTTAAGCTCGTCCAACGCAAAGTGATGTTTTTCGGGCTTAGGGATTTAACCACAGAGTGGGTGGTTTGAAGATGACATGAAGGCGGTGATGATACTTCTGAACTATCTCAGAACAAGTAGATGATCGAAAAAGATGAGATAAAGCTGCCACTTTAGACGGCCGGACAGAGCATTCAACATCGGTCAGAATGCAGCTCGCGGAGGAGAGGGATGAAATTGGCGTACCCTAAATTCATGAGAGCTATCTCAATTCATGAAGACGGTAATTTCATGACTGTGTTCATCGACAAAAATTTAATAACCACTTCGTAAACAATTGAACGGGAAATATTGCTCGTGGCTAAGACAATCTGAAGAGTCATAATTGGGCGAAGGGATAACTGTTTCTTTCAGCGAAGGTTTTACTTTTCTTGAGTCGGCGCTGAAACAAATAGTTGAGGTTTTTGTTTTCGTATTAAAAACGGAGAGGCCCATGAAGCTGTTGACGGCTCTATGATAGCATGCTTGAGCACCTATGGGGCCTGGTGGCGAATCAAATATTTTCCTGATTAATACATCTAGCAGAGATTTTGATCCAGTTTGCTGCACGGCTTTGATAATGAGGAAAAGTTTTGGTGTCTGTCGCATGACCGATATCTGAAAGATAGATACAAGAGCTTACGAGTTAAAAGAGCCGCCAGATGAGGTATATCGACGGCGGTGTCACAAACGTAAGGATACACATTAGGAGTAACGATCTCTTCAAAATGAGCTGACGTACTCTGTCCAGGCAGCTAGCGATGCTCCGAAATTAAGTTTGTAACGAGGAGTTCAAAAGACCTGTGACGAGGCGCAAATCTAATTCGAGATACAAGAATGTGGGTCCCAAGTTGCGACGATAAGTTCCATTCAGCAATGACCCGTGAGGCATGGTCTTCTTCAAGAACACTGGCTGACTTGCCGACTCAAGAGGTGGGGAGGGGCAGGAAGTAGAACATAATCATCGTAGGTATGTAAATACATAATGCATGTGTCACCTTTATCGGCTGGGGCGCTCGGTCAGCAGAAATATAGGCAGAAGCTGGCGGAGGTAAATTGCTTCATATTCACGTATAACGGCTATCGCAAGGGTGTCTATGAGAAGTCACCCAAAGCGATGTGGTACCCCAGGAAAAAGGTGTGGTGATGTAGCGTCGTTAAGATGTGTAAGGTGTGCGTAAGGTTTTGCCTACAGATTGAAGCCAATGAAGATAACGACATGCAGTGCATAGCGTGACAATCTGTTCCAGTCTGCATGGGGTTCGATTGGCTGTGGTGATAGCTGCGCAGTTTCTCGCGAAGAATGTACGGGTCAGAATCCACTTTACCCCGGTAGTTTTTAATCGTGTATAACGATCTCGGCCGCAAAAAAAAAAAAAAAATGCTTGCTACGGCAACGGGGCGGAGACAGAAGAGAACCTTCTTTTTCGGATTTAGATGCTTAGATGAACGCTTTGGAACTTGATGTAGTATCGAGGATACAAGTTGGAAAGTGAATCTGCCTATCGTCTTGATTAAATCGCCACTTGCTGTCCGAATCTGTATGCCATGTCATGACGTCCTTCCTTTTTTTGAGCTCGGTGGCCAGCCTTCTAGTCATAACTGACTAATAGGTGCTGATGCCCGCAAGCGTGCACACCGCATAGCCGTCAAAATATAGCAGGAGGTGATGCAACTGTCTTCAGCGTTGTCGAAGAACGCTGGCAGGTGTAGTACTAAATGCCAGTACAGGATGATCGAAAATGAGTTAGCAGCTGCTGCACCTGCAGAGGTCGGTGCTCATAGTTTCCGCGGCGCGGCATTTGAAATTCAAGCCTTGCCGAATGTGATGGTTCAAGGGGGGTAGGTAGAAAACATCGAGGAGATGGAAACTGACTGCCGCCTTGGCAAATTGAAAAAAAAAAAAGGGAACGGGAGGGAGATCTGGAGCTTTTTTTTCTGGTGTTCACAATAACGAGAACGAGGTGCGTCTAGCGTGAAGACCTCCAGGCCCATCCGGCGATAAGTGCAGCTGAGATACAGATGTGCCGGCTGTCCCCAAGGACTAAAGAAGGGGTGTAGTTGTCAGCGGTCTGTCAAATGGCTGAAATATGTGTGAGCTGCATGGCCTGGCTTCGGCGTGTAGTGGGCTATACGTACTGATGGCTTGGCTGACCTTCCCAAAAAGGGGCTTGCGCCCGGCACAGAAATGCGCAGTGAAGTATTGAACTGTAATTCTTCCCCCGGAAGCATCATAGATTATATATATGACAAACACATTAGGTAGGACAAAGGACAGATGCTCGCCTTTAGCGCCACCCTGTGCCTCTAACATGATCTTCCCTCTGAATAAGGCGCACTAACTCCTTGCAATTATCATCGCTTCTCAGATGACCAGACAAGGCAGGCCACGACAGACGACGGCTTAGATTTATAGGATGTGGTAATACCGGACGGCGCGCCGCTGCAACGCCCATTCCATTGTAGAAGTTTGCGTTTAATGTATCTATAGAAGTGCATGCATTATGGGCAAAGAGCTTTAACTTCGTGCATCAGCCAATGCTCCTTTTTGGTTTTTAGTCATGGTCAAGTCATCGTACCAAAAAAGGTCCGTTCATGTCTTCAAAGGGTGTCGTCACGCCCTCTTTATGCCACCCGATTCGACGCTCAGGGGCCCGCTAGGTTTTAGAGCGCAGCTCTTTGGCGCCCGTTCCTGGATTTCGCGTTAGCGTCGGCCACGTCGGTCGCGTCGGCCTCGTAACCAGCTCCACCCCTTTTTCACCCCCCCCCCCCCCCCCCAGTTCGAGCCGGCGTTTCAGCAACCGGAGCCTCGCAGAAATAGATTGGGGTACACTAAGCGGCGAACGATTGGGACAGGAGCGCGCGCAGCAACCGGAGAACACGAGGAAAGGAGGGGGGAAGAGGGGTCGCCAGAGGCAGCGCTAGCAGCAACTGACTGATGCCACTGACGCCGCTAGCGAGTCAAGACAGCGTGACTGCGTAGATCGCACGAGAACCGGCGTATTCAGCATGGTATGGCCGATGGCAGACTGCGTCGATAATTTTGTTTAGTTCATAGGAAGGGAAATGCGTAATATCTGTCACACTGGCTCTGTGGACACCTGAACCGCGCTGTAAAAGAAGGAAGGAAGGTAGGAGGGAAGGTGGAAAAAGAGGAAGGTGTAGGTGTAGTGGAGGGCTGCAGAGTAATTTCGACAACCTGGGAATCTTTAACGTGCGCTGACATCGCACAGCACACGGACGCCATTTCGTTTCGCCTCCAACTACACGCAGCCGCCGTGGTATGGTTCGAACCCGGGAACTCCGGCACAGTAGTCGGGCGTCTTACCACTGCACACCACGGAGCGCAGACTACGTTGATTGATTTAAAAAAATGATTGATATATAGGAAGGGAAAGGCGTGGCAACCGTCTCACTTGTTTTCTGTGGACACCTCAACCGCGCCCTAAGGAAAGAGGGGAAGGTGGGAGAGAAAATGAAAAGAGAGAAAGAGGAGCTGTAGTGGAGGGCTATGGAGTAATTTCGACCACGTTGGGGGGGGGGGATCTTTAGCGTGCGCTGACATCGCACTGCACATGGACACCGCTTCGTTTCCGGGTGAAGGGTGGCAGTTCCTGGCCCTACGGGACTGGGGCGGTAGGTCAACGCCGCTTGCGGCGGGGGCTAGCCAGCCACTGATTTTTATCTGTTTTAGGCAGTCCCTGCATCCGCCACCGCTTCGGTGGTGGCGGACGATGGCTGTTGTTGCGGCGCGCGTCTTTCTCTCCCTCTTCTTTCTTCGTTTTTGTCTATTTTTCTCTTCTGTCCGCACGAGGCAGCGGAGGTGGCTCAGCTACAGAGCCAGTAGCAGGCCCATGTATTTTCTTTTCTTTCTTCCTACAGCCACAACAACTCTTCGTTTCGCCTCCATCGAAACGCAGCCGCCGAGTGGGCTTCGAAGCCGGGTACTCCGGCACAGTAGTCGGGGGTCTTACCACTGCACCACCCCGGCGGGGCAGGCTACGTAAAAAAAAAAAAAAAAATAATTGCTTCAGAGGAAGCGAAAGGCGCAGTAACTGTCTAATCTGTTTGCTGTGGACACCTGAACTGCGCCGTAAGGGAAGGAAGGAAGGGGGGAGTGAAAGTGGAAAGCGAGAAAGAAGAGCCGTAGTGGAGGGCTTCGGAGTAATTTCGACCACCTGGGGATCTTTAACGTGCGCTGACATCGCACAGCACACGGACACCTCATCGTTTCGCCTCCATCGAAACGCAGCCGCCGAGGTCGGGTTCGAACCCGAGTTCGAACCCGAGTACTCCGAGTACTCCGGCACAGTAGTCGGGCGTCTTAGCACTGCACCACCCCGGCGGGGCACAGACTACGCTGAACACCGTCGCCACCATACAGAAAGAGGAGGAGGCGGTCCCCCCTCTTCCTGAGTGGCGGCGAGGGTGCTCTGCTGTTGCCGAAACGCTGGCTCGCTATCAGTGTATCACCAGGTGTGCATCCTGTTCTCACTCGCTTCACTCGCTAGCGGCGTCAGCGGCATCAATAAGTCGCTGCTATCTGTTCGTCGTGCAACATTCCTATGGGCCCACGCGCTGCCTCCCGCATCCTCTCGATAAATCAATTGCTCTCTTCTATTCTTTGACCACAAAGCTTCTTTCATGGCAGCCAAGAACTGTTAGTAGAGTATTTCTTGAAGGAATACGTGTGAAAAATTAAAAAAAAGGTGTCTGTAACTGTACATACGCGCCTTGCTCGAAATATTTGCCTCAATTTATCGAAAAGGTGAAACAGCTGATTAGCTGCGCTCAAATGTCGCATTAGGAAGTAACGTAACCATTGGCGATTTTTTGGTTTGGTGTAACCATTGCTGTGCCAAAGAGTGAGTGTTGAATCGTGGTTATCAAACCACGGCTTTACGGAGACCTCAGATAGATGCTAATTTTACGCTGCCTAAATTACGTCGCTGCACTAGTTTATGGGTTGATGTGGTCATATAACCTATGCTATCTTGGACATCCACAGTGGTTTTGCTGCTGAAAGGTCTTGGAGTGTCGGTGTCGGCGCCGGTTCGCCAGCGTTGGCGTTGTAAGCGAAAATTCATGTTGCATCCGTGTTACTTGTAGGTGACTCAGGCACGTTTATACGGCTTTGTTAAAACAAGGCTTTATATGTCGCTCGGAGGCCTATTCTATCGCGCCGGACTCTTAGGTGCGGCGAAAATATTCCCCATATTTTTTTACGTAATGTGGTGTCAGAGCTCTGAGGCGGAAAAGATATGATGCAACACACAAGAGTTTGCCGGAATGTTTGCAGATAGGAAAATGTTTTATTAATAATAAGTTTTCAAATGACTTTGTTTTGGCATTTTCAAAAAAGTATATCAAACGTCATGGTTAACCTGCTTTGAAAAAAAAAAAAAAACCAATTGTAGAGGAATACCTAATAGAGCACTGCAAATAGGAACTCAAATTCCTGAAAACAAAACATGGGAACGCTATATCGGTCTCGAATTCAATAGTCACAGATATTTGAATTCAAAACAGTTCTCGTCGGAGGCGCCGTTACAGATTTAGGTCGTAACAGGACAAAAAGTAACACGGTCAATTCTCGATATCATACAAAACTACAAATGTCCCCATAATCTACAAAATCTATCATGGAGCAACATTATATATTACGTAACGTTTTTAGAGCTTGTTTAAGGTTTGCATTCATGATAAATTAAGTTGAAAACGCAAGTACAACTGAATCAAATAATCACGAGGGAAACAAATGTACATTTTTCGTGGATACCAGATTCTGCAGGGCACAACGACAACAAAAAGCGTTGCATGAATCCACTATGCGCGCGCCAGAGCAGATGCATTATTCTGATAAAATGTATCCGAACCCTACAGAAAATACCTTCACCATAAGGTGTCAAAATACTGAATCGTCATTGAAGTGGTGATGTAATTGCTCTGTATTTTTTAAATCATGAGATTGCATGACAACATTCCATATACATAGAGAATTGAATGCTGCTATTATATAGATGATTTAGTGTTGTGACTCTATAATAATATACCACTGCATTAAATTTGGCAAATGCGAAATTTTCATGACTAAGCGGAATGTTCTGCTCTAAGTGCTGACCACTCTCTAGGACGTACCGGTTAGTTGAAGGCAGCTTTTCTCGCAGCACTGAGGAAACGCGACACCAGAACTGGCATTTCTTGTGCAGCCTGTTGGAGGGTCCGAACATCTAGAAGTAACGAAAAAATTGTCAAGGTGCTTCTGTAAAAGAATCTCTAAACCATGGTGTTAATGATCGGGGTTCTAAAGTGCGTTGATCATTTGATTTTTGCCCGGCGTGGTTTCGAATACGAAGATGACATGTAACTACGAAAGTTGTTTGGTACATGTAAACAGTGTGAGGGCAAACGTGTGTGGTGTTGATTTCCTCGCTGCAGCATATTCTGGAGAGCTAAACGTAGCCATTGTGTGGCGACTGAATGAAATATTTCGGCTCACGTGTTTGTGTTGTGCCTTGTTTAATATCTCCTTGCAAAATTTGAAAGGTGAATGACATAATATTGGCGGAAGATTAGGCGGCCAGTGCAAGTTGAAGTGGTAACCGTTTTAATGTAAATGGAAGAAGTTATCACAGACTGGCTCTTCACCTTTTTACTTTGAGGCCTTTGCTACACTTTCTTTTTGGAGCCTAAATATGTAAAAAATTGACGGCTCTTATTATACGATTAGAAAGCCTGCCTACGTTATCCAGTCATATATTCTGGAACATGATTGATATCTGTTTACCAAATCGGGTTATTGTCATTGAGGGGGGCACTGTAAACTGAAAGCCTCTTGAAACGCAGCCTCCCATGTGCAGAGCTGTTGATTTTTTAGGTACGCTTAAAGCACATTATCGCGTTCAAAATAACTCTGCAAGTCAGCTGCCTGGACGGAAGAGCGATGGGCTTCATTGGGGCCATCATTAGAACGTAGGGGATTGCTGGTGACTGTTGATGCATGAGGCCGGCGTTAATGTAAAAAAAAAAAACGAAGACCAAGTACGCGAAAAACAAGAGAACGAGAGCGCTTTTTGTTTATGAGAGAAGCATGTGCTCTTCGACTGAAAGCGAACAGGAGCATGGCCTCTACAATAGCTGATGAGTGTCCACTTGAAGATTGTTCACCTAAGCCGCCACACCATTCAGGTTGACCGGTAGAGCTATGTGCCAAAACACACTTCAAATTTTCCGTCACTGCTATAGCTCAGTTGCCGCGTTGTAGCCGAGTGTCGCCGCCTTACCAAAATCACTGTGCGCAGGAAACGTTTAGACGTCGCTAGAGACACTGAGGGTTTGGCTGATGATTGTGTGAATACCTATAGCGCTTTTCCTTTCTGTCCTTAAATGTTTCGTATTGGGATCCCTAGCCTTGCGCTTTCCACGTACAGGTGTAGACATAAGTACACGGAGTACGCTTTCCCGTTCAAAAATGAAACTATGCCCTTTAATCTGGATATAAAAGAACAATATCTGTCCAAGTGAAAATGTACTGGCGTTTATTACCGATTTTCACGTATCATGACTGTCAGTTTGAATTTTAGAACGTGCAAAAATAATAAAAGAAAATAGTGGCTTTTATCCGCGCCGGTAAGTCTCGTCTACGACCACAGAAATAGGTGTATTCACTTGTACAATTTGTATTCTTGTTTCATTATTCTTTGTTCACTCTCTGCAGTAGCCACAATTGAACTCGAATTTAGGAGTCTGCAAGCGGTGTCTCTCGCTTTCGCCACCGCTATGAAGCCAGGCGTCAACAATAGCATTAGGGCATATATAAAAATAAAGAATTACGATCTTATACACTTAGGTTTTATTATACCCAGTGATTCCGCAACGCACTAGAACATTTTGGCAGCGGGAAGCTGTTTATGGGAGCATTTAGTTTTCGCACATACCAATATTGAACACTATCATCTTGTTATTATTTAGGTTACTCCCTAGAGGCGCTTATATTTTGCTGCTATTTAAGCACCTCATTGGTTTTAGCAGTCCTGAAGCCTCGATGCATGCCTGTAGGAATTCGAAGGGCAAGAGCTGGATACGAATTTAAAAGTCAGGCTATGCGGTTAAAATATTCCGCTGGCAGTATTTGTAACTGGCCTCATGTCAAAATGATGCTGAGCAAAAAAGGATGCAAACGTGTGAACCTTCGCGGTTAATGAGTACGTGTTTGCACCGATAGACATTTTAGAACATGCACGCGGACAGGCCTAAAAGCATTACGCCACACAGTCAACGCAGCATGGCTCCACGGGGATGAAGGCACCGTGAAGGATAGCGAGGGGAAGTGGGCACCATTTGCTGTGCGTGCTTTGCGTTGCCCCCCTCCCGCCTCGATATACAATATCCCCCCCCCCCCCTCCTCTCCCGCATTCTTCAAAAGATGTTTTGAAGGACGGGGGATATTTGTGCTAAAAAACTGGCCACCCTGTATAAGCAATGCATGGTGTCATCGAGCGTACCGGAACCATGGAAGAACGCAAACATTATCATGATTCATAAGAAAGAGGACACTAAGGACTTGAAAAATTACAGGACAATCAGCTTACTAACAGTTACATGTAAGGTGTTTACTAAGGTAATCGCAAATAGAATAAGGACAACCTTAGACTTCATTCAAAGACAAGATCAGGCAGGCTTTTGGAAAGGGTACTGTAATATCTACCATATCAATATCGTCAACAAGATGATAGAAAAATTCTCGGAGTATAACCAGCCCTTACGCATAGCAATCACTGGACTCAGTAGAAACCTCGGCAGTTATTCAGGCATTACGAAATTAGGGTATAGCGAGCCGTATGTGAAAGTACTGGAAGCTATCTGTAGTGGTTTCACTGCAAACATAGTTCTGTATAAGTAAACAAAATTTCCATAAAGAAAGGTGGTAGGCCAGGAGGCACGATTTACCCAGTACTATTCACAGCTTTCTTAGAAGAAGTAGAAATTTTGTAGGGGGTAGTCAGGGATAAGGATTGATGGAGAATACGTCAGTAACCTGTTATTCGCTGATGACATTACCTTGCTAAGTAATTCAGTGGATGAACTGCAAAGAATGATTGAAGACCAAGACAGGAATAGCAGAAAGGTAGGCTTGAAAAGCAATATGTAGAAGGCTAATGTAATATTCAACAGCCTTGCAAAAGAACAGTAGTTCAGAATATGTAGCGAAGCACTGGAAGTTGTAGGCGAATAAGTCTACTTAGGAAAGGTAGTAACTACAGACCCAGGCCACGAAAGGAAAATAACCAGGAATATAAGACTGGGATGGGGCGCATTTGACAAGTATTCGCAGGTTATGATTACTTGCGTACCGGTTAGGCTCAACAGGAAAGTATACAACAGTTGCATCTTACCTGTATTCGTCTATGCTGCTGAATCGTGTAGGCTAAAGAAAAGGGCTGTACTTAAGTTGAGTACGATGCAGAGGGCTATGGAAAGAAAAATGGTAGATGTAACATTTGGATATAGTATAACCTAGATACACGGATGTATCTACGTTACACCAAACATGTAGGGTCGAAATTTAGACACGGCCTAAACAAAGGCTAGGCACTCGCGCTCTTAAATGGAATAATTGCGCTCGGCAGTGGGAAGAAGGCGGCTGGCATATGCAATTACACGGCCTTGACCATGGTGACATTGGGCTAGCACGGCGCCGATACCATATCCGCTGGCATCTGTGCTAACTTCTGTTGGAGCCGACGGGTCGAAATGGGCCAATACAGGTGGTGAGGTGAGGATGTGAATCAGTGAAAAAAAAAGTTTTCTTGAGCAGGGCCCCAGGTGAAAGGGGTGTTTTCTTAAGGAGGTCGATGAGAGGATGTGCGATGCAGCCTAGGTTTCTATGAAACGTCGGAAATAGGAGCACAAGCCGACAAAGCTTCGCACATCCGTAGAAGATTGAGGCAGAGCGAAGTACTTGACAGCTTGAAGTTTAGCAGGATCTAGGCGGACACCAGAAGCATCGACAAGAGGCCCAAGGATTGTCAGTTGGCGGCGTTCGAATTGGCATTTCATCGAGTTGAGCTTCACCCCGGCTCTACGGAAGACGAAAAAAAAATGCTTGTTAGTCTTTCGTGGTGCGCGGAAAATGTGGAGGAAAAAAACTACAACGTCGTCGAAGTAACACAAGCACCTAGTCCATTTAAAGCCTTGAAGCAAGTAGTCCATCATTCGCTCGAAGGTAACTGGAGCATTGCAGAGACCAAACAGCATGACTTTAAACTGGTATAATCCGTCCGGTGTGACGAATGCGGTCTTTTCCCGGTCTTTATCCTCGACAGCAGTTTACCAATACCCGGATCGAAGGTCGATGAAAGAGAAAAGTTTGGCTCCGTGAAGGTAATCCAAAGCGTCATCGATTCTTGGGAGAGGATACACGTCCTTTTTCGTGATACTGTTGAGGTGCCAGTAATCAACGCCGAAGCGCCAACTCCCGTTCTTCGTTTTTAACAAGGATAATTAGTGAGGCCCATGGGCTCGACGAGGGTTCTATGATGTCTTTAGTAAGAATCTTGTTCACCTCCAGCTGAATGATGTTGCGTTCTGTACTGGACACTATGCGGACGTCTGTGAATGGGAGCGGCGTCACCGGTGTTTAAGCAATGCGTAACCACAGAGGCCCGTGTCAAAGGGCGGTTATCAAATTGAAAGATGTCGCGAAAAGAGGAAAGAAGACACCTGAGATCGTGAGGTTGTGCTGGTAAAAGGTCAGGAGCAATTATCTTTGTGTATTCGTCAGGTGGTGTGACGTCTGACACGTGGCGGTTCGCCGAGGGAGGTACACAACCTGTAATAGCTGATACAACGCATTCAGAAGCAGGACACAGCGTGGCGAGCGACATGCCTTGGGGAAGAGTCTGAAGGTGCGATGCAAAGTTGAGGACCGGGAGGGACACTTTATTGGCAGACATAGTGAACACTGTATGAGAAAGGGCAACCTTCCGTGCGAGAGGTACATCAAGGGCTGGAGTAATGATGTACTGGCCATCGGGGATTGGTGGGACGGATACAAACGATACATAGGTGACAGCTTCGGTATCCAGGCGGCGAAAATTGGCAGTACATAGCCGGTGCTCAACTGGATCCAGCGGCTCCTCCGTAAAAGGTAGGTCGAGCTGAACAACACTTGTGGCACAATCAATGTAGGCAGAATGTTCAGAGAGTAAGCCAAGGCCGAGGATTAGGCCATGAGGGCAGTGTTCAAGGACTGTGAAGAGAACAGAATTATGACATCCGGCGATTGAGACACGAGCTGTACACATTCTAATGACAGCAGATGTGCCACCATCAGCGCCACGGACAATAGCTGAGGCGGCAGGAGTGAGCCCTTTCTTTAGGCGATGGCGGAGACGGGAATTCATAACGGAGGCGTTCGCTTCCGTGTCGATCAGAGCTGTAACAGTGATCCCGTCTGTGTCGACGCTAAGCATGTTCCTTAGGGCCTGGAGAATTGGAGGGTTTTCGGTTCGGTCGTCAGTGCAGCATCACCTCCAGACGCTGCGGCCATTAATTTTCCGAACGACATTGAGCATACGGGTCAGGAGATGACGGGCGGTGAGATCGGGGCGGCGACGAACGGTTGATGGGCAGAGTGAGTGTCAGATCTTGAGAATTGCTGTTCAGAGGGCGATGAAGAGCGGCGGGAATAGACAATCCGGTACCGGCGGTAGGTAGATGGTGGACGCGTTCGGCAGTGTCGAGAGTTGTGACTGACTCGGGAGCAGTTAAAGCAGATAGGCATGTTTTCAGGTGTTCGCTACTATTCTGGGTTGCAGCTGTGGCGAGGGTAGTACGGACGTCCAGAACCAAATACCGAGGACACACGGTGAGCATCTGGGGAGTTAATGGAGCATAAAGGTTGGCTCCCGATATTGGTGAATTCTTGCCGGACAACAGCCTGTATAAGGATTACCGTTGGATCACTGTCCGGTACCGATAGTTGGGAAACTGCGGGAGACACTGCTTCTAGCTCCCGGCGCACAAGTCGTGTCAGGGTGTCGGATGTTGGCAGAGGGCAAGGTGGGGTCGAGTCCATGCAGGATGACGTCGCAACCGTTATCGGCAGACGCGTGAACTGAGAGGAAATACGGCGGCTTCTCGCTTGTTCAAATCGGTGGCATTCTGTTAGGATCACGTCAACCGTATCGCAGTCCTTGTACACGAGCAAGTTGAAGGCTCATTTGCTATTATTCCATTTACTACATGACCAACTTAAGCACTCTCTGACATTGCGGGGTCAACATTCATGCAAAGAGCCAAAATGTCCTGAATGTATGGAATGATCTTTTTCCGCACGCGAGCTCCTTCTGCGCGACTAGGTGACGTCCGATTGGTTTGCCAAATAAATCAGAAAGTTTCCGCTTCACAGGTCCCAATTGATTAGTTCCTCCTCGTGGGTCTCCAACCAGACTCTTGTAGTGTGTTACGTAACTAAGAAAGGTATTACGTAACTAATGCGAGGTTGGGAAACAGGTGCTCGGAACTAGCTCTCAGACGTACAAATGCGATGTTTAGTGAATGCTCACAACAGTGCGGATGAGCGGCTCCTTCTCCACCTTTTCACCAATAGATTGATGTGCTGGCAGCCATAAAGCATTTTGAGCGCGCGTTAGAGATAATAATAATAATAATGGTTCATAGGAAGGGAAAGGCGCAGTATCTGTCACACTTCTGTCTGTGAACACCTGAACCGCGCCGTAAGGGAAGGGGGAAAGGTTGGAGTTAAAGTGGAAAGAGAGAAAGAGGAGCCGTAGTGGAGGGCTACGGAATAATTTAGACCACCTGGGGATCTTTAACGTGCGCTGACATCGCACAGCACACGGACGCCTCTTCGTTTCGCCTCCATCGAAACGCAGCAGCCGAGGTCGGGTTCGAACCCGGGTACTCCGGCACAACGTTAGAGATCTCCAGGTGGTCGAAATTACTCCGAAGCCCTCCACTAGGACTCCCCTTTCTCTCTTTCCACTTTCACTCCCACCTTCCTTTCTTCCCTTATGGCGCGGTTCAGGTGTTCACAGAGCAAGTGTGACAGATACTGCGCCCTTCCCTTCCTGTGAACCAACCAAAGCATTTGACCTCTTCTTCAGCGGCAGCTGCCCACACTGTGGAGCGGTGTCTTCGGACACCTATCACATAGTGTGGGCCTGCCCCTCAAACACGGCTATTCCCCATCCCAAGCCCAAACCGGGCGGACTGGGAGGAGACCCTGCTCGGCTGCCACGAATTACAGGCCCAACAAGCTTTAGTTGGGCGTTCCCGGGCGGCGGTCATCGCCACCGGGGTTCCAAACTAGGACCTCCATCGAATACTTTTAAAACCGGTTACTTACAGGTTGATCCAAGCATACCGCCTGTCCCTTGTATAGCCTAATAAATGTTTTTTTTATTACGTCTTTATTTCTGCTTACGGTAGGCGTTGACCTTGCGGCAGAACTAAGTTGCTTCATGGATGTAGGGGTGGGGGAGCGGTTAAGGGTGGGGGTGAGGGTATGGGTGGGGGTGGGGGCATGGGTCGATTCCCCATCGCACATCGGGCTATCAGACGCAACCCGGCTCTGGCGAACTTTTCTTTCTTACTTCAAGGAAGAAGAAGGACCAGGCCATTACTTCGCGGAGCCGACCTCGGGACGACCCTACCTCGAGGAAGAAGTGGACACCGGTTCCTCATACCTAATAAATGCTTTTACCTCCACCACCAGAGGCTGCCTGGCACATGGAAACGCTGCATGCAGCTGATACTGAAAGTGAAGCTTATGACAGGTGGTCTCTGGCATGCACTTCAAGCGCGCATGTCGAACGTCTACAAGTAGTTCTCATCGGGAACGCGCAAGGAAACAGCGAAAGTGCACTCTGACGTAGAAATGCTTGAATGGGGCAGTTTCAACCGTAAATAAATATGAGCCTTCGCAGGTATAGGGCACACTGACGTTCTGAGGACAAGTTCTTTGGAGAAACTGATGGAGCCGATGTCAGGCAATTCTCTTAGGTATTATGCACGAATTTCGAACCCAGGGTCGCAACGCATGCAACTAGAAACCATGGTGCAAGGGACAACTTTACTTTTTAGGGGAATCCAAGAAAGAAACATGTTAAGCACGTGTGACGTCTGTGGGCTTCGTTCAAACGTCTAGGCTTCGATTTTATGTGCTCATTTTTTCATTGGTGCTTGAAAACTCGCATTCTGGCATCTTACGAGCAGGCCATGGATGGTAGGAAACCTTACAATCATGCGCTTCAGCAGGAAGACGTTGAACATACGAGAGAGTGGGTACAAGGCAAGCAGAAGCTTGTGACCTAAAGAAATGGTTAAGATAAGCTTCATGTCCAGCAAATCAGTCATCATGAGCTGACTGGTGTTTGCCACTGAAAGGCGGGAAGTGTGATAAAGAGGCGGTCGGGCTGCCGCAAAGTTTTCCGCACATGCGCAGGGAAGGCAGACAGGTTCCTTGTCGTCTCGATGCAGCACCCCGTGCAAACCCTTAAGAGTCCGGTTACGAGTTCAGCGGACGGACTACACAATGAGTTGTTATTGTTGTGACTGTAGGAAGAAGGAAACGAAAATGCACGGGCCTGCTACTGGTTCTGTAGCTGAGCCACCTCCGCTGCCTCGTGCGGACGGAAGAGGAAATAGACAAGAAAGAAACAGTAGATGGAGAGAAAGACGCGCGCCGCAACAACAGCCGTCGTCCACCACCAATGAAGCGGTGGCCGGTGCAATAACGGCCTACAACAAATAAAAATTCGGTGGCAGGCAAGCCCCCGCCCCAAGCGGCGGTGACCTACCTTTCCCAGCCCAACAAGGGGAGTACTACACAACGAGCCTTGCTTAAACCGCCATAACTTTTCATGTTTCGTGCTGTGACAAGGTCCCCTCCCTTTTCTAGTGTTTACCTACCAGTGTCGGAACTGACAGTGCACGCTCACGTGACCACCTGGAACTGCTGCAGCACTTTTCAGAACTGGTGCAACCAGTGCAAGCCAACTCAAAGAGACCTCTTTCTTCAAGAAATTGTGCGGTTACTTGATCCTACTTTGTTGCTGTTCGCATTTTCCTAACTTGAAACACTTTCTATAATTCGTTCTTTTTTACCGGTATGACGCGACAGTTTTAATGGCTCTAGTCTGTCGTCTATTGTTACGGGTCTTGCTTCGCTACTCGCTTTTCACAAGTTGTTTATAATTTGACTTGCTATCCCGATGATACTTATAAGTATACCGTGTTAAGTTACCCTAACTTGAAAAAGCCCACTCGACATAGTTTCCAAGCCCAGGTTTATTCAACCTGTACAAACGGTTCTCCGCGTCCAAAGGGAAGCGTGTTTGAGTAGGGATCTAAAGCTTCTGGAAAGCTGAATTCTGATTTCATCTTTCCACTTGAAAGACGCCAGAGATTGCATCTGGTGTCGTGGCGTCATACAACGGGCGAGCCTATCAGTCACTCTGTTACCTATACTGCGTCAGTCGAAGCGATGCTTATGACCTTTTCGCGAACAATGCCTACGTAAGAGGTTCTGGGGAAGGGAGCTTTAACTATTTTACGTTAGAATCGAATTGCACCTTCATGGCTTGACTCTTCAGGTGCGAAATTATAATGCACGCGTAAACAGGTTTTTTGTTTTCATAGCCGTAAACATTGCTTTACCATAATTCAGTGGAAAAAAAAAGAATGGGGACCTGGCTTTTGGTATGTGAAAGGTGATCAGGTGTAAGCTTTTTACATTATAATTTTTGACGACGAATTAATTGTTTGCTGTCGGACAAACTTAAAATTCCCGGAAAGAGCTAGAAAATCCTAGCTTTGATGAGAACAACAGGATAGGCTTGTGTGTGGCGTATCTTTAAAGCTGATTGTCTGCTTCGCATTGAATTAGAGTAATGTTCACTTCGTTGGTTTAAACAGAGCTTAGCTCTATTTTTGAGGATTCGAAGCCAATACCCGCACTCTACATTTCCAAATACGACGGAGAGATGGAGTGCATATATGCCGCCGTTCGGATTGAAAATACCTTCAGTAAAATATCTACTGAATTAACAAGTACAGTTTGAAAACGTAACTACCAGATACTGTGAATAAAACAAGAATCGAGCTATATGCTTTTATATTTCCTTTTTTGCTCCTCGGCTTTATAGTAACTTCCGCGATCCGGAATGTAAATAAATATTGAATCATACCCCGTAACGCTGACGGTCTTTGCGCGCTTGTAGCATGTCCATTCCTCGCAGTCGTCTCCCTCAGGCATGTAATACGATGCAAATGTGCGATTTTTGTACACGCAGTTTTCTGAAAAAAAAAAAAAAATTACCCGTTAAGTAAATAATTTCGACACTATTATTTCGAACTCATTATGAACCGAACGTTTCTGCACCTTTTCTAATTTACCAGCATTTTACAAGAGGCAGCCTACTGTACATTGCGTGCATAAAGAAGTGCTAAGAGATATCTTAGTTAATGTTTCCGGTTTCCTAAGTTATAGGCCTTGCAGCCAAGCAAATGATTCAGCAGGTTTTCTGGGCAACCTCGTATTGGCGACGTCACTTTCAAGGCTTGAGAAAAATTATGGTAAGCGCAGCTATGCAACAAAGGTAATACTAATGCTAACGGTTTCAGCGGTTGGCAGGGCATAGTAGTTAACACACTCTGGCAAAATTGTGAAAGGTTGATGTTTAGATACTGGTGTGGTGTATGTTTTGCTTGCTTTGGTTTCTTAAGTTGCCGATAAGGAGCCGTGGAGTTTAGGGCTTAGAATTGGTTTTTTTTTTTTCAGCTTTCGTTTCCTCTCTTTGAAATTAAGGCCGATGAATAATAGAGGTCCAGCCTTTACCGCAGCTCCACTCGCTTTCCAGCCGGGTCATCATGCACAGTAAACCAGTTTGCCCAATCATGTGTAAATTTCACACCAAATTCTTTAGTAGGGAAGCACTTGTCAAGGCGCGAAATTCATTCGAGAACTTGGAAGTCCTCTGCTTTTCGGCCCTTGCAAGCCTTCGTACGAGGAAAAACGTGAGCACAAAGTGCATAGTTGCGAAGCGCCGAAACTGAAACAGGCCGAAGTGAAATTGGTCGCCAAACACAGGTGCTCTTTGCCTTTCAGCATATAGCTTTTTGCCGTTTCTTTGCGCGATAAAAATGCGGAGACAGTTTGTAAACAAAACTTACTTGACAGGTAAGACATATAAAAGCAAAGCGCACATGCACTAGCGCGAATATAGTAGCGGCGGCGAGGCCTGTGCTTCTGGTCTCTCGCTTTTGCTTTTTGTATAAAGATACCTGTTACAGTAAAGGTGGAGTTTTAATAGTCAAAACTGCTATTTTATCGATGAAAATACTTATTTTCTGTTCAGTGTCGTTGTAATGCCAGCAAGGAAATCTCTATTTAGGTGTATTGCCAAGCTGCGGTTACTGCCAGTAAGTACTGCATTAAAATAGAATATGGCGGTCATCTAACGAAACCTTCACTTTTGTACAGAATAATAAAACCTGATTGAAGGGCGAAAAATGAAAAACAAAAATGATTGTAAGACAGTTTGAATTTATAGTCGCGTTTTCAGACTACACGCAGAAAAATTCCCAGGTAATAAGGTAATTATTGCGGCATATATGTTGGAGGGTAGCGTTATGACAGCGTGCTACGTGATTATGTTTTCACCTAAGTAAAGAAATGACAAATTAATGTTTGCTTCTGAGTCATATATGTGCGTTGTCGTATCGTTTTTGGTAATTTCCATTGTTTCCACAGTTTCATTTTAGACCAATTGATGTGTCCTGGATTTGTAGGCCTTTCCTTCAGGTACAGAAGTTGTACTGAACAGGATAATCATAGATTCCGACGAGAGTAGTGAACTGTACCTGCAACTTCCGGATGCATACTCATTATTTTTGATGTGGCAATGCTTCAAACGGGCCGTGGACAAGTCCCGGTGCTTGCTACCTGGTAACTACCACCTGCCAGAGGCATGTTAGCATTATTTCGAGGCCTCAAGATTTCAAATGGTCGCGTCGCTGACACGCGCACCAAAAAGACGGAGCCAACGTACTTCCTCTTACATTAGCGTTCCATAGCTGTCACTTTTCAAAGCCTCGCCAGAATTCTTCATACCACTAACCCAAATAGCTAGCACTGAGGGATACAAGCAATGCCATGCGCCAATTTTAAAAACGAATACATTTTCTAGATAGGTTAATTGCTTCTACGCTATTAGGAAACCGTGGTAGTCAATCGAATGCTGTATGCTATAATGCCATTGCCAAAACAGAAATTTACCCGGTCCAAACTTAGGACCACATACTGCTGATCGATTTAATGACTATCTTTCTTGTGTAGCCACCTACGTATCGTTAGACATCCAGGTCCCATTCCTGCGACGCAGGGTTAATAAACAAATGAACATTTCACGTTCGGTATCTGCATTACGAATAATTCTGCTAAGCACCTGTGTATACAGTTGCCATTACAAGTACAAAATACAACTGAAAAGAGATGTATCCTCATAGTTAACTGTAATATTCATCACTAATAAGAGTTAGGCCTGCGAAAATGGAGCATAGTCTTTCACAGTCGCCCACGCTGCTATGGTTGGTTCCAACAGCTTCCGCCGTGCAAAATTGATGATATGGTTTGTTGGCGTCAAGTGGAGCTGGCGCAGACCTTCCTTTTTGACTCATACGGGCCGACATCAGCTGTTCAAGGCGGCGCTCAGGCATCGAAACTAAAATAATTTAAAATATCTTTAGAGTACACATCATGAATTAAGATTGTTGGAAGATTCAAAGTCAATCACATGCTTGAGTTCCAACATTTGTTTCGCACTATGAGCTCTGAAAAACATTAATATAATGCCATTGTCTCGTATAAACTTAAACATTCTTTAGCATATGAGACCCAGGCCATAGACCACAGTTTAACATGCTAGAGGCGGCAACACAGTCTCACTTCACCTCATTCTCAATAAATGCTACCGCACTGCAAGGTTCAGTAACGTGAAACAATGCTTACCTTTGTCCATCTGCAGTTTCAATTGCAATGTTTATCGTATTTTCCGGTTTCATAAAATGCATCATATTAGCGATAAATTCAAATCGCACCTTGCAATATACGCAATGTGCTTGTAAACGTCCCGACTTTTCTTAAAAAATTATAATACCTTGAGTTAATACGACGTGCGCACATTCCGTTTTATGAATAACATGTGACCGAAATCTCAATTACTTGCTATGCTTGCCAGTGATACCAACTACGATCAGGTTTGGAATAGTTTTAAGAATATCTTTTGAATTTTTGGTGCAGTGGTACATCGGCTTCTAGTCTGTGAGTCTGTCTTTCCGGTCCTACTTACCGGTGGCAGGTGGGAGACGGCAGGTACCAAACACTGGCACCATTTCATCGGCGCGTTATGTGACGTCATAAGACCACGTGTCATTGCTGAGATGAGATGAACTGCCACTCTGTACAGCGCACTTAGGATGAAAATTGAACCCCCCAGAAAGCATCGAATCCCAAGCCAGACACGCTACTCTTTGGTCATGCAAGCGCGTTTGTACAGCTTCGTTAAGTGGGAGTGGGAGGGGGCTCTATCTGCGTCGCACCTTCCAACTAGAGTAGCGTGCTTCATATGATGAGTCAAGCAAGGTAAGTCAGGTCATATAAACTAGAACTACGTTCAGTGCAGATAGAGAATGCAAAACTAGGGCTATCCGTATGAGCGCATGATATTTTCTGCTTAACTACCAGCTATAGTTCACGTTAATTTCTTGTTGCTCCCTGTTCAAGTTCAATGAACTATTTTAATTTTTTGATGTAGGGGGAAATGCAATTTATTTGCGCTGGTCTGTTTTAGGCTATCTAATGCATACTTTTAATGTATTGTGTGTTTTGGTAAGTGCAGTAAAACTTTAGTTGCAGTCTCATTTTATTTATTGAATAAAATCCCAATGTACTATTTTTGTGCATGCCCCTCCCTTCTACGGCTTTATTGAAAGCAGTGAAGAAAAATAAAAAGTAAATAAAATAGAATTGTCAAGACCCTTAATTAGTTCTACCTTGGTTCTGGGAGGAGTCTTGAATGCGTCGTATATTGCTCAGATGGCACGGCCAAAAACGCCTAGGAAGCCCAAGGGGGTAGATGTGCTGATTAAATGCCACGCGTCCGCTTAACGACAGTACTGAAGGTTTTACGTTTGGAGTGCAGAGTATTCAGAAGATGTGTAGATATGAAGCAGCAAGCAGCATCTTGGCCAAAAGAATTGATTTAGCTAAAGTGAAATGCATACCTCCATCCATGTTTACGATCACTAACCGAGTCTTGAGGTCGCTGCTGTCGAAACTGGTCGCCAGCTCCAAGACAAGCCCAAAGAGAAGAATGCGTAGCAGCATAATGCCGGTTAAGGAATCAAGCTTTTTACTACTTGCCCTGAAACGATGAAGCCGCAACTTGGAATAATAGAAATACTCTGGCGCTGTTTGACGAATTTGTTGAAAATCGCAACTATGAAGAAATGCCACTTGACACACAAAAATTATGTTAATGCAGAATTGTCTATTTAGTTCCAAATTTGGAATACAGAAGCCAAAATATTGTCTACTCTAACATTTTAACCTTTCTGTGTTACCGTTAGCAATGCGGCACACAAGGAAACCACAATGTGCGCAAAATCAACTACATACAATCTATTAGGTACCTGTTAGTGTACATATCTTTGGTGTGCATTGAAATAATTTCTGCATAAAATTTTGTTTATTGTTCGCACTTCCAATTTAATATGGCCACGAGAGGAGATCAAAAGCTCTTATATACTAAATATTGTCATTTGAGATATATGTAAGCGCAACGTATCACGGAGCGAAGAGCAAAACGTTTCGCTACAGAGTGCAGAGCGTCATTAGCTTAAAAGCCTGAGCTTGACAAGGGCAAGAGAGGAAGTTCCAAGTTTATAAAATCTGAGGAAATCATTATCTGAATAAGTTATTACGAGCACTGAGAGATGAAATGCTCATATAGTAATGCGTTTAAAAACTATTTAGAAAATATCCAATAGTCACGGAATGAAACCAATTGAGAGTTATTCAAAGTGTGCAAGAAATTTGAACTTTCATCTTTCATCTTTCATCTTTATTTTCACTGCGAGGTAGATGTGCATGGATTGTCAGTATTACAGAAGGAGGTCCCGAAGTACAAACTGTCCGGGGGACCTCCTATGACAGAATGGATAAGATTAGCAGGTAACATACTAGGCAGTGATATCCTGAGAATTCAGTGATATTCTGAGAAAACGAGGATTATATTAAGATCTGCCTATGTCAGGTTGGTAGAATATAATATGAACGCCTGCCTGTTTCTTCAAGTAGTGTCAAACTGTTTACTTCCTAATACTTATGGGGATTCCAGAGGATGCATCATTTTTCCATGATTGATTAAATTAGAATTTTGTATGACTAGTAGCTCGGTATCCTGTCCAGCAACAAAAAATGCGGTTTAATAGGTGAATCGCTTGTTAGAAATTAGGTTGATTGTTAAGAACATGATATATCCTGTCTGAATATGCATATGACACATAGTTCTTCCGTTGCTGTCCCACTGCACGCAAATACGTTTGCTAAGTTTATTTTAATTAAAAAAAACTTCATCCGTAGCGACCTATTCGCGGGTGGAGAGGGGCTTGCGAGACTGATGCAGATCATGCACTTCGATGTCAGTTGGAAGTGTTGGTATTTGTTTTTGCATTAACAGTTGGCGGTGTGCGCCCGTGCCTTATTCTCTTACAGTGTTGCCGTTCGTGCGCTACTATTTGTGGGCGCCGGTCAAAGGTTTTCAGCCAAAAGCATCTAGAGCTTCTGATTTCGCTTCTCTCAAGATATCCGTTTCACCTTAAACCGAGGAAACGCAACAGATGCTAGCAGACCCTGTATCCAAAACGAAGAGCGCAGAGAGCGCAACATACAGTAAACTTTCACTTGAATGAACTTCGAGCGACGTTAGGAAAAAAGACGCTGCCACTGCCTGGAAGACGTTGAAGTAGCGAGCGTTAGGTGTTTGGTTTACTAGAATTGATATGATTAAGAATAAAGTGAGGCTCTTCAGGTATTCGGACGAGATGTGTGGAAATGCTTGGCAGAGAACGGGGATCGTGTTCTATGTCACAGTTGACAAGTCTCGCATAAACCAATTTTGTCGCACACATAGCATACGTATTCCGGAGTTATTGTCCACAGCCTATCGGAAATCTCGTAGAGGCCGAGGCGCACGTCGACAGTCGCACTTGATTAGAACGTAGGCTTTCACTCTTCTTGGTCAAAACGCTGAGCTCCGGAGATGCGACAGCCGAGATCGCAGTGAACGCTGCATTCCGACCCTTCTTCCTTCGGCATTCTTCGCGCGGCTTCTCCCGACGAGCGGCGCATTCTTCGGTTTCTTGTGCAATGCGAGCTCGCTTGCGTTCTTGGTCGCTCTGCTGTCTCGGGTTTCGTTCATTTTTGGACTTCGGCCGCCAGGCGTTGTAGGAAGTATGGGAAGTAGGAAGATCATTGCTTCAGCATGCATATGTACGTCTTTCTTGGAACTAAAAGGCCTAGTAAGGCTGGTGCTCTGGCTATAGCTGGTTATGACTGTGCGGCCAATGAAGTGTGCTAAGCCTGTTAAGGCTTGCTATAAGCTTGTTTAAAGAGCCGAATAACCTAAACGACTGTCACTTTTCGTGACACGGTGATGAAACGTGGTTCTTAAAGAAAAAAGTATGCAAAAAGTGCGGATTGTGCTCGTCAGGAAATGTCATGAGTCCGTCGAGTGCAGTGCTGCTCGCAATGGTGAGACGCGACGTGGCCCACATGCTTTCGCTATGGTTGAATAGCCGCGTATGGCTGGAGTAGCCTTCGGCCCCTGTGCCGATCTAGCTGTGTACAATGAACTTTAAATAGTGTGTAAAGACGAATTTAATAAATTCGCCGACGCTGACGCCGAGTCACTGCTACAACCAAGAAACTGGCAGCTCTCGATCACGAACGGGTTTACCAGTGAGAGGCGACCTACTCCCTGGCAAACAGGGAAAGCTCAGGAATAAATCTCGTTATGTGCAGTTTTTTAACGCCCGGTAATGTCTATACACCACGAGAATTTTCGGTTTTCAGCTGTATAAAAGTGGGTTCTGAGGTCGGCGTCCAAACAAAGAAATTAAGATACTCAGTCGAGTAGCAAAATTATTTGAACATAACAGACACGCTCAGTGCAAGGTCGTCAACATCGGGGTATTGTGCAGCGTAGAAAATGTGGGTCGATGTTTCAGACACTTAAAACACAGCTCATAAATTTGGATGTGTGGGTCAGACGTAACAATTTGGAAGCGTGAAATGATACAAGAGAGGATGTAACTTGGTTATCTCTGCTGGAATATGTTTTGGATCTTTGCTCATCCTAAGTGATAAATTTGTGAAACGAGTTGCAAGTCCCCGAAGCTGCTATTGCATACCGTTTTTTGCGTAAATAGAAGGTATTTGTTCAAATCCAGGCTACGTTTTTGTTCCGCGACACAATACCGGTCCCTGCTTTTGCGAACAGGTGCTGGTTATTTTGCTTATTTGAAAATAATTAAGAAGGGGCCAAGCTCTACAAGCGTGCTTTAACGTTTTGGAGAGTAGATCCCTAAACGTACAACAGACTAGGTAACATGACAGAGCAGTGTCCATTTAAACCGGCTCATAGTCTAGTATACGCAGGATTATGATGACTTCAGCTTTATCAGCGTTCGTCAGCGTTTCAAAATGTAGCTGCCAGCTATTCCTGCAGATGGTATCGAAGAGGAGAGAAAACATCTAAAAAAAATTTGCTTGTGTGCACATACACCGCATCTTCCGATGACCGGTACTCTAGGAGTGTGTGCAAACGTGTGCAAGTGCAGCTGCCAGCACTTTTCACAGTGTACGATGGGAAGGGTAAAATAACTTTTTCCCAGTGTGGCTCATGCGCCAATACATCGCATAATGCCCATCGCCACATATATACCAGCCTTCGTCAGTGTTTCATATGAAGCTCTCAGCAGCCATCGAGGTGGATATTGCACATGCAAAAGCACATCTCAACCAAAGCTGCGCTTGCGAAATATATGCCATGATGCGACTCACGTACCTGTGCCGGCGTTCATCATGGTCTAAAATGTAGCTCCATGCACTTTCCGCAGAGGATGCTTAACAGGTGAAAGCGTTTTTTGACGAAAGGTGCTTAATGTGTAATTGCACGCATCGCTAGATGCCGATGGTCTCTGATCTACCACCGCGGTCAGCGTCTGAACTGGCAGTTGCGAACCCTTTTCGCACTGGACACTGAAAAGGATAAGGTACTTTTGAACTGAAGTACCCAGTGCGCAATTATTCTGCATGATACCGGTGACCGCAGGCCTACCAGTGTGTACCAACACATGAAAGAACAACTACCATCCCTTATTGCAAATGATATTGCACAAGAGAGCACTTTTTAACCAAAGTGGTTGTTGCTCAAATATACCACATGATGACGACGTGGTGCCAAAATGCTGAGGCGATAATTTAATTAGGCTGATAACCTCAGGAACAAATGGTTCTGTTTAGTGGCTTGGGTAGGAAATAATCTGCTTGCATTCCGCGAAATCGGCCCGGCGCTAGTGTTTTCTTCCCGCTGTCTCGTGGTGCATTGAAAGAGCACACTGCGGAAACCGCGATGGCCCTCGAATTAAATTTCTCACAGAGTGCTTGCGCAAAGCGAGGACTGCGGAGAAAACTACTAGTCTCCATGCCGAGCACAAATGATCTCAGAAATAAAAATCGATCAGTATATTCTATGTATTATGTCTGCTTTACAGATGGAAAAGGTTCAATATACGTGTCTACTCTGAGAGATAGCAGCATTGGAATAAATGTTACGCACGCATAAAATTTACATGACACTTTTTCTATATTTCCCTTTCTTAAGTGCGCAGCTGAGGAATCTCCAGTTATCCCACAACGCAGAAAATATGCTTAGAGAAGTTATGTAGCAAGGCTTCTGTATATAAAAAAAAAGTAATGCGATTCTCGAATGTTTGAGCTTTAATTGCCGATTGCGAGAAAGCAAAACAGCGTAGTGCATTAACAGAAGATTATGCAGAATAAGTAACACTGCTGAAATATTGGCGAGCCAAATCCACTTCGGCATACATCACAAAACACATTTCCCGCTCCTTAAAATGCGGTTCCTAAACATGCTCACTTACCTCAAAATGTGCGTACCTTTCTGTTGATGAATTTTAGAAAGAGTGCCTCGATAGAATGCATGTGATATTTTCCAAACCAGTGACCTTGAAGTTGTTGTTCTGAGTTTATGCCACTCTTGCTTTATCTTTTTGGGAAAACTTCAGAAAACACTGACATGTGGTCGTGATGAATTTCGATACTACAGCGACATTTCAATTGGGTCTTTTTAATGTTACTTATGTTTTATTACCCTGCTCTTTTAACCTTTTGGTAGTAATTTAATCAGCAATAACAAAACTTCAGTTTTGGTCCTTCAGTTGCTCCGGTGTTGTGTGTAATACCGATGGCGAATGTGAACACGAGTCTAACAAAATCAGAAATAAATTTGCGACGGAATATTTTGTTTTTTGAAGATTTTTATGTTTTTTTTTAAACAAAGAATTTCAATTGGCATCTCAGTGGAGTAGTTTATTTCCCGTCACCAAACCTCTCAGATTAAAAGATTGAACTTTCGCAGAAATATTTATGACATTTTCTACACTTAAGGGTGTTTGTTAAGTTTGAAAATGCCACGTAGGGTGGGTATGCCACGTTAAAAAAGTTGTGCTACCATTTCATTCCTCCTACTCGAAACATGCTCATTGTTCATTGTGACTCAGATCGGATCTCTTCACACTATATCCAAGGAACGTTCATTCGACGTTTAGACTCAAAGTGTATGTGGTTCAATAAGCATGATGCTTACTGGTGTTGCTAAATTCCTGTTTAGAACTTCCGAAACTAGGAGGGTAGTGGAACCTTTCAGAAGCAACACCCAGGAAAGACATAAAGAAATATGTTGGCGGTGCCTGACTTGAAACATGTATCTGACATTCTGGAAAAAAAGGGGGGGGGGAACGTTCGTTGAGGGTGTGGTGCTCAAAAGAGATCGAAAGATGTCTAGTCTTTGTGCCATATTCAACCGAAAGAAAAAAAACAGCTCTCGTTATTAAGAATGTGAGAAATTTATTTTAATTCAATCTTGTTGTTGTGAAATAAAGTTTGTGGCGTTTGTCTTGTTTATATAGCACTAGCAGGTCACTACTCTGAAGAAACATTGAACGAATTGCTGCATCGTTGAAATCTTTAAAGCACAGCAACCAGCCAAACCATTACAATGGTTGCCAGTGCTTCCCACATTCTGAAGAACTGACGTTACTCGGCTCTGAAAATAGCCGTCGGCCGAGATTTCTGAGGCGGCCATCATGTATAATACGAGAGATGATGAGTGTGCAAGTAACTGGACGATTATTTTCTAGAAAAGAGATTGTATATGTTGCTGAATAGGGTACCTAAATAAATAAATGAAATAAATAAGGTTAATAAAAGTATGTTTTAATTTTTTTCTTCTGTAAGGTGGCGGCGTTTGCTTTTATTTGCTTGCTTTATGTGAGTTAAAATTTATTCAGTTATCCGGTTGCATACTGAGAGCAATCGTTAGCTGAACTTTCGCATTTCCGATCTTTTAGCTGAAAGTGTGCTATCATCCTGTGTCATCATCGCCCGTGTTTCGTTTTTATCGTAGCAACACTTTTTTCAAGTCAAAGTGTATATTCGAGTGGAGTTTACTCTATTTTTACCTCCATCCTCTCTCCTCATGTGATTTTGCACGCGTAAATGGATATGCAGTGTGACCGTAAGAAATGACTGTATACAATAAGGCCATGAGGGCCCTAACTGACTGTTCTTTATGGCGCAAAAAAGACGTTTAGTGTTGAAACACTGTCAGGAGCGATTATGCTAAATTACCTCCCATGTAAACGTTGATGTTGTTTTTTCGATAAAAAATCGCTGGGTCCCGAATATGATGCACATCACCTTACCATAAGAAAGCTGCACAGGATTTATCGATTTCAGCATGGTGCAGCAGCAACATGCTAGTTTTATTAAACCTGAGGACACCCATTTGTGCTTGCTGTGGCCTTGGTAGCCCAAACGATTGTTTGTGATGGAACCCTGCCACCTCCCGCATCGTTTTCTACTCCTTGTCTGCAAGCAACGCGGCAGCAAAAGTCACTTTCCATGACTGTTTGCGATGTCTATAGGCACATTAATTGGGTGTGTGAGGATCTGCGTGCAAGGCTTGCAGGCCCGCGTTTAGTTCAAAGCGGGAAGTCATTTAGCTCAGAGGCGCGCCTAATAGGTAGATTGTTTCAACAACAACGGCTTCGTTCACGGTGCTACAGCCTTTGCATAGCCCCGCGTCAACCGTTCGCCATATTGGTACAAGACAGCGGCAGCGGATTGTCGCGGTGGGCGCTTCGCGGCCAGGTTGTGATGCGGTTATCGCGACGACGATCATACGAATGCGTCAGAAAGCAACGTGGTTGTACTTGTGGGTTTGAGCACGAGAAGATCACCGCTGCTTATTTCTTTTATTCATTTATTTTACCATCAGGGCCCGAGGGCATTGCAGGGGGGGTACATAAGAGCACAATATATACATAAATGACAAATGAAAAAAAAAAACGTATATAGAAACAGCCACTATTAAAGAACACAATGCATTCAGAATGTATTGGGGATACAGTACAACAAATGTTTAGGGAGTAAACGGCAAATATTTTTTTTTATAGTTACAAGCATACAAACATTCAAAGGGAAACAATAACTTTGCAAAATGCTCTATAATCTGACATACAAACGATATTATAGATAAGGTGACTTCAGCTTACACAACTTTTAGGTATGAATGAATCATGAAAACATTTTGTGTAACAAGATGGACCCCGAAGGTTATATTGGCGACCAATGTGTGCCGATATGTAAGGTGGACTTGTTAATAATCTGTCTATCAGATAGCTGTTGAGGTAGAGTTTATGAAAAAGGCATAATGATGCTACTGATCTGCTGTGAGATAGACATGGAAGGGACAAACTTGTATAGTGATTTCATAGAGTGCAAAAACACGAGAAAACGACGAACACAAAGGCCCAGCTAAACAGCCGCATTACTTGTAAATAAATGTTTGTCTGTCATATCACGAGATACGTTTCAGTGTGTCACTAGCATTGTCTGCAAGGTCCCCTTGTTTCTTCACATATTGCCGCGAAACCTTCAAAAGTGTATTTGTTTTTTAGCAGTCGCCGGCATGCGACCTTATCGCTCTGATTTTGCCGCTCACATCAATTCTGTATTTTTGTTAATACTCGATTTCGCGAGACGCACCTTTATCAGTTTCTTTGTCGCGCAAGATGCTCCGAGATCTCTCTTGAAGATTCGGCGACTTGCGTATGTTTCTACAATGTTCCAGGTTGTGGTAGTAACACTTTGCGATGTTATCCACATGGGTCTGAGCCACCTTTAAATTGAGCATTGGCGTGTGCAACAGAAATTCTTAGTTCTTGCGTCGAGTTGATAGTTCTTTTGGAGGCGCAAGAAAGGCCAATAAAGAGTTTTTTTTTCAGTACTATCACTCCTGTGTCCTCTTTTGGGGTCTACTGCCTGGTCACCACTGCGTGACAATATAAAATATTGAAGAGACTGGGCGTTATGTGAACAACCGACGAAGTCAGAATCGAAAAAAAAAACCTAAATGCCATGAGCACACATCTTGCGCCGCACTGCTTGCCATGGAGTGATTATAAACCACATTTCCATAATTAGAGAATCCAGTGAACAAGTAAGTAAAAAAAGCTGTACCTTTTTAGGCATTTCATAACCTAAAAGTAGGTGAAACTGCCTAAGTGTTGTTTTGGTAGCTCTAAGATAATGTTTGATACACGCTTCTGTCAATAATCTTGCTGACACATCTCCGAGTGTCTTGCATGCTCGCACCTGTTAAGGCCCATTACTGTGCCTTTGGCTTCGATAAGTAATTGCGAGATGCACCTGTGTTCTTTGTCATTGTCTTTTTCTCTTGCCCTGTTCTTTTTTGAATAATGAAATCGCTACAATACCTGACAACCAACTAGAGTAGCAGTTAACTCTATGCGAACGTTTAAAACTAGAGCGAAAGCAGTGGCATTAAGCACGTCGGTAACAGTCCCAGGCGCGCATAACGGCAAACGTATGCGGCGAATGCACCAATATGGCGGCCGCGTCCGGCGTGTCACTTATCTTTAATGAAGAGACGCAGAGCTATCGGGGCACACTTTTAATATGGGACACAGATCGCCATCTTGTTTTCAAATAAGCAAGTGCAGAGTAGGACGAGGGAGACGAGTCTCCGAGGCGCAGCTGAGCAGACAAGTGTATTGTAAGCTTACTCTTTCGTTTAGTGCTCTTTTCTCACCTTTAAGCCTCTGAAGAACTGCAGAATATAAAGACTTGACGAAAAGGGCAACCTGACAGCCGCAGCTGCCTGCCATTTCGGTCGTGCTGTTGCTGCATGCAGCAAACCATAACATCGCTTAGCACAGGTTTGAAGCTGCAACTGTTGCTTTGAGTATTTTTTTTTAGACGTAAGGCGCCTACCAAGTGCGGTGACTCTTGGTATTGGCGCTAATTTACTATAACACAAAAGTTTACGTACTACAAGCTTACTGCGAGACAAAATGCAACCTCCGTGAGTAGTTTGCCGATATCGAGTCAACAGTTGAGACGTAGAATTTGAAAAGCCGCCACAGTAATGATTCATTACAAGAATGATTAACTCATAGCACCTGTGAAACCGTAGTTTGTCAGTCCGCTATGTTCAGGCTAGTAGACACATTACTTACGAGCGTATGTTGTCGCCTTGACTCGATCCGAGGTACGTATTTTGGTTTGACGAATACGGGAACGGAGCGGCTACGTCTGAAATTTTGCTACACTACGTACGGCGCGGTGTACCGACCTAATGCTGGACACCGGTAAGCCGGCTTCAAAATCAATTTCGCATGACAGACAAGAAACGAAACATAAACAGGCGAAAAGTTCCCCGCAGGGAACTGTAACGAGATCGCCGCCCGCGGTCGCGCCGTAGTTGCCGTGGTGCCCACACGAAGGGCAAAGGTGCGCGCGCGAGACCGGAATTGCAAAGAACCAAGCTTTCCGGGCAATGAAACAAGGCCGCCGTCGCCCCGACGCAGTGACTACCGCTTGCTTCGCAGCTAACTTGTCTCCAGACGATTTTGCCAGAGAAGCGGCACGGAAGGTTTTTTCCAAAATATGATGTGTTGCCTCCCTCAACTACCATTTCTAACATTGTAGGGATTCCAGCACACATCGTTCAGTTCAGTCCAGGCGTTCAGTCGTGTCCGACTCTTCGTGACCCTATGGACCATGTCACGCCACGCTTTCCGGTCTCTCACTATCTTCTTAACATCACATAGCTTCATCTGCAATGCCTCGAGAATGCCATCTAACCATCGCGTTCGCTGCCTACCCCTTCTCCGGCGACCGTCAACCTTTCCCAACATCAAATCTTTCTCCAGCGACTCCTCTCTTCTCATCAGATGACCAAAGTAGCTGAGCTTTAACTTTAGAATTTGACCCTCCAATGAGCAGTCAGGGTTTATGGTCGACAATATCGACTGATTTGATCTTCTGGCAGTCCAAGGAACTCTTAAGAGTCTTCGCCAGCACCACAATTCAAACGCGTCAATTCTTCGGCGGTCAGCCTTTTTCACAGTCCAACTCTCGCATCCATACATCACAACTGGAAAGACCATAGCACGGGTTATACGGATCTTGGTTGGCAGACTAATGTCTCTGCTCTTTACTAGGCGGTCAAGGCTAACCATTGCTCTATTTCCCAGAAGCAGGCGTCTCCTAATTTCATGGCTGCAGTCTCCTTCCGAGGTAATCTTGGCGCCCAAGAACAGAAAATCTGTCACAGCTTCCACTTCTTGTCCATTGATGCTCCAGGACTTGATAGGGCAAGACGCCATGATCTTCGTCTTTTTAATGTTCAGTTTAAGCCCAAACTTCTCACTCTCTTCTTGTACGCGCATCAGAAGTCTCTTTAGTTCCACTTCACTTTCTGCCATTAAAGTGGTATCATCCGCATATCTAAGGTTGTTGATACGTTTTCCAGCAATCTTCACTCCAGCTGAAGACTCGTCCAGACCGGCCTTTCTCATGATGCACTCTGCATATAGGTTAAATAGGCAGGGCGACAGTATGCAGCCTTGCCTCACCCCTTTCTCAATCGGAAACCAATCAGTAAGACCATGCCCAGTTCTGACTGTGGCCTCTTGCCCTTCATAAAGGTTCCTGAGGAGACAGATGAGGTGAATTGGAACTCCCATCTCTTGGAGAGCTTGCCACAATCTGCTGTGATCTACGCAGTCAAACGCTTTCGCATAATCAATAAAGCAGAAGTAAATGGGTTTCTGGAACTCTCTTGCTTTTTCCATGATCCAGCGAAGGTTGGCAATTTGGTCTTTAGTTTCTCTGCCCTTGCGAAACCCAGCTTGCACGTCCGGAAGCTCCCGATCCACATACTGCTGCAGCCTACCTTGCAGGATTTTTAACATCACCTTGCTAGCATGCGAAATAAGCGCGATCGTCCGGTAGTTGGAACAATCTTTGGCACTGCCTTTCTTTGGAATGGGGATGTAAACTGACCTCCTCCAATCCTGTGGCCACTGCAGGGTTGTCCAAATCTTTTGACATAATGTATGCAGTGTGTTAACAGCTTCGTGGTTGAGGTTTTGAAGCAACTCAGCTGGAATACCATCAATTGCGCTAGCTTTGTTCTTAGCAAGGCTGGCTAAGGCCCATTCAACTTCACTCTTCAGGATGCCCGGCTCGAGATCAGTAATCACAACCGGCTTATGTTGGGTTTGCACATCCGGGTCCTTCTTGTACAGTTCTTCTGTGTATTCCTGCCACCTCTTTTTTATCTCTGAGGCTTCAGTGAGGTCCTTGCCTCGTTTGTCCTTTATCACGCCCAGCTTAGCACAGAAGCACACATAGGCAGACTGCCAAAAGCAGAACACACCGATGGTATTGCCAGTCCTTTCTCCATGCCTGAGTTGCTTGCGGCAATAGATGAGGCCAAACGGAAGACATCACCCGGTCCGGATGCCATTCCGTATGAAGGATACAAGAGTCTGAGTAACGCTGTACTAACTCAACTTCTGGACACCATTAACAAGGTATAGCTAGACGCCTCTGTACCCGAGACCTGGAAATCAGCCATTGTGATCCCAATTCCAAAACAATGGAAGCCACCGACGGATCTCGGCAACTATCGGCCGATTTCTCTAACATCAACACTGTGCAAGCGGACAGAAAAAATGTTAGCCACACGAATGTCCTGGTGGCTGGAGCAGCACGGTTTCTACCACCCCGCATAAATTGGCCTCCGTCCATCCATAGGCACTGAAGTTGGGCTGGATGTTTTGGCCTCGCAAGTTCTGTCGTCAACCCGAAGCCGCAATGTGCGCACTATTCTCGCGATGGATGTCGAAAAAGCGTATGATAACATTAGCCACGACGACAGTTTGAATTGTATTGACACGCTGCATTTCCCTCTTAGGGTACGCACTTTCGTAAAATTATTCCTTGAAAACAGGAGATTTCCAATACAGCTTACAAAACATCCAAATTTTCTTTGCTGATAAATGAAAGTTAAACATATTTTAATTATTTTGGTATAAGTGGTAGTTGAATGGCTGCTTGACGTCACACAGAAGCCGACCAATAGTCATTCGAAAACGCATATTCGTGGTAGCGTTGCACAAAGGAGGAGGAGGATGGCAAAAGTCGAAGGAAAGAGAGCGCCAACTTTCGGATAAGATTGTGGGTCCTGTACTGCGCATAGACATGTTGTGTTATTACGTCCAAATGTGTATCACAGCATAATCTAGCGACTGAGATAGTTTGTGAGCAATGGTCGAGAGGTGTTGGAGGGCCCCTTTAATTTCTACTATGTACGGATACACGTGCACCCCACTCGCTTTCCTGGTCAGCTGCGAATGCAATGAAATCACGAGACGACGCGCGCCTGCCACGCGAATGTGAAGGGGAAAAGCATAACTACGCTCACCCGCCACGAGCGATATCACGGTACCACGCTGGCCACTTACGGAAGGGTGCATTCCAAACCCGAGAAGCAACTGATTGGTTCTCGTTCTGCAATACCGAGAGGGATACAACTAGATGCTCGCGGCGGGAGACGGAGTTTCTTCCCTGACTTGCTTCCCGAGAAGGACCACCCTTCTCCTGCATGATGGACGACCACGGTGACCTAACCGTGCTCTGTTTTATTGGGTAGAACTTTTTTCCGCCTTGCGCGTCTTACCCTGGGTTAGGGTTAATAAACTGTACCTAGCCTGTTCTACTGATGCCTGTTTCGTTCTAACCTGCCGAGGCTAAGATCTTGCACCATGGTTTTAGTAAATGTGCCCTGTACGAGAAACGCCTGCCCGTAGCTGTCAAAAAGGCTCGTGTTTCCCGGCCGGTTTTGCGAATTGTGACGCCATAACTTTGCACTCGACCATGGCGAAGTTTGCTATAGAACTTTAAGGAGCGGACAGCTACCGACGCTTCAACAAAAGAGGGAAACCGGAATACCTGACTTGCAGGATTTGTACAGGTCGTCACAGCTAGTAGCACATGTTGAGGGCTAGCTGTTGGACGTGCCGTTGGAGCCTTCAGAAGGGGTTCAGGATATAGACTTTCAGCGTTATACGAGGAATAGCCGAGCGATATTCATTGACGCGTTGCCGGGAATTGACGGAGGTGCCCCCAAGCCTGGCTTGGGTGCACCTCGCCACTCTGCGGCGCGGAAAATGAGGCACCGACGCCCAACTGTTCACTGCCTGCAGCGGTTCCGCCCGATTCCATGGGCGTTAGCCTTGTGGTATTTTAGTAGCTTGTGGTATTTTTCAAGCTCCTTAGAATAGTTTATACCTCATTTTCATCACTCGGTTAAAAAAAGATTGTGAAACTCTATCATGCAGAAATTTAGGAAAATCATTGCAGCGAGATTGACTCCCGACGGCAGTAAGAGATTCGCTAAAAGCAATGGCCAGACGACACCTTAGCTCAATACCATCCACTGTTTAGCTTTTAAGAATATTTGGGTGAGTAATTTTGTTTAATGTAATTAGGCCGCCTCAATTTTTCTTTATGATTATTAGAGAATTCTTCATCAGAGAGGTTGTTGCGGTAAGTCCTTCTAGCTGTCCTGATTTGTTTGTTCAAAATGTTCCTAAATGCTTTAAAGCGGGTCATAGTGCGGTATCCTTAGTGATAATAAGTTTTAAATACATTCTTCTTAAAAAAATAACAGGACGCATGAAGAAATTAGGTTTTATTTATGTACCGACTGTGTGGTTTCCACTGGAAAGTTTTGATCCGTTGTAGATGGCGCATGAGAGGCCTTTCCAGTGAGAGGTCATAGTGCAATATTTGCAGTGTGTGTTCTACTGACGTTTCTTAGAAAATCGCCTTTTCCGCTTGTTCTTGTTGCCTTTGCCTTTATTTTTACCTTTTCCTTTGCCTTTGTCTTGGCAAACAATTCCAGCGCCACAGCATGCAGGATATGGAGCGTCTAGAGCAAGAGAACGGGAACATTGGGGGTCCGAAGGCTCTGGATCAGGGCACCTTGAACAAAAAAGGAAGGAATTTTACTAGGGCTGAAGTTCCTTTTCTCGATTTATTTCTTTACACAAGGTCACTAGTGATAAAGCGTCTTTATTTTTATTGCGTGTCTCCATTAATTTCTGGAGACCTGGACGAATAGCTCCGTTCAGGTGCACACATTCCTACATTCGGTGTGGGATGTTTTTCATTTTTTACTTTTTACTAATTTATTTATTTATTTCATAAATACTGCCGACTGCCCTTTGGCGGTCAAGGCAGGAGTGCACAAAGAAAAAAAGAAAAAAAAAATTACAAAGTAGTAACAACCAAATAACAGCAACACAGGGCGATTACAGTACGAGAACAAAATTCAACAAGACCAACGGGAAGCAAAAAAGTACAGGCAAATCATCCGACGTCAAACAGACGAAGTGAACAGAATAAAAACAAGGAAATCGAAATACACTGTGTACTAGACGCGCTACTGCGATACATGAGCCGAAACAGCAGACAAGAAAGATTCTGAAGATACCAGGTTGGTGATATCGCTTGGCAGTCGGTTCCAATCGGAAATGGTGCGTGGAAAGAAGGAACAAGAACATGCTTTTGTTCGGCATCGTGGTATCAAGATAGTCCGTTCGTGTTTGTTACGGGTGGAGCGTGTTGTGTTGTATTGCATGTAACTCTGAAAATTCAGTTTTGTTTTATTATGTATGATATTGAACAACATTTTTAGTCGGTGCTGCTTTCGACGGGATTCAAGCGTGGGAAGCCCAGATCTGTTGAGCAAATCAGATACCGAGAGCTGCCGACCATAAGCGTGGTAAATAAACCGGAGTGCTTTCCTCTGGACGCCTTCAAGAATTTTTATATCCGTTTTTGTGTGCGGATCCCATACAGCGTCGGCGTATTCGAGCACTGGACGCACAAGTGATGTGTATGCTGTCAGTTTAGTTTTGCTTGTGCAATGCTTTAGGCGGTGCTTTAAAAACCGAAGTTTTTTGGACGCTGCTGAGACAATGGACTGGATGTGTGCGCTCCAGTTCAGGTTGGATGTCATGGTTACCCCAAGATATTTCACCTGAGTCACTGAGTTGATCGGAAGGCCATTGATTTTGTATGTGCATTGGAGCGGTTGTTTCTTTCGTGTTACTGTCATTTTTCCGCATTTTGAACTGTTTATACCCATTTGCCAAGTACAACACCAGCTAGAAACTGCTGTTAAGTAGTTGGCTAGGAGTGCCTGGTCTTCGACTGATGTGATACTATGGTATATAACACAGTCGTCGGCGAAGAACCGACAGCGTATGCGTGAGTTGAAGGACAGGTCGTTCAAATAAATAAGGAAGAGAAGCGGCCCAAGGACTGAGTCCTGGGGAACTCCTGAAAGTACTGGCGCTTTTGTGGAATGAGATTCAGATATCTGAACAAACTGATGCCGCTGTGTAAGGTAGAAATCTAACCATTGTACTACTTGCCGATTATTTAACCACCACCTTATTTTTAACAAAAGATTGCCATGCGAAACCCGGTCAAACGCTTTTTCGAAGTCAATGAAAATTAAATCTACCTGTCCATTATTGTCTAGTGACATCATAATTTCATTTGTAATATGAATAAGCTGCGTCACTGTCGACAAGCCTTGCCGAAACCCGTGCTGGCTTTCAATAAAAAAACCGCTTCCCTCTAAGAATGAACTTATGTGCTTGAAAATAAAATGTTCTAATACCTTACTAGACGTACATAACAAAGAAATTGGCCTGTAATTCTTCACGCAAAGCTTGTCTCCTGATTTGTGAATGGGTATCACCTTTGCTGTTTTCCAATCGTTAGGAATTTCTCCTGTCCTGAGACTTTCAGTAAAAATAATGAAAAGGTATTTAGCGCACCACTCAGCATATCTGTACAGAAAAGCGTTAGGGATATCGTCTGGTCCAGAGGATTTTTTTGTGCTCAACTCCAATAGAGCCGAAACAATACCCTCCTCGTTAATAATTAGGTCTGGCAGATTGAAATAGCTAGTTCGAGATTCGGAGACTGAGTTGCTGTTACTCAGGAATACAGAAGAAAAGTGCTCATTGACGGCAGTCGCTAAGCAGAGGGAGTCGGTAACAACTGTGTTGTTAAGGAGAAGTTTGTTAACCGGGTCTTTTTTCTGTGACAGATGCCTCCAGAACTTTTGGGGGTCAGTTTTTAGAAAATTGTGCATCTTGACATTAAAAAAGTGGTACCGTGAAGATTTTATTTTTGAACGCAGTTCAGCCCGAAGAGCCGGCAAAGCACCACCAACTTTATTGCTTGACCTTGATAAGCGCCTCACGCGACGTTTTAACTGTATGATCTCGCGTGTTATCCAGGGACATGCCATTTTCAGCTTCTTATGTTTAAGCGGCACGTACTTGTTGATACATTGAAGAACCGTACTTTTGAATTCTAACCACAAGTCGTTCACACTTGTACGCCCATCAGTGTATTTTTTTGCAAAGGATTCATACGTAAGTTCAAGCTGGTCTAGAACGCTTTCATCCTGAGCATTGTTAAAGTCGCGAAACACTTTTCCTGCCTGATGAACAATTACTGGTCGCAGCAATTCGCTTTTAAAGAGCACCGCTTCATGGCCTTATATTCCGGGAAAGACATCTGTCGAAAAGCCCAATTGACTAACAGGGTCCGATATAAATACTAGGTCAAGAAGAGAACTGGTATTTTCTGTAATGCGCGTAGGTTTCTGAACAACCTGGTTTAAGTTATAGTTGAAAGCAATGGTGAGCAAAGCATCCGAGTTAGCACACAAATTTTGATCGCACAGAGAATGCCAGTTGATGTTTGGCAAGTTAAAATCGCCGCAAACGATAACATGGCTATAGCGCTTTGTATGTTCATTTAAAAAGTCGTGCAAGTTGTCCAGTACAGATGTATCAGCATTCGGTGGTCGGTAAATAACACCTATTAAAAGACTAAGCTGAAGAAGACGGAGAACAACCCAAACCATTTCAGTGTTGGTGTGATGCAGTATCAGCGTATAGTCAATGCCTTTCTTTATCAGAATAGCGACACCGCCCCCTCTTGAAGTGCGGTCGCGACGAACGATTTCGTATTGATCGGATGTGATAACTGCATCATTCGGAATTGCATCATGAAGCCATGTTTCTGTCAGAACAGCAGCGTCAGGATCGTGTGTGAAGAGGAGGCTTTCAAGTTCGTCGAATTTATTTACTATGCTTCTAGCATTAATATTAAGCACGGAAAAGGAATTCAAGGATGGCTGTGTTCTTAGTGCTCCTGAGCTCTGTGTGTTACTTTGTGCGGACACGAGTTTGGAAACAGACCATCACTTTGGAGCGCAGGGAACTCTTTCATTGCGGGCGTCGTCCCATCGATGCAGTTTGCCGTTTATTTTAATTTTGTCAAACTTGAGCATGATCTTCTCTGCTTTCAGCCTTTGCTCTTTCGCACTTTCCCAAAGCTTCTTTCGTATTGACTGAACGCGAGGGGAGAAGTCCTCGGATATACTATAGCCTGAGTTTTTCAGATTTCTACAGCTTTTGAGAATTCTCTTTGGCCCTCCCGTCAACTAGCTTAAAGATAACTGGTCTGCATTTGTCCTCTGCTGGCTTCCCTATTCTGTGGATACGCTCAATAGCCACATCCGAAATATTCAACCGGTCCAGAAGAACATCCTTGCAGACCGTGTTCTCAAGGTCTTGGGGCGTTTCGTCCTCGGTTTCCTTAACGCCAAACACAATTAGGTTGTTCCGCCTGCTTCTATTCTCTAGGTCGTCTACTTTCATAAGTAGACTGTCGACAGTTTTTTCCAGTGATTCGACTTTAGAGGTGTAGTCAGTAACCGTTGAGGAAATATCGTCTAGCTTTTTTTCGATGGCAGACAGTCTCGTGTTAGTAGAGCTTGTATTTTGTTTCAGCTGTTTAAGATCTTCCATTATTATTTGCAGCATTTCCTGTGTCGAAGGACCTGGGTTTGGTTCAACGTCACCACACATAGCAAGCACGTCAACAAAACAATGATACATTGCTGTAAGGAGCGTAACTAACGGCCGTGGGCACGGCAGAAGCAGTAGGCACACATTGTCACTGCGGTAAGAGTAAACAGGCTGTTTGTCTCTTACCTGGACAAAAAACAGGAACGGATTTGTTAGCCGCATGGTTCCAACGCCTCCACCGTGCCCACTTGTCGCGAACCGGGCAGAAGCTTCTCTTTTATGTGCTGTGACTGGTGACGTAGTCGATGGTGGCGTGCGATGCGCATGCAGTAGTGGTGGCCAGTTGCGCAGTCCTATCAGTTTGGTCTTCGCGATGCATTCCGATGAAGAAATCACGCCGGAAACACGATGGTCGGTCCAATTTCCAGTGCTATCGTGGTACGCCCCCTGTGATGCGGGTTCCACGTTCACGAAAAACACGGCCTGGACAAAAAACAGGAACGGATTTGTTAGCCGCATGATTCCAACGCCTCCGCCGTGCCCACTGGTCGCGAACCGGGCAGAAGCTTCTCTTTTATGTGCTGTGACTGGTGACGTAGTCGATGGTGGCGTGCGATGCGCATGCAGTAGTGGTGTCCAGTTGCGCAGTCCTATCAGTTGGTCTTCGCGATGCATTCCGATGAAGAAATCACGCCGGAAACACGATGGTCGGTCCAATTTCCAGTGCTATCGTGGTACGCCCCCTGTGATGCGGGTTCCACGTTCACGAAAAACACGGCCTGGACAAAAAACAGGAACGGATTTGTTAGCCGCATGATTCCAACGCCTCCGCCGTGCCCACTGGTCGCGAACCGGGCAGACGCTTCTCTTTTATGTGCTGTGACTGGTGACGTAGTCGATGGTGGCGTGCGATGCGCATGCAGTAGTGGTGTCCAGTTGCGCAGTCCTATCAGTTGGTCTTCGCGATGCATTCCGATGAAGAAATCACGCCGGAAACACGATGGTCGGTCCAATTTCCAGTGCTGTCGTGGTACGCCCCCTGTGATGCGGGTTCCACGTTCACGAAAAACACGGCCTGGACAAAAAACAGGAACGGATTTGTTAGCCGCATGGTTCCAACGCCTCCGCCGTGCCCACGCCGTGCCCAATGTGCCAGTTGAGGCGTTTATTTTCAGAAGATTGCTAGGATGAAAAGTGGTCTTCGTAGGCTAGCCAGATTCTTCACAAAAGAAAGGTTTGACCCAATTTCTTAGTACATTTGTGGCAGCAATTATTATGAAACTCTAAATCACAATGTTGAAATTTATACGCCGTTTAGTACCTGTTACGCTACAGCCCTTCACATCGAATTGCGCATTCCAGTGAGTCGTATTTATATGATAATTAGCTTGTAAGGTTCTATATCATTTATATCACAAAAGTGGGCTGTATAGCACCATATTTCGTTTTGCATGCAGCGTCTCCTTTGCAGTAATTCTTTCATTATACCTCAATCAATTACTAGTTTATTGATAGATGAGAGCTTGCGCGCATTATTCAGCTTTTGTAAAGATTCGTGCTTGATATTATTTTGCGTCCCAACTATTTCCATGCACGGATAGTGGATTTTCAATGAACATGTCAATGACATAATTGTCTCAGTTAAAAAATGTCACTATATATACAGACGATTTAGTAGTTTATATGACTATATACCTGTGGTTTGACTACTCTCACGATTGATAAAGTTTAAACTGGACGATGAGGAATCTGTGTCTAGTACTACAGAATATAAATATATTTCAATTACACGGGCCACATTGGCGTTAGTGGTGATATAGCATGCTTGCCAGAGTAATTCAAAGACTGGCGTTTTGATATATATCAGACGGTCATGGACCATATCCTTGCCGCGCATCCAGCAGTTAAATGAGTACGAATTTCAAGAATTCCTTTGTGCTTCGCAATGTCAACGTCCCAATCACCATGTTCAGTGGTACTACACCCACTGCAAGTCAAAATCTTGTTTCATACCATGCGTGAACCCTAAACATTTCATAATCTCATCCTTTCGCCTAACGTTCTACTGCCCCCCGCAAGGCTTGAATTAATTTGGAACCTAGTTTGTTACCATTATCGGCCATCGGGGGGACTTTTGTATTCATATTATACGCGATGCTCGTGCCCATTTCTTAATTTTTACTAGGATGGCATTAACCCGCGCTTGTCTCATAAACCATATTACTCGCACCTTCCTTAACAATACCCATATCATTTTCCCTTCCATATCTCATTGCGTTGGGGTCAATGTAAGTTGGAGCCATGTCGTTAGTCTCCTCCTTGTTGGCCATAGAGGAGTATCGGAATGATACTGCTATGATACAGTTTTGTCATTGAAACTACTTCTTTCATAATACCTGTATGGCTGCTGAACAATCGGATTGGTGAAATGCCGTCTCACAATCTGTGAATGCTGCGCACAGTAGGTTGGCTATAATGCGGATTTTCTTATGACCATTTGGGCAGCTTAAATGTGGTCTACTGACGAGTAGATTTTGCGAAAGCCCTATGGTTGATAGAAACTGATAGTTCCCCTGAATTCGTTCGCTGTTGCTTTAGCAAAAGTACCTTGTAAACAATGAATAGCAAGCACTCTGGCGTGTAGTTTTTGAAGAGATACATGTTCGTTTTCATACCGAATGAAACATATTTATCACAACTTAAATAGATGCGGGTGCATCACAGATAATTATAAATTTCCGTATCGTAAAGGGTAGTGCAGGCTCACGGTAACGCGGGGGACATTGACAAGGGTCAGCCTCTGGCAGCAGTGGTTCCTTGTGAGTACGTAGTACAATGGCGCCTGTCGGCACAAAGGTATTTGCGCAGTGCAAGGTGAACACAACGGATAAAAGCCGGTGGAGCGGCCGACGTAAAGGCTGGTGAGTCGAGGTTGCAACGACGGGGCCCGTGCATACAAAAGAGATGGACCTGAATGGCAGGTTGCGTTGCGTGTCGTTTCTACAACAATAGTGCGCTCTCAAAAGATAGGTCACTAACGGTGCAGAGTTTGGGAGAAACGATAAGCCAAGACAACTGCCACTTATCGCTTTGCATGAAGCCATTAAGTAAGGCAAGGATGCGCGGAAACGACAACCCCAAATAAGCATTGACAACCGGGGCGCCGTGGTGTAGAGAAACGTTTGTGGAACAAATCCCGGAATTTGGAGGGATAATTGTTGTCGCTAGGGTCGGTGCCGTTTTTATGTTTTGACTGTTTTGTTGCTCTTTTTGCTTGCATAAGTGTCTCGGGAGAGAGTTATTAGCAGTAGAAATGTTAAGAGGGGTGTGATAGGCAGCAAGTAACCAATTATGCTGATGCTTGCTGCAAATAGCTAGGATTCGAGTGTGGGCTGGGGCCTCAGGCATTAAAAGTGAGCCCCGGAGCCCCGTCGAGTGTTCTATGCTAATGCTTAATGCGTCATCCTCGACTAGACTAATTTAGCTAGATCTATCTTTACCAAACCTTGTTGTTTATACTCTAGTTTATTGTATAAGCTTGAGTTAATGTCTTTGTGGTCTCTAAGTGTTGCTATCCGTATTTAGTCAGTCATGGTCGCTCTACGTCACCGCAACGGAAGAACAGACCAGAAAATTCACTCCATAAGGGGCGGTGAGATTTTTATGCTACCACATCCCCCTTTAAACACATCTACTCGTACCTTGTCTTGACCAGCGGCTTGCTTCAATTCCAAAGCTTCTAAGGTTTTGCGTGCTTATTTTCTTTCCGGCCCGATGTCTTATCGCTTTGCATATTTCTGCTGGGAGCTACAGTGCGCCAAATTGGCTGCTTATGATGTCGTCTGACGATGAAATTTTAACTTTACTTCGCCGCATACCTTATTTATTCGAATGTTTATTTTGACACATTTATAAGCCTCAATGTAGTTCGGAACAAAATAGCAAGAAATTATGGGCAGTGGTTATCTCTTTCAAACCGATTACGTTTCGAATGAACATCAGGTTTAGGTTTTACTTGCTTTATTTTGGTGTTACTTTAATTCCTTTATTTATGATCAGCGCCAAGTGACATTACAGTGCGGGAGATTATACATAAAAGAAAACATAACATAAACACCATCAGCCACGGAAACAAATCAAAATCGCATTAAAAAGCAATGACAAAACAGAAGAGAAAAAATCTCTCAGCCCCACAATACTGAAATGGTTATTATACAACATAAAAAAAAAACATCGTTGGACGGAATACATATTTACACATACCGACACTGTTTCTTTGAGCCTGGTGTGCCACGTTCGCAGCTCTATATGTGGTGCCATCTTGGAGCCCTCCACGCGAAATGACGGGGTTTTAACCGTACTTAAACCTGGCTATAACACGCGAATGCAATCCAAGCGGTTGATCGATGTTAAGACGCTCAGCTAGAAAACCAGAGTAGTAGTGTTCTTACCCGATCATTCGCAATCTGCTTCGATCGAACGGGAATTTTGTTACTTCATTTATGGAGGACTATGATTGCTGTGAGGCCGCTGTAGATATCTTCCAGTACTTTCCCATACGGCTCGTGTACACACTAATTTCGAGATGCCTATATGATTGCCTAGGCCTCTACTGAGTCAAGTATTTTTGTAATGAATGAATGCTATGTATAAGGGCTGGTTATATTCCGAGCTATATTTTTCAATCCCATGGTTGATGGTATGGGTATAATCGATTGTAGAGTACCCTTTCAGAGATCCTCCTTGGTCGTTGGTTTGGGTAAAGTCTAAGGTTTCCTGGTCCTATAGCGATTACCTTACTAAATACAGTCGGATAGTAAGCTCATTTGAAATATTTAAAGTCTTTAAAGTCCCCGTTCCTGTAAATTAAAATAATGTTAGCATTCCGCTAAGCTTGCGTCGATGACACTACGAATTGCATATACAGGATGGCCAGTTTTTCTTGCACGAATTCCCTCTACCTTCAATCAATCTGTGGTTACCTGATTCTCCCCATATGCTTTACCCGTTTCATTGTTTATAAAGCTTTCTTAATCTCATCCTTCGTCACTGCCTTTTCTGACTGCTTTTCACTAACGTCTATCTCATTATTGTCCTAACTGCTTCGGCTACTTCTCGGCTACTTTGACTATCCTGTCCATATTCGGGATTACATTGCCCGCCTTGCGCCTTAAAGCAAACATCTGAATTTTGCCTAAGCCAAATTTCCCTTCCTCTGCTTTAAGACTGCTCCTGTTCTTCAGAGCATGGTCAATTTTCCCAACTTTATTGTTCCATGTCGGCCGCTTCCAGCTTATTGATTAGCTCTGATGCCTCTGTCAGTCATATCTTGTCTGATGGGTTACAAGCTTTCAGACTTTGCCATTTATTATTGCAATCTTTCGTCTTCTTAGACAGTTTACCGCGGTTCTCTCTGACGAACTTACCACCTACTTCTACCACGCTCTCAGCAATGGCATGTCTGTAAATTATTGTTTTTTGCTTGTACGCTACGGTCATCTTCCTCAGTTCACTCGTTCAGTCGTGTCCGACTCTTCGTGACGCTATGGGCAATCCCCGCAGGGGGCACCTGTTAAAGCAGGTGTTTGTGTGTTTTGTGCGACACCACGGACCCCGAGCACCCACGCTTAGCCGTGCGTGGCATCGTCGTGTCTGGGGAAAAGGGGATCCTGGTGGTTGAGCCGATGCCGAGTGTTTGGACCTTTGAGGCCCCTCGGCGGAGGCAACACACCACTTTGGCCCACGCTTCCCATAGACGGCACCTCCAGGCTGACCCACCTGGGGGAAATCGGCAGTCGCCTTTTCCTATCCTCCCCCTCCATCTTTCGCTTTCCTATCGTCTGTCCTAAAGCTCTCCTGTCCTCTACTCTCTTCTTAGTTTTTCCCTTACTTCCCGGCGGCGAGGGTTAACCTTGTGTGGAGTAACCACCCTGTGTTGCACCATATTAGGTTATAGTTAGGATGTACAGCTGGCGTGGGCAGGGTGCTTGCTCAAGCTCCTGTCTCGTCCCCTTGTTGGACTCCATGGTGGGTGGCTGGCATCATAACCGAACAAAAATTGAATTACATGGCCTCTTTTATTTCTAAAACTGATCGCCCTCCCAGTAAGAGAGGGCGCACCGATGTGACAAGCAAGTTCTTTACGAAACATGTCAACAGCTTTCCCCGCTTCCATGTCGTGCACTCAGAACATGCAGAAAAAACTGCCCGTCAGATCTCGCCATTCCTAGTGACAAAGACGCTCACAGGTGCCATAGGTCAGGGCTACAAAATTAAGAAACTACCAAATGGTGACCTCCTCCTAGAAGTGCTGTATAACCATCAGAGTGAAAAGCTAACAACCGTTACGTCGTTCGGGGACATCCCTGTCTCAATCAGCCCCCACAGGTCACTCAATACAGTTCGTGGAGTCATTTCAGATAATGATCTCAAATACGTGACTGAGGAGGAATTACTAGAAGGACTAAGAGACCAAAATGTAACCAATGTCTATCGAATCAAAATTAGGAGAGACAATAACGAGATTCAGACTAAACACATTGTGCTAACATTTGCACTGAGCACCCTTCCTGACGCAGTTGAAGTAGGCTACCAAAAACTCAAGCTCAGACCGTACATTCCCAACCCACGCCGCTGCTATAATTGCCAAAGATATGGCCACAGCTCCCAGAGCTGCCGAGGCCGCCTCACCTGCGCAAAATGTGCCTCCAACGAACATAGCACAGACAACTGTAACACCGAAGCAAACGTTTGCGTAAACTGTGAAGGCAATCATCCAGCCTACTCACGATCTTGCCCTACATGGAAAAAGGAAAAAGAGATTGTAACCTTGAAAGTCACGGAGAATATTACTTTCGGAGAGGCAAGAAAGCGGCTTTCGTTGGTGCAGAATCCAACTTACTCTGTGATGACGCAACAGGGCGCAGCGTCATCGCAGACCTCGGCATCTGCCCAGGTCACGTCTAGTGACAGTGGTGCAGGGCCATCCGCGCCCCCTGTGGATGTAGCTAGTGCTACTCCACTACCCCCAAAACAGGTCATGCCGACCCCCAGGTCAGCAGGCCTAAAGGCCTTGCCCCAAGGGGCGAGGTCAAAAACAAATGTATCCGTGCCTTCTGCACGAAGGTCCAGCACATCTGAAGATGTGATGGACACATCGCCCCCCTCGCCTCCGCAGCAGCGGCGGCAAAGCTCTCTTGAGCGCAAAAGAAGGGACAAAGTCCCAATAACGGGTCCAAAAGACCCAACAACATAGATTTCCAACCCTATCCCCAACTAATCCACCACCATGGCATTTCTAGTTCACTGGAACTGTCGCGGGCTTTTACACAACTACACTGATATAACTGACATTTTAAATTCATTTTCTCCAGTTGCGTTGTGTCTCCAGGAGACCAATCTCGGACCACAGAACAAAAGCTTTCTTAAAAAATATCAAGTCTTCCGTTGTGACCGACAGAATTCAAGCAGGCTCTCCGGAGGCACTGCTATTGTGGTCCAAGGTGGCGTTGCGACACGAGGAATCAACCTTAAAACCTCAATTGAAGCTGTTGCAGTCACCGTGGTGCATTTTAAAACAATAACAATATGTTCTTTATACATCGAACCTCATTTCACTATCACACTTAATGATTTACAAGCAATCTTAATGCAACTACCGGAGCCATATATTTTAGTAGGGGATTTTAATGCTCATTCACCCTTTTGGGGAAGCGAAAAAACGGACGCCAGAGGTCGGATTTTAGAAGATTTTATTCTCAACAACAATGTTTGCCTCCTGAACACGGGCAAACACACTTACTGTTCTTCAAGCACTGGAAAAATGAGTTGCATTGATTTGTCCTTTTGTTCACCAAGTCTTTTCACTGATTTTAGATGGAATGTTATTGACAACCCTTATGGAAGCGATCATCTTCCCATCATTATCAGTCTAACATCGTCACCATTAATCACCTTTACTAAACCACGGCGTTGGAAACTGTATCTAGCCGACTGGGCACTCTTCCAAAAACATGCCGCTTTAGAAAAACTCTTTTCGGACAGCCTCGATGTCAACGAGCAAAATGAAAAGTTCACAGAATGTATCATTGCCGCTGCTCATTTAGCCATCCCCATGACTTCGGGAATAGTACGAAGGAATGGAAAGATATGGTATACAAAGGAATGTAGAGAGGCCAAAAAGAAGCAGAACAAAGCCTGGGGAATTTTTCGTCGATACCCTACACAGGAAAATCTAATTAAATATAAAAAGGCAAGGGCTAAGGCTCGAAATATTCGACGTGATGCTGAAAAAAGATCTTGGCAAGGTTATGTGTCTTCAATAAACAGTTCCGTCACAGCAAAGAAAATGTGGGAGCAAGTCCGCAAACTCGATGGCAAATTCTCTCCTTTTGCAGTTCCTTTCCTTACACCCCCTGATGCACAAACAAGTATACTCGAGCAGGCTGACCTATTGGGAGAGCACTTCTCTCATGTTTCTAGTTCCCTACATTACACAGACTCCTTCTTAAAGTATAAAAACACGGCAGAAAAACAGAGACTTCCTACAAATGGTTATACCAACGAGCCCTACAATAACTTAATTACAGTTCAGGAACTCCATAGAGTATTAACTAATGGCAAGAAAACTGCACCAGGCCCCGATGAGATACACTATGAAATGCTAGCCCATCTGACCGAACCTGCAGTAGAAGCACTCCTGAAATTTTTTAACAAAATCTGGGTGTCAGGCAAAATGCCTGATGCTTGGAAGAAGGCTGTCATTGTACCATTCCTGAAGCCTGGAAAACTGCCAAACTCTCCTACTAGTTACAGGCCAATAGCCCTAACTAGTTGCCTTGCCAAATCATTCGAAAGCATAGTCAATACCAGGTTAATGTTCATTCTTGAAGCTCGTGAACTCCTTGATACCCACCAGTGCGGCTTCAGAAGAGCTTGTTCAACACTGGATCATCTAGTTCGGCTTGAAAACACAGTCCGAGAAGCCTTCATACATAAACAGCACTGTCTTGCAGTTTTCTTTGATATGGAAAAAGCGTACGACACCACCTGGCGATTTGGGATACTTCGCGATCTGGCAGATCTAGGAATCCGCGGCAGAATGTTGAACTGCTTAAAAGATTTTTTGTCCGACCGCTCGTTCCAAGTACGCCTCGGTTCTACACTCTCGAGGAACTTTACACAAGAGAACGGAGTACCGCAAGGATGCATATTAAGTACTACACTTTTCATTGTAAAAACGAATTCCATAGCCAAAGTAATCCCACAGTCTGTTATGTACTCACTTTATGTTGACGACCTACAAATCGCATGCACATCATTCAGCCTATCGACGTGTGAACGACAGATACAACTAGCATTAAAGAAACTGAGTAATTGGGCAGATAAAAATGGATTTAGGTTCTCGCCTCAGAAAACAGTTGCCGTTCTTTTCTCTCTGAGGAGAGGCCTGCAGCTCAATCCCACCCTGCACCTAAATGAAACCATACTCCCGATAAAGCAAGAACACAAATTTTTAGGACTAACGTTTGACAAGAAGCTCACATTCCTCCCACACATAAACAGCCTGAAAGTCAAAGCCTCTCGAGCTCTCAACATCCTTAAAGTACTCTCAAGGAGACACTGGGGCTCTGATAGGACATGTCTTCTCCATATCTATCGCTCAGTGGTACGCTCCTGTTTAGATTACGGGTGCGTGGTCTATGGGTCAGCAAGACCGTCATACCTTAAACGGCTGGACCCAGTGCATAACCTGGGTCTGCGTCTTTCGACCGGTGCATACAGGACATCGCCGGTGACAAGTCTGTATGTAGAAGCAAACGAACCGCCACTAAAATACAGGAGGGCAATGCTTACACTTTCATACGTTCTGAAAATCCGCTCGTTACCGAAACATATTTGTTACTCCATACTTACAAACTGCCCCTCAAGAACACTGTACATCAATAAACCTCGATCCATCAGACCTCTCATACTCCGTTTTGAAGAGCAGTGCCGGGAACTACACTTGTTGGATGCACTTCCTGATATTGCACGGAGACCTGACCCACTGCCACCTTGGTACAACTTCACTGCTGTGTGTGACTTCACATTAACTCAATTTCGCAAATCACAAACACCGCATGAACACATTATACAAGAGTTCTTGGCATTAAATGAGAAATACAGTGATCACAAGGCATTCTATACAGATGGTTCAAAGACAATATTTCATGTAGGCAGTGCAGTAATAGAAGACAAACAGGAAACAACAGTAAGGTTGCCACAGTGTGCCTCAATATTTACTGCCGAATGCTACGCCTTATCCCTAGCAATAGATCAAATAGTCAACAAAAACATCAAAAACAGTATCATCTATACAGACTCTCTGAGCGTACTCACATCACTACATCAAAAAAATGCTACAGAACCTTTAGTAGGGGACATAGTCCATCATGTAGTGATAGCAAAAACACAAGGACTTAATATCAAATTTTGCTGGGTGCCAAGCCACGTAGGAATCAGCGGTAATGAGAGGGCTGATGCATGTGCCGCGGCCGCCTCCATTGCTCAAGTACAGAAGGTGAAAATTCCACATAATGATGCCATAAAATTCATACAAAGAACACTGAGACAAAAGTGGCAGGCTGCATGGGATGGCGAAGTTAATAACAAGCTACACCTAGTAAAGCCAGTTATAAAAGAATGGAAAACATGCAGCCATCAAGAACGTTTTATTGAAGTAATCTTATGCCGTCTTCGCATCGGACACACCCACTTGACTCATAACTTCATCCTAGCAAAGAAAGACAAACCCATTTGTGAACACTGCAGAGAGGTGGTCACCATAAACCACATCCTAATATCCTGTATAAAACTCGATCAACTTAGAAAAAAGCATTTCCCACAGTTCTATGACAACTACATTCCCCTACATCCTAGCTTACTATTAGGAGAAAATTCACTGGTTAAAACGTCTTCTCTCATTGATTTCTTAAAAGATGCCAACATCCTAAACCTACTCTAGTATATTAAAATAATCGCTCGTTTCCTTTCACCAAACAGATGCGCAAACCCCGAGTTTGGCGCATGATGGCCTTAGCTGCCTATGTGCCACAAAACACAACACAACACACAACGCTATGGGCAATGTCACGCCACGCTTTCCGGTCTCTCACTATCTTCCTAACATCACATAACTTCATCTGCAGTGCCTCGAGGATGCCATCTGACCATCGCGTTCGCTGCCTACCCCTTCTTCGGCGACCCTCAACTTTTCCTAACATCAAATCTTTTTCCAGCGACTTCTCTCTTCTCATCACATGACCAAAGTGGCTGAGCTTTAACTTTAGAATTTGACCCTCCAATGAGAAGTAAGGGTTTATGGTTGACAATATCGACTGATTTGATCTTCTGGCAGTCCAATGAACTCTCAAGAGTCTTCGCCAGCACCACAATTCAAACGCGTCAATTCTTCGGCGGTCAGCCTTTTTCACAGTCCAACTCTCGCATCCATACATCACAACTGGAAAGACCATAGCACGAGTTATACGGATCTTGGTTGGCAGACTAATGTCTCTGCTCTTTACTAGGCGGTCAAGGCTAACCATTGCTCTCTTTCCCAGAAGCAGGCGTCTCCTAATTTCATGGCTGCAGTCTCCTTCCGAGGTAATCTTGGAGCCCAAGAACAGAAAATCTGTCACAGCTTCCACTTCTCCATTGATGCTCCAGGACTTGATAGGGCAAGACGCCATGATCTTTGTCTTTTTAATGTTCAGTTTAAGCCCAAACTTCTCACTCTTCTTGTACGCGCATCAGAAGTCTCTTGAGTTCCACTTAACTTTCTGCCATTAAAGTGGTATCATCCGCATATCCAAGGTTGTTGATACGTTTTCCAGCAATCTTCACTCCAGCTGAAGACTCGTCCAGACCGGCCTTCCTCATGATGCACTCTGCATATAGGTTAAATAGGCAGGGCGACAGTATGCAGCCTTGCCTCACTCCTTTCTCGATCGGAAACCAATCAGTAAGACCATGCCCAGTTCTGACTGTGGCCTCTTGCTCTTCATACATGTTCCTGAGGAGACAGATGAGGTGAATTGCAACTCCCATCTCTTGAAGAGCTTGCCACAACCTGCTGTGATCTACGCAGTCAAGCGCTTTCGCATAGTCAATAAAGCAGAAGTAGATGGGTTTCTGGAATTCTCTTGCGTTTTTCATGATCCAGCGAAGGTTGGCAATTTGGTCTCTAGTTCTTCTGCCCTTGCGAAACAAAGCTTGCACGTCCGGAAGCTCCCGATCCACATACTGCTGCAGCCTACCTTGGAGGAATTTCAACATCACCTTGCTAGCTTGCGAAATAAGCGCGATCGTGCGGTAGTTGGAACAATCTTTGGCACTGCCTTTCTTTGGAATGGGGATGTAAACTGACCTCCTCCAATCCTGTGGCCACTGCAGGGTTGTCCAAATCTTCTGACATAATGTATGCAGAATGTTAACAGCGTCATGGTTGAGGTTTTGAAGCAACTCAGCTGGAATGACATCAATTCCGCTAGCTTTGTTCTTAGCAAGGCTGGCTAAGGCCCATTCAACTTCACTCTTCATGATGCCCGGCTCGAGATCAGTAATCACAACCGTCTTATGTTGGGTTCGCACATTCGGGTCCTTCTTGTACAGTTCATCTGTGCATTCCTGCCACCTCTTCTTTATCTCTGCGGCTTCAATGAGGTCCTTGCCTCGTTTGTCCTTTATCACGCCCAGCTTAGCACAGAAGCTTCCTTTGATATCTTTGATTGTATTATACAGAGCTCTTGTGTTCCTTAATTGGCTATTGTCCTCAACTGCTTGGCGCTGAATGTTCAGGAAGGCATTATTATCTCTCCTTGCTATTTTCTGAAAATCCGCACTGAGATCCTTGTATCTTTCTCTTTCCGCCATAACGTTTACCATCCTGCTTTCCTTAGCTATTTGCAAAGCCTCTTCAGATAACCAGTTTGCTTTCTTGCATTTCTTTTGCTTTGGAACTACCTTAGTAGCAACTTCTTGTATTATATCACGAACATCAGTCCACATCTCTTTGGGCTCTCTGTCTTCTAGATCTATTTATTGAAATCGATTCCTCACTTCCACAGCATATTCTAATGGAATTTGATCCAGATCATAACTGAAAGGCCTTCTAGTTTTCTGCGTTTTCCTCAATCGAAGCTTAATTTTGGCAACAAGAAGCTGATGATCGGTGCCACAATCGGCCCCAGGCCTTGTTTTTACTGCTTGTATAGCGTTTCTTCATCTCTGCCGGCAAAGAATATAATCGATCTGATTCCTGTACAGACCGTCCGGTGAAGTCCATGTGTACAGGCGCCTCTTTTGCGGTTGAAAATGAGTATTCGCTATGGTCAGGTTGTTTTCTTGACAAAACTCTACTAGCCTCTGCCCAGCTTCATTTGGCTCGCCAAGACCGAACTTGCCTATAATTCGGGATATTTCTTCACTCCCGACCTTAGCATTCCAGTCTCCTATGAGAAAAACGATGTCTGATGATGGGGTGCGGTCTAAAAGGCATTGTAGGTCCGCATAAAATCTCTCAACGTCAGCTTCAGCAGTAATGGTCGGTGCATAGACTTGGATAACTGTTATGTTGAAAGGGTGACCTTGGATCCGAAGTGAAATTGTTCGGTAGTTTTTGGGGTTGTACCCTAGCACTGCTTTGCCCATTCTTCTGTTTACTATGAGAGCGACCCCATTCCTTCTCTTGGATTCGTGCCCACAATAAAGGACATAATGGTCGCCGGAGTTAAATTATCCCATTCCGGTCCACTTGAGCTCTCTGATACCCAAGATATCAATAGTTCAATCTGTCCATTTCTCGCTTGACGACATCCAGTTTACCTTGTGTCATAGATCTTACATTCCATGTTGCTATGTGTAATATCTCCTTGCAACATCGGACTTTCCGGTCGCATCCCGACACATCCACAACTGAGCGTCCTTTTGGCTTTAGCCCAGCCGCTTCATTCGTCCTGGAGCTACTAGGAATAGCCCTTTGTTCATCCCCAGTAACATGTGGGACGCCTTCCAACCTGGGGGCTCATCTTCCGTCGCCATATCATTAATGGTATTGTGGCTGGCCGTAGGGGTTTCTTGGCAGGAAATACTGGAGTGGGTTGCCATTGCCTTCTCCAGTGAATCACATTTTGTCAGAACTCTCTGCCGTGACCTATCTATCTTGGGTGGCGCTACACAGCAGAGCTCCCGACTTCATCGACTTTCGCAAGCCCTTCCGCCACGACAAGGCCATGATCCATGAAGGGGACATCTTCCTCAATTAAAGCTAAATATTTATTCTACAGCGAGGTGCTCATTTCTCCTGTCCTCTTCCTCAACGCTAATTCTTTGATGGACTTCTTTCTTACAACTCCGTTCCGTTCCATTTTCCGATCTAGACTAATTCGAGACATTACCATCATGTGGTCACTGCATCGCACCTTCCTGTTGACCTCTACATCCTTCATAATGCCGGGGTTTGAACACATGATGAAGTCAGTTTCATTGTTGTGCTCTCCGTTAGGGCTTTTACATGTCTACTTCCGTTTTTCCGCTCGCTAAGAAGGTATTCATGATTCTTAAGTTATTGCGCTCTGCATGCTCAATGAGTATCTCGCCCATGCTATTCCTAGAGCCATTGCTATAGTCACCCCACTGCCACGTCTCCAGCCTACGGTTCCCCGTCCTTAGCATTAAAACACTCATAAGCAGAGTATAAAGCGTCTTTACTTCCGCATTACCAATTCTACATCTTCGTAGAAGCTTTCGACTGGCTGACCATATGACTACATGTTTTCGTGTATGCCTTTACAACCTTCAGTTTATACCACTTATTAAGCTTAATTGTGATGCTTTCCACCCTCTGATCATTGCTATATGGTTCCTCTTACCAGTTATATCCTTATTATTGACAACAAACCCTACCCCTAATGTTCTCGCCTCTCCAGTAAACCTCGATAAAACATATCCGCTCTTCAATATAGTATATGACTCATTTGGCCTCCTAACCTCACTAAGCTATATCACATCTCATTTCACACCCTATAATTGATCTGACAGCCCTGCTAAACTAGCCTCACTAGCTAAGACTTTAGCGTTAAACGTTGCCAGGGTCTGTTTCCAATGGCGGCCTGCCCGAAGCCAGATATTCTTAGAGCCCTTTGCAGTGTTACAGGTCTGACAGCCGCCGTGGTAAGTTGCTTTGCAGCCGCTGGGGAGTGAAGGCTAGGGGTTTGTTAGAGAATTCATAGTAGGTTGTTCCCAATTATTACACCAAGGTGGCCATATCCTGTTCTGGTGAGGGAAGGCGTCTCCGTAGGTTGTCATCGGATAGGTCGCACCCCAAACTTGTTTATGCAAATACATCGACACACGGATAATTTTTAAGTCCGGCTAGGAATTGCGCGGCACCGGATTTGAATTATGATCATCTTTAAAGCGAGGCTGGGGTTCTACCTCTACGCCATCGCTGCTATCAAGGAAGATCAAGCCTACCAAAAAGAACAAAAGAACAAGGCAAAAGGCAAAAGAACAAGCCCACCGAGAGAGGATGTCACATATTCGTTGCTGTGGTATAGCAACAAAATATATAAAAATTTGAAAACCTATTGCTCACAGTTTGTACAAATTTGCTGAGTAGCTACATCCGACTTTTGCGTGTTCCTGCATTCCTCGTGACCGCTCTTAGTCTTGAGTCGTTCTATAGAATAATGGGTAACATACGTTTCCTGAATATCTTTGACAATTCCGCTAGATTAATTTTGACATTGGGATTGGGGAATTTTATATTTGTGAGGTTCCTACCAGGATATTTTACCTTCGGATGGAGCTATATTTCCCTGTACACGAGTTGCGCACTCAATAAATGCCTATAGGAGTATATCATTTTTTGCTTCAGTTCTAAAATCGGCGCCTTTGTTGCAGCCCAATAGATATCTTATAGCGAGGCCACCACCGTGTATTCCGTGCTCTTACTGCTGAATTGTTGATTGACTTTGTTTATTTTATAAATTCGGTTACCTCTTCAAGTCCATCATTTCGAAACCTTACTAATCAATGGTCTTCACACCACACCTTTCCAAGAACGTACACATCTGCACTATTCCATGCTTAGCACACATTGTGAAGTCAGTTTGATTTTAATTCCAGGTATTGGGTGTTCTTCTACATTAAATTGTGCTTCTCAATATTGCGGATGACGGCTTACACGGTTATTAAATTATGTCGTCCTGCATACTCTGGTTTTATGGCCACCTAGTATTTTTGCGGCTATATCACAGCCACCTCCTGCCTGGTCCATGTTTGGATTCTCATTTTCCTTGCATTGAATTCGACAATAAGCAGAGGGTACTGTATTTTTACATTACTACTTGACAATTCAGTGGTTGCATCGAAGCTCTTTTCTATCTGATCAGCCTCGCTAGATGTAGTTCGCAGGCCAGCACTACTTTCAATGGGTCCCTTTTGATAATCCTGAGAGCAACGAGGGCTATCCTCTTGTTAATGCCGCACAATTCCTCTGTGTTACCCGCTGCATGCTTAGTGATCAGGTATTTCATACCTAGGTCTCGTCTGTTTGCTAAGCCATGTTAGTAGATTACGCGCCCACCTTTAGACCTGTACATTTATCGTCTGTTCTCCTAATTTTGATAAGTCTTAAGTTATCAATTACGTTTTTACCCGGGAGTCTTTATTGCACAATATTAGTGAAGGCTATAAAACAACAGGCGGCTGAAATATATCTTATGTGTTTGGCAGTTGGGCACCGGTTTTGGACGTCAAAAGCCATATTATTACCTCTATCTTTGTAATTGCCCTTGAAAAAGCGACCTTTTAAATAATTTGGCGTTTTCGTTGCTGATGCCTCACAGCTCAATTACTTGAGTCAACGAAAGCATGAAGTTCCGTTTACCACAAGAAAACCCTAACGAATTTTTTTTAGTGAGTGGTCATTGGAGCGTACACGAAAATGTTCTGGTCATTGCTCTCTCCACGATAAGATGACTCCACTCCAGGCAGTATTGATAAGTGAATAGTTAAGCGTATCTGCCGATATTTATACTATTTACCATATTGTTACGTGACAAGGTGTTTATTTTCCGTTAGAGGAACTGAGTCCAAGGCTTATCAGCTCCCGCTTGTTCCTTACTGTCACTTCTTTTTCTCCTCTTCGCTTCCGATCTTTAGCTCATGACATTTCCGCATCGCAGAAGAAACCATCAGGGTAAGTAAACAGGCTGTCTGGGATGAAACGTTTTGAGCCGGGCTACATGTGCCACTTGCGTCTTCTGTGAGCGTTAGCCGCTTTGATTACGGCATATGATATAGTTATTCTGATGCTCGAAGATAACAAAAGAACCGCTATAATGGCACAGACCCTTCTGAGATAACTCACGCTTGCGTAGCGGCGTCTACAGTCACACTATATCGTTAGGTGCATAGCAGACACGCGCGCATCGGTTGTCGCAATGCTCCTTGGAGTGAGTGTGTGTCAATATTGCGGGACGAGCAAAGTGGGGAGCTTCTTCACCTCGACAGAGAGTAATGTCGATAGATGGGTCGTTGTAGGAGGGTATCCAGGCAGCTGCGGGGAAGGTGAGCATAGATGAGGTAGAACGGACTGTAGCCAGTCGTCTATGCGCTGTATTATATGCGTGCGGGATAAAAGGGAGGATGTCATCCCAGTTGTTTTGGTGGGAATCGACGTTTATTACTAGCATAGCAGTTAGAAAGCGCTTAGTGCGTTCAACAAGGCCGTTTGTTTGGGGATGCTACGGCGTTGATTGACGAAAATCACATGCACATAGGCGAAGAAGTTTTTCTCTAACATCAGCAGTAAACTGTCGTCCACGGTCACTGAGTAGAACGTGATGTGTACCGTGTCGGAGAACAAGAATCCGCAAAGAAGAAATTTGGACCCCTCGGAAGTAGTGGCCGTTCGTACTGCACCTGTCTCAGAGTAACGGGTTAGATGGTCGCCCTACTATGATTCAACGGTTCTCGTTGGAAGACCGCGGCAAAAGGCCCAAGAGGTCGATGCCCACTTTTTCGAAAGGTGCGATTAGAGGTGCGGCAGGTTGCAGCTGCCCCGGCAGGCTGATGTTGGCAGCTTGTAATGCTGACGCACCACACAACTGGCTACAGAGAGTTCAATGGTTCGAAGCGTTTTTCGCAAGTAAAATCTTTCCTGTGTGCGGTGACGGGTCCGGTCAAAACTTCAGTGGCCAGAAGTGGCATCGTAGAGCATCGTTTCAAGAACAGAAATTTAGAGATTTTTTGGAAACGACTAGAAGAAAACGCGCACCTCCAGGGATGAAATTCTGCTTTAAAGTAAGGCATCGCGAACAGAAAAACTGGCATCTGGTTAATTAGGGCAGCTTCGAAGGGCGTAACCAAATGCATGTCGTGGCGTCGTTCACACCAAAAGTGGGGAAGGTCAAAGCACGGTGGTGATATAGGCGCGAGGTAGTCTTCAAAGGTGTCGTTATCGTAACCCGTAGTCGGGAGCGGCAAGTGTGAGAGGCAGTCAGCGGCGGCGTGTTGACGGCCGTTCTTGCGAATCACAGTGAAGTTGAACTCTTTGAGGCGGAAAGCCCATCGCACGAGACTGCCGCATGGATTACGGAGGTTTACAAGTCAACACAGCGAATGATGGTCGGTGACGATAGTAAAGCAATTTCCAGAGATTGGAACGAAATCTTTGCATAGCAAAAACTATTGCAAGGCACACTTGTTCAGTCCCGGTGTAATTGCGTTCTGACTTGCTCAGCGAACGATTGCCATAAGCTATGAAATGCTGAATATCTCCGCGGTTCTGTATGAGCACAGCGCCAAAGCCGACCCCACTAGCGTCGGTGCGAACTTTAATAGGAGCAGAAGGGCAGAAGTGGCGCAGCACGTGCCCGATGGCCGAATACATTTCAGATGCCGGAAGAAAGATTCAGTCTGCAATAAAATTGAATGTTGTATTCTTGTGCAAAATGAATGTAAGAGGATAAGCAATGGCAGTGAACCCGGTGATAAAACGGCGAAAATGGGAACATAGTCCTAACAAGCACTGAAGTTCCTTCCCTGATTTCGGCGCTATGAAGTTGGTTAAAGCCTCAATCTTCTTGCGATCCACGCGAACACCATTTATATGAAGCAAGTGGCCAAGTCAGGCCTTCGACGAAATGACATTTTTTCGACTTGAGTACGAGGCCGACTTTGTCAATGCAAGCAAGAACGATGGCGAGGCGGCTGTTATGCACGTGAAATGTCTTGCCGATTATCACAACATCATCCAGATAGGATAAATTTGCGACTTTATTCCGCACAAAATGATGCCCATGAAACGTTCAAATGTAGCAGAAGTACTGCATGATACGAATGGTATTACGTTAGGATCATAAAGCCTGTCGGGTATCACAAATGCTGTATTGTCTTTGTCAGTCGAGTACATTGGTACCGGCCAGTAGCCTGATCTCAAATAAACCGAGAAGTAGGAAGCTGCGTGAAGGCAGTTTGTGGCATAGTGTATGCGTGGCAGGGAGTACACGCCTTTTGTTTACGCCATTAGGTCGTCGATGATCAATGCTAAATTGCCGTCCATTGTCTTTTTTTTTAACCAAGATAACGGGAGCCGCCTTAGTGCTTGAGGATTCCAGGATGACGCTGCATTGAAGCATAACCCGAACTGATTCTTCGATTAGCAGAAGTTTGGTTGGTGACAGACGATAAGGCTTCTGTTTGATCGGGCAGGCATATCCAGTATCGATTGCATGATGAATAGGACAAGTTGGAATCGCTGGCGACTGGTCCCAGGAAAAATTGAAAACGGACACATGCTTGGAAATAATGAAAATCATAATAATAATTGGTTCACAGAAACGGAAACATGAGGTATCTGTCACAATTGTTTCCTGCGGACACCTAAATTGCGCCGTTAGGAAAAGGAGGAAGGTGGGAGTGCAAGTGGAAAGTGGAGCTGCAGTGGAGGGCTACGAAGTAATTTCGACCACCTGGGAATTTCTAACGTGCGCTGACATCGCACAGCACACGGACGCCTCTTCGTTTTAGATCAAAATTTGGTGCTCGGTTTGGGCGCAGACGGGTTAATCATGGCCTGAACTCGAGACTCTGCACAGGAATTTGACTTCTCTTTATGAGCACGCGCACTTAGGGCAGCCACAGAAATCGACAAAACTTGTTCAAAATGAGCCCGTTTTATGCCACGAGGTAACACAGCTTGCTCTTCCGAACAGCTCACTGTCCACAGGTAGGTCTGGCCTCTAGTCACCTAAATGACGCAACGGGGAACCAAGAAACTCTTTGCGCAGGGAAGTGATTCCAGTAGGTTCCACTACGGCGTCAAAATCGTCGCACGAGTTTATAGATGCCACAACCTGGATGAACTCAGCAGACATCGCAGGCACAATTGTGTCCCCGATACAGAAAACGCTGCCAGATCAGGAGACCAGCACTCCACAACAACTGGCATACGCGCAGAGTTTAGTGAAATGTGTCCAGTTCGGAAGTCTAAAGTTGCACCACACTGTTGCAAGATGCCTATGCAAATAATTACTTCATGTGAATTACCTCAGAAGGAGACAACACTGCAAATTCTGATCGAAACGCTTGACCATCGATAGCAATGTTAGTACAGCCAGAACCACCTAGACTAGGAGAAGGCCTCGGCATTCCTCCCGTGACGTCACCACACTCAGCCCGTCCGGCCCGTCAGCCTCCGCCTGAGGTGCCGTCGAAAGAAGAAAAAAAAATACTGCAGCATGTTCGTAGGTATACGTCTAGAATTTATTTGCATCCAGTATAAATTGAGCACTGGAGTGATTGAAAGGACTAAGGCGAATTCTTTCCACGTCAATTTCGGCATTTGGAGCAGAGCTGACCCCCATAAAACAAAATACACTACAGATTTTGCAGTTAGAAAGACGATGCGCCGGAAAAACATCATTTTTTTCTTCAGTCTGTCACACACAGCCGTACAATTCAGGTCACAAATTTTATTTGGCATTGGTTTTCAATATCAGAGAATGACATTCAAACACAATACACACATAAATAAAGTATAACATAAATCAATCTCACTAGCGTAATAAAAATCTGAACTTCACAGTGCTGAATAATTTAAAATGAGGATGAGGAGAAACGGAGGGCGAAGGCAGGGATGCTAAACATTTCCAGAGAAGTCGACAACATAACACACAGTTCATATATTATATGTAATGCAGCATACACATTCGTGAAAACAGCTCACATTTTCACTTGAGGGTAGTCAACTTTCTCTTCTTTCCATTATTTTTTTCTTTGTTTATTTTTTTTTCGTTTCTGAAGGCCGCGTAATTCTTCAACAGAGTGTTTACTGCTGGATTAAGGATGTTCTTTAACATTGACTCTTGAGTGTGACCAGTTGCACAAGCGTCAAAGTCTTCACTGTCACACAGCAAATACTTCATCACACTTAGAAGTGCAGCTCTTTGATTACTTTCTGCATGAAACATATTCTCATGCTCTTTTCCTGTAATATGTTCCAGCACAATCTTGGTGCACAGCACCACATGAACGACACAAGGCTGTGGAAATTTCAAGCCACTTCTGCTCATATTATGAATCAACACATTATCACTGCATTCAAGCTCTCTTTCAGTAATTGTGAATAAATCACAGCAGTCATTGCAAGGTTGGTGCTTCAAAGCAGCATAGGCACAGTATCCAGCGATGTACACCAATGCCGGCATGTCTTCCCGGGGCTTCTTTAGCTCACAGCTTCTTAGCTTTATGTTATATTTGTGAATCAGCGTTTCACCACACGGCTCACTGCAAGTGTCAGTGGATGCTGGCATATCTGGCAAGATCAGAGTGTTCTTAAGGCGGATCTTTGCCTCAGCTTCAAATATCTGTGTGATCGACACATTATAATGGGACCCACACAGCTTCCGGTATTTTCCAAACCGAGCTTCGAGAGGATCGGTTTGAAATTTTCCAAGGAGAACATACGTAAAACCGAGCTCCTCCAGACAATACCTTGACACTTCAATCAAGGCGTATGTGGAAAGCCGGAGAGCTGAGTGTGTCTCTTTTGTCAAAGCGCCTGTATGCACACACCTACTTTTCCAGTCGTCGAGCCAGATAACAAATGTGTCGAGGAACTGCAGCTGCTCACCATTGATTTCACGTACTGGCTCTTGGCACACATCTCTCACTCTATGCCCCTTATGGGGAGTCTTGACATTGACGATGCTCCACCATCGCACAATTAAGTCAATAAAATCTGCGGTACCATCTACAAGCGTCAGATGCAGGGTTTCGCCTCTTAGCCTCAAAGCAGATGAAACAAAAGTGTTAAAAATTTGCAGAGCAAGTTTCACATTCTGCCTCTCAATATTTGTGGGATTTAATGCTTTATACGTTAGCCCAAAAGCCACTTTCGCAGTATTAGTTTGGTCAGCCTCATGAAGCTTTCTGAGTGATGTGAATGAAGCCCCCTCCATTTTATTTTTTGTGGTTCCAGGGGGAAAAGGTGGGTAATATAGACATTTGTCAGCATTTTTTTGGTTTAGCCAATTGTTCCTGATACATTTCAGCAAATACACTGAGTCAACAATGTGAAAGAGGGGCTGCTGCGGATTAGCTGGATGGGGGTAAACAATTTCTAGCTTCTGAGCCTCACTGAACATGGTCATTACTTTGCGGTTAATAGAATTATTGTCTGTAATGACTGCAACAATGTGCATGTTTGCTTCTTCAAGTCTCAAGACTACTTTTTTTACGGTTTCATGAAGCTCCTCTGCAGTAATTTTTGACACAGGAAGGATGTGTGCAACATCCTTGAACTGTGACAGGAGTGACTGCACCATAAATACATGCGCTGTTTTAGCTGGTTCAGAACAGTTGGCAGCAGCCTCTGTTACGCTGCCACCCTTATATTAAAAAAACTGCTGTAAGTGTATTTCATCTATCATTAATGTAGCATTTCTTTCATGAGCTTTCAGCAGACTTGCCCTCCTTTTCATATACCTTAGGAAGCCCTCTTCATTTTGCTCTTTTAATGGACTGACATCGTGTGCACCACAGACACGCTTGATTGTTGCAGTATGAGGTAACACTAGCTTTCCACTGCTTCTCAAAAACTTGTAGCCATGCGGTGAAATAGTGTACAAAATGCTACACAACACCAAAAGTTCTGCAGAGTATCGAACAGCATTATTCCTTTTCATGAGGAGATGACACTGCTCTTTGAGGAACATCACAGCGCCCAACTTCTCGGCCTCCAGAAGGCCTCCACTTGAAATGTCATCAAGAAGTGAGATCATCAATTTCAGTGCAGCCTTTCCTTTGTCCACGTGCTGTGGTTCTCCTTTAGTGCAGTGATCTTCAACATTATCCAAGAGGTGAACAAGCACGCGGAAATCGTGGATATAATCCGGGATCTCAAAACCCTTGTCAGATGTAAGACGAGCACCTCTCCAAAACACACACACAGACATATCCGACGACACAGTCACTGACACAAAAATCTCGGGAGCACCTGCTGTCACATTGACGTGAGCAAAGATCATGCAGCTGTCGCAAGGTACCGCTGTCCAAAACCTTTTCTCTCCTAGCTTGTGCAGGCGTGCACTGATGTCTTGGAGGCTGTTGATTTTGTTTTCTCGTTCCTTGTTCTCATGTGCCAAAGCTGACTGCTTTAAGGCCTCTTGAAGCTGTTCGCTCTCCACACGTGCTCGCTTTGCTTCAGGGTCTTCTCTAGACTGGCGAGAATCCGAAATATATTGTGGGCAGTCGGGAAAGATCGTTGGAATGGCATCAGGCGTAAGCCGGGTGAGCTTCATTTGAACCTCGATGGTCCGTCCGTCGCAGTCCGTGTATTTAGATGTTGTACGTAGGTGCTCGGGCTTGAAATGCCGTTCACAAACATGCGGAACAACCAGCGCCGTCATATTGTGAAACACTTTGACGCCTGCAAAACTGCGACATGCGCTTACAATTCTAAGCGCGAGATCTGTGAAAAGCGCATTTTACTGACCTATGAGCCATTCAACGAATGAATATACACACACGATCGCAAACGCACTTGAGCCCACGTGGTTTACACGTATAAATAAACGGTCACTTGAAAACGTATTCGCATAACAATGGATTATCGTAGTTTGCACTCATACGCTTTCAATGTACATTGTACATATAAATCATTACTGCACTAATTGAAAAGCGAGACAACACTTACCAGTGGATCTTTCAGTTTTCCAACGTCAACATCGTCCCGTCGCACTGCCCGCTGCCATTTTTTCCTTCGTTCGGGATAACTTGGGAACCTAAACAGTCTGACTTTCGGCCCGTTGTCGTAGTTTCCTCTACAGTTTGGCACACAACATCGGCCCATGACATCGAACAAACCGCACGTGTACACAGAGGAATAAATGCAAAAAAGCGAACCACGTGCAGCGACGTTCTCCTGCGGTGTCTCGTGTCTCGATAGCACCGGCTAAACGCGTCGCATGCGTCGCGTAGCACCTAGCGCCATCTGGTGCTCAAGGACGACACCACACTGCTAGGGCAGAGTGAGACGACATCAGAGGATGGGTGCGGGCGGGTGCGGAGGCCTTCTCCTAGTCTAGGTGGTTCTGGTACAGCACACACCAAGTGGCACCAAAGATTTACCATCAACACCAAAAAATACGACCGCATTATTCCCGCTGAACATCCCTTCGAGTTCCAGACGATTGTTGAAAGCTAAGCCCATAACAGAGACGGTTGGCCCAGTATCCACGAACGACATAGGGCGAATGCCATCAATGAGTGCTTCAAGTCTGTTCTTCAACATAAACACAGGCAAAGGTATTGACAAGGCTGACCTAAGGCGGCCTCATCTCCATCGGCCGCGCCGCCTAATTTGGCGTAGGAGGAGAACGGTGCTAAGGAGATGGTGATTGTCGCTGTGGTTGGGGTGATGGCGTCATACTGCGGTCAGAAGTAAGCGAGGCGTTGCGCAGCTGTGCTGGGTTGTAATCATCCCAAGTTGGTGAAGATTTTTGGGGATTAATATCAGTGTCAAGCCGAAGGAAAGCGCTGTGACAGAGGCAGTGGTCTTCTGGCTGCATGTCCCGTCCACCGCAGTAGCGAGAGATATGTTCTGTCATTCCTGAGTTGTAGCACACCTGTGGCGGGCGCCACTGGTCAGCAGTATAGTGCGTACAAACCTGATCAGGCAGGAAAGCTTAGTCCTGTGTAGCTGGAGAACGACTCCGCCTGTGTTTGCGGTCCTTCACCCAATAAATGCTGAGAAGAAAACATTTCATAGTGTCTTCGGTTGTCGAAGAAGGGTGCAGTGCACCGGGGCCCAAGAAGCAGATGGGGTCACGGGCTCTGGCTGCAGCGCGCAACCTTTATATTGATCTTCATCTCGGAAGAAAGATTCCTGATTTCGAAGCAGTTCTCAGACAATCCGGCGTATCAAGTAACCCATTCACTCGGGAGCACCAACATCCGTATTTGCCTTGGAAGTGACGTTGGCCAGTTATTAGCGGATGTTCACTACGTAAGGAAAATGTATCTCTAGATCACATAATATGGGAATGTGCAAAGTCACCAGGCAGGGCTAAAAATATAAATAAAGACGCCTGGGAGACCCTTCTGCGAAGCGCAGACCCAAGAGCTCAAAGTGAAATTGTTCGACTGGCCGAAGATGCCGCCGGAGTCCAAGAACTACCGGCCTGCAACTAAGGCGACTGTCCCACCTTCCGGGTCTAACCCCCCGAAGAGCGGGATAGTCACTCTGTTGGACGAATAAAAGTTTCTCTCTCTCTCTCTCTCTCTACACGCGAAAGAATTGAAAGGACGGTTATGATGACTATGAATATTGATATACAATATCAAAAGCAAATAGTAGAAAATATTGCACTAATTATGGCTAAATATAAATCATGTGGTCAGTTATGTACTTACTCATGTCTTATGAGTGCCCCGTTCTTGCACTCATAACGTAGGCAAGGTGTGGTAGAATTATATTCTCCTCCTTCTAGTAGCGGCGTTCCATCAGGTGTTAGGCATGGGGGAGCTGCGCAATATCCAACCATATCAGTGACTGCACTTCACATATATGCTGAATGACACCATTAAGCGAAATATTGTAGAGGTTAAGGAAAGTAGGTATTAAGGTTATGCTTTCAAAGGCTGCGTCAGCGACCTTTTTTGCCAGCAGATTTATGTATACAGATTTCTTTCGCAGCAGATGCACTAAAACTCAGCGAGCAGGAATTAGGCACATTTAAGAAGGCGAAGCAATTTAGTGAGTGCACTTGTATTATTAGTCACGCGGAATAGGTGGGTGCTTAGAAGATTTATGCTAACATCACCCAGTTAACGGCGTACGTGTCACAAAGTTTGTTCCAGGGGTGAGGTAGATGATCGACTCGATTGCTGTAATAGTTGCCTTAAAACGTCGCAGCTGGCCCTCTATTCAAGCAATAGTTTCACTATGCGATGTAAAGTCAAGGTCTCCATGCACAGGAATATGACCTTCAAATGAACCAGAGGTCAAAGCACGAAGTACTCAAAACCGTTAGTGATAGTTTTGAAGAAATGTGTGATAAAGTATACTGCTTCACTCGGGAAGAAATATGTTTTTAAAATGCCACTAAAAATGCGTGTTGTGAAGCCGTACATACCGCTGCCAGACATGTTATTCGCTGGGTAGTCTCCGAATCCCGCAAACTTCTCTTCTAGCCTGTTGTGTACTGCCATATGCACTGAATTTGCTTACTGATAATGGTCGTTCAAGATGTGCAGCCTAGGGAAAACGCAACTCGAGAAGCACTTCTCAAACGTCGTGACAAGGTAACGAAAGGGAACGGCTCAGTGTAACAGACGGTGGCGCACACTACCCTATTCGAGCGCGGAGGAAGCCGGCTTTCGCGAATGCGACCTGTGTGAGCAGACGGCACGTTTAGGTCATCTGCTGCTGTGCGGGGTTCGTTTATCCTGCTCTGTGAGAACTACCTTCAGCTTAAATGTTTGTATCATTGAAGCGGCAGTATTTAGGAGGGAATGTAGCCAGCGCGAGAATGCAGCATATCAGACAAAACGAGATGCTTTCGCGATTGGGAGAAGCATCTATTTCAGTGGATTGCTACTTTTCCGGGGGAAAGCTACTTTTTCACCCAGCACACTTATTGGAAACCTAAAACAATATCTATATAAAATGATGTAGAATACTTTGTCACACTTCTTCAAAACATCCACTGATATTTAATCACCTGCGATGCGTTTGATGCCCCTCGAAACAAGTGGATTCTTTTGTCAAGTTTTCCTTGCATGTATTTCGATGAGCAGTGCCCCGAATCGCATCCTCGTACGTTTCGAAGTATTCTCTCCTCTTCCTGTAATGATGTTTTATAGCATCACAATATGTTCGGCTATGTTCATAGTTACCTTGCACCAAATGACGAGATCACAGGTGGACTGCGAAATATGTTACGCCTTCTATTCCTTCCCAGTCGTCTAACTGAAGAGCCGCCGCATCTCTCTTACGTCACAGACCGGTGTTGGTCTATATAAAATTCGACCTACAATCTGGTGCTCTGCAGTGTTACGTGCCGACTCCTACCTGCAAGGGCCATGATTATGAGGAGAACTGTGATATGCTGTCGCGCTGAATATGATGTGCAACGAGGGACCGCGAAGTTTCAGCTCTCCAGGCGCACGGTGGTGTCGGCAAGCGGCCAGCTTGAAAAATGAGAATACTCTCAAGTCTCCTCGAGACTGCAAATGGCGAAAGCCACTTTACATGACTCTTTCCACTACCTGCGTCATCATTTTAATACCATATTATCACCACCAACAGACAAGATCGAATTGGCTCAGATATCAAAGCTAATGAATAAGCGCAAGGTGGCCGATATAAGTAAATAAAATGGAGAAAATTGAGCATGCTGTAAAGAACGGGGGAAGCCTTAAAGCGGTAAAGAAGAAATTGGGCATAGGCAAAAACCAGATGTATGCGATAAGAGACAAGGCTGGCAACGTCATCACGAATATGGACAAGATAGTCAAAGTAGCCGAGGAGTTCTATACAGATCTCTACAGTAGCCGAAGTAGTCAGGACCATAACGAGATTAGCGGCAGGTAAAAACAGTCAGACGTTCCACCATTGACGAAGGACGAGGTCAGCAAAGCCTTAGAAAGTATGAAAAGGGGGAAATCGGCTGGAGAGGATCAGATAAGCACAGATTTGCTAAAAGACGGAGGCGATATCGCGGTAGAAAAACTGGCCACCCTGTACACGCAGTGCCAGGTGTCATCGACGGTACCAGAATCATGGAAGAATGCAAACATTATCCTCATTCATAAGAAAGGGGACTTTAAGGTTCTTAAAAATTACAGACCAATCAGCCTATTGTCTGTTACGTATAAGGTATTTACTAAGGTAATCGCTAATATAATTAGGACAACCTTAGACTGTAATCAAGCAAAGGATCAAGCAGGTTTTCGGAAACGTTACTCTACTATCGATCCTATTCATACCATCAATCAGGTGAAAGGAAAATGCTCGGAATATAACCAGCCCTTATACATCATCATCATCATCATCAGCCTGACTATACCCACTGCAGGGCAAAGGCCTTTCTCATATTTCTCCAGTTAACCCGGTTCTGTGCTAGCTGCATCCACTTGACCCCTGCAAACTTCTTAATCTCATCTGCCCACCTAACTTTCTGCCGCCCCCTGCTACGCTTTCCTTCCCTTATACATAGCATTCATCGATTACGAAAAAGCATTTGACTCAGTTGAAACATCGGCGGTGATGCAGGCATTGCGAAATCAGGGGTTAGACGAGCCGTGCGTGAAAATGCTGGAAGATATATATTGCCGCAAAGTTATCTTACTGGCGCCGCCATGTGGCGTACTCGGCAGACTGGCACGCGCTCGTCTTCTTCAATCTCGGTGCTCGCCCGCCAGTTGGTTCCGTGCCGTATCTCGCCGGTGCTTTTACTTAGTTGTAAGTAAAACTGCTGGACCAGTTTCACTGGCTTCTGTGACATTTTTGATGGAGGTGCTGGATAGAGCCCATGTACGAAGAGCCTCTGGCTGCCCCCTACGCCAATCTACACACCCTGGACACGACACCTGTGCACAAGGCGAGCCGTCGCTGGAGAGGCTTAGCTCTCGAGTGTGGTCCTCTTGTTTTCCCACTGCGAACCACGATGACTACAGCGGCCATTCAGACCACTCAGCTTCCCGTGAGTGCCCAGCAGCTGATCTGCCATACTCCACGTATGCCTACGCCGTTTCATGGAGACAAGTTCGAAGACGTGTAGGACTGACTGACCAGCTACGACCGGGTCGCTGTGTTTAATGCGTGGGACGAGGAGCGGAAATTGCAGAATGTTTATTTCGCACAAGAAGATGCCGCCAAGATGTGGTTCGAAAATCATGAGGCTACCATTTCCACCTGGAAGGATTTCCAGCGGCAGCTGCTCGGAACATTCGGCAACGCTTCAAGAAAAGAGATGGCCGAACTCGCTCTACAGTCCCGAGCACAGCGGCCTAATGAAAGCGTCGCCATGTTTGTGGAAGAAATGACTCGCCTTTTCAACCGGGCGGATCCGTCCATGTTGGAGGTAAAGAAGGTGCGCCACCTTATGCAAGGCGGCAAGGAGCAGCTGTTCGTTGGCCTTGTACGTGACCCTTCACGTACTGTTGCTGATTTTACGAAAGAAGCAACACGCATCGAGCGTGCCTTGAATCAGCGATTTGTACATATTGGTCGCCTTGAATCAGCGATTTGTACATTTCGCTCACTCTGCGAACATCGCTGCCGTAGACTTCCGCTTGCCAATGGCCGGAAACGACAGGGAAGCCCTTCGCGAACTTATCCGAAGCATCGTGCGCGAAGAGCTGCAAAAGCTGCCCTCTCTCGAACAACATCCACGTGTTGGGGGCTTCTCGGATATAGAGCGCGAAGCGCTCCGCCAAGCAGTGCCATTAGTACCGTCCCTCCAGCCGCCTGCCCCACAGATCATGATGTACAGCGACGTGTTGCGTACCCCGGCGCCTGAACCATCGGTACCCTGCAACCTTGCTCCTCCCGCTTGTCCTCCACCCCAATATCCAGTTTAGACTGGTGTGCCTGAAGCTCGACCAGCCGTTCGCGAAGCATACGCGTGGCGCACGCCGAAGAATCCGCCTTTGTGCTTTCACTGCGGCGAAACCGGTCACGTTCTGCTCCACTGCCCGTACCGTCGGATGGGCTTTAGCGGATTTTTCCCGGATGCTCCTCGGCCGCACTATGGCGAACAACCTCGGGACATCGAACAATACCTCAGCAACCACGTCCGAACTGCGTCCCTCCAGTGACGCCAGTCCAGGTCACCAGCGCCGAGACAGTTTTCCACCAGCCGCCGTTCCTCCCTCAGGCAGTCCCCAAGTCCGCACCGGGAAAACTGAAGACGGCGACCCTCGGGGGTAGGGCCGCCGTCGATGGACACTACGACCAACATCCTCCGCTCTCCGATTCGATCACACAGACCGACCTCCGACCCTTCGCTCCGACCAACAGTCCGACCACTTTTCGACGATCGCCGAAGCTTTTCTCCAACGCCCCCAATCGACGCACCGCACGAACAACGAGTCCGACGACCTCCCGACGATCACAGAAGCTTACCTTCGACACCGCAATTCGACGCAGCGAACGACCCGTCAGCCCGACGATCCCTGACACACCGTACTTTGTCGACGGTGAGCTACATTCCGCCGAGATACCGATTGTCGTTGACAACCACAACACGACTGCCCTTGTAGATACCGGCGCAGATTTTAGCGTTAAGAGTCATAGCCTTGCTACCATTTGGCGAAAAGTCCTGACTCCTTGGCACGGAGCCCCGATAAGGACAGCCGGAGGGCATGTGGTTACGCCGCTCGGAGTGTGCGCCGCTCGCGTCGAGATTCACCACGTACCTTTCTCGTGTTGCTTCGTTGTGCTAGCAGAGTGCTACAAGGACCTGATTCTCGGCCTTGATTTTCTTAGAGAAAACGACGCAATCATCGACCTCCTTGACGTCATGATAACCTTTTCCACTCACCACGCAATTTCCGACGAGTACACACAGCACAGCGACGACTATACAGGCAGGCCAGTTTTCCGAGTGTGCACTCTACCTCCACGCCCCAGCTTGTTTGTTACAGTGCAGTGCGACAACCCCCCGCCTTTCAAGGACTTGCAGAAACGAACATGAATTTATTGTTTTGCCTACAAGTCTGCGTCGCTCGGGGGGTCTCTGCCTTGAGAAATAAACGAACTGAACTGCTTTTAACGAACTTTAGTGCCGAATACCGCCATTTACAGCTAGGTACTGCTATCGCTTATTTTGACGAAGTCAGTGCGCCATCCGCTCATTGCGCCCTTTCGCTGGCCAACGATAGCCCTCCCGAGAGTACTGGACATACCGTTAAAACTGACGTGAATCCTGCTCTGTCTCTTACCCAGAAATGCCGCCTTCAAGCAATTCTGGACACTTACCGTGACTGCTTTGCCGTCACTTCCAAAGTGAAACAGACGTCAGTAGCCAAACATCGAATCATAGTCCATCCCACCGAGCGCCCTATCCGCCAACACCCTTACCGAGTATCGGCGAAAAAAACGAGAAGCTATTCGGGCGCAGGTTGATGAAATGCTCCGCGATGATGTGATCCAGCCGTCTACAAGCCCATGGGCCTCACCAGCCGTGCTGGTCGCTAAAAAGGATGGAACACTCAGATTTTGCGTCGACTATAGGAGGCCTAACAAAATTACGAAAAAGGGCGTCTACCCATTGCCTCGAATCGATGACTCGTTCGACCGACTCCGCCACGCCTGGTACTTTTCATCGCTCGATCTACGCAGTGGATACTGGCAGATACAAGTCGACGAACGTGATCTAGAGGAGGCCGCATTCATTACTCCTGACGGACTGTACGAATTTAGGGTGTTTCCCTTCGTTTTGTGTTCAAAGAATGATGGACACTGTCTTAGCCGGCCTAAAATGGCAGGCGTGCCTCGTCTACCTTGACGACGTTGTCATTTTCTCCGCGACCTACGAGGAGCACTTCAAACGATTGACGGCCGTGCTAAATGCCATCCGCGGGCCGGGCTCTCAATAAAACCAGAAAAATGCCACTTTGCATTCCAACAGCTCAAGCTTCTGGGTCACGTCGTGAGTGCTGAGTGAATTAGCCCTGATCCAGAGAAGACGTCTGCCGTAGCTGCTTTCCCGACCCCCACTGATAAAAGTTCCGTGCGTCGGTATTTGGGCCTCTGTGCATATTACATGAGATTTGTGCACGACTTCTCCCGAATAGAGGAACCATTGACTCGTCTAACAAAGGACCACCAGCATTTCATCTGGGCCGACGAGCAGTAAAGGGCCTTCGAGGAGCTTCGCAAGCGCCTTCAAACAACGCCCGTACTTGGCCACTTCGACGAGGAGGCCGACACAGAATTGCATACCGACGCCAGTAACGTTGGCCTCGGTGCAGTTCTCGTTCAGTGGCAAGAAGGCGTTGAGCGAGTAATTGCTTACTCCAGCTGCACCCTGTCTCGTTCCGAAGCGAAATATTCTACTACCGAAAAAGAGTGCCTTGCAGTTGTATGGGCGGTAACAAAATTTCGGCCGTATTTGTATGGTCGGCCATTTACAGTGGTCAGCGACCACCACTTACTCTGTTGGTTAGCGATCCTTAAAGATCCTTCAGGCCGGTTAGTCCGCTGGAGTCTCCACTTACAGGAGTTCAACGTCACTATTGTGTACACGTCCGGCAAGAAGCACAGTGATGTTGACTGCCTATCCCGAGACCCTATCCCGTATTCGTCAATTGAAGCAGATGACTCCGTTTTTCTGGGCGCTCTCACGACGCCAGATCTCGCTCAACAGCAGCGAGACGACACCGCACTGCGATCCGTCATCGATAACCTCGAAAGAACCGCCTCATCTCCGCTTCGCCTTTTCACGCGTGGCCTGTCGTCGTTCTGCTTGAGTGACGGTGTCCTCTACAAGAAAAACTACGCTTCTACAGACATTCAGTATCTGCTGGTTGTCCCAACGCCGCTCCGTACCGACGTTTTGCAGGCATGCCACGACGAGCTTTCTGCCGGACATCTCGGGTTTTCTCGCACCTTGGCACGAGTACGACAAAGGTACTACTGGCCCAAGCTTGCCGCTATGGTTCAGCGCTATGTTAGGACGTGCCGTGATTGCCAACGTCGGAAGATACCACCTGTCAAGCCGGCCGGCCTGCTGCAGCCTATTGTTCCTCCGCGAATACCTTTTCACCAAGTCGGTATGGACTTGCTCGGCCCATTTCCTACGTCATCATTGGCAACCGGTACATTATAGTCGCCACAGATTATCTAACCCGCTATTGTGAGACAAAAGCTCTTCCCAGCGGCACGTCTACTGATATTGCGGACTTTTTCATCTTTAATCTAGTCCTTCTTCATGGTGCCCCTGCGATCGTTTTAACAGACAGAGGCACGGCATTTACTTCTGCTCTAACCCAGGAAGTGATGCGGCTCGTTGGCACTTGTCATCGCAGAACAACAGCTTACCACCCTCAGACGAATGGCCTTACCGAGCGACTGAATAACACCATCGCCGATATGCTTTCTATGTACGTCGACGAAGACCATAAGAACTGGGACCAGATACTACCGTATGCAACATTTGCGTATAACACCACAGTCCAGGAAACGACCCGCTTCACACCGTTTTGCTTTGTGTACGGTGGCGAGGCTTTCACCATGCTGGACGCAATGCTCCTGCCAGATGTTGCCCCCCCCCCCCCCCCCCATCGATCGCCGGTGCCGACCAATTCGTGCAGCATGCCAAGGCCGCTCACCAGCTGGCTAGACTGAGAGTCGGGGCACAGCAAGTTAAAGAGCTCGACGGTATAACCTTCGTCAGTTCAGTTCAGGCGTTCAGTCGTGTCCGACTCTTCGTGACCCTATGGACCATGTCACGCCACGCTTTCCGGTCTCTCACTATCTTCTTAACATCACATAGCTTCATCTGCAATGCCTCGAGAATGCCATCTAACCATCGCGTTCGCTGCCTACCCCTTCTCCGGCGACCCTCAACCTTTCCCAACATCAAATCTTTCTCCAGCGACTCCTCTCTTCTCATCAGATGACCAAAGTAGCTGAGCTTTAACTTTAGAATTTGACCCTCCAATGAGCAGTCAGGGTTTATGGTCGACAATATCGACTGATTTGATCTTCTGGCAGTCCAAGGAACTCTTAAGAGTCTTCGCCAGCACCACAATTCAAACGCGTCACAGTGAAAACTGTGAAGTCGGCAATCCGTCGGCGAGCGATCAAACGCCTCAGACGCCTCCACAAGTCGTTAGCGAACCTCCGGGTGACGGCTGCTGGCTCTTTGAGCGCTACGGATACTGCCGCTACGGCCGTGGCTGCAAGTATTCCCACAAGGCCACTGAAGCGGTGGCCTTGTGGTAGAGCATCCGCCTCGCATTCGGGAGGTACCGGGTTCGATCCCTGGTGCCGCCGGTTACCCACCGGTTTTTAAATGGGTACAAGCTTTCCCCTGGCCTGGTGCTCGGCTCTTCTGGGGTGAAATGCTTGGGAAAAGGGGTCACGGCCCAAATAGTTGCGCCGATGTGGCAGTGATTCGTTCCGCCATCGGACAACAATAAGTCCGCCTTGCGCGGCAACAGCCCATTATGTGGCCCTTTTTTTAGGACTGCTGCAGCTGAGTCTCTAAGGGAGCACTTCAGGTGAGGGTCAAAGGAAGTACCTTTGCAAGACAAACAGAACCACCTTTGCAGGCTGCGAGGTTCGAAACTGGGTTTGGGCCCACTGCGGAGGAGGGGCGCGCAGCGGGGTTTACGGAGCCTCTCCCAAACGCACACCCCTGTAAAAGCCGAGCACCAGGCCGGGGGACGCTTGTACCCATTTTTACCGGTGGGTGTCCGGCGGTGGGTTTCGAACTGACCACCTCCCGCAGCCGAGACGGGCGCTCTAACCACTAGGCCTTCGTCACAGGGAGGTAATTTACAACCCTGGCAATCAGGTTTGGGTGTGGACACCTGTTCGTCAGCGGGGTCGCTCCGAGAAGCTTCTGCGCCGCTACTTCGGCCCGTACGAAGTACAACGCAAAGTCAGCGACGTCACCTACGAAGTGATCCCGCAAGGACCTGTTCGCTCATCCCGACGGCAAGCACAATCGTAAGTCGTACATGTCGCCAGGATGAAGCCCTTCAACTCCCGCTAGGTCAAGCATCATGTGCTTTCTTTTGCTTCCTTTAACTGCTTTATGTGAACGCGGCATCCTCGCTGACTACCGTTACCCTCGACCTCGCCACTCGGCATCGGGACGATGCCTTTTCCACCGGGAAGGGCAATGCCGCAATGTTATCTTACTGGCGCCGCCATGTGGCGAGCTCGGGAGACTGGCACGCGCTCGTCTTCTTCGCTCTCGGTGCTCGCCCGCCCGTCGGTTCCGTGCCGTACCTTGCCGATGCTTTTAATTAGTTGTAAGCAAACCTTCTGAACCAGTTTCACTGACTTCTGTGACAATATAGTGGCTGCACAGCAATCATAGTTCTGTATAAAGGAAGTAACAAAATTCCCATAAAGAAAGGTGTTAGGCAAGGAAACACAATCTCCCCAGTACTATTCACAGCTTGCTTAGAGGAAGTATTCAGAGACTTGAAATGGGAGCAGTTAGGGATGAGGGTTGATGGAGAATACCTCAGTAATCTGCGATTTGCTGATGACATTGCCTTGCTAAGCAACTCGGGGGATGAACTGCAAATAAAGATTGATGACCCAGACAGGAAAAGTAGAAAAGGTAGGCTTGAAAATCAATATGTAGAAAACTAAGGTAATGTTCAACAGCCGCGGGAAGGAGCAGCAGTTTACATTAGGTAGCGAAGTACTGGAAGTAGTAGGCGAATATGTTTACTTAGGACAGGTAGTAACCGCAGATCCGGACGATGAAAATGAAATAACAAGAAGAATAAGATTGGGATGGAGCGCATTTGGCAAGCACTCGCAGATTATGACTAGCAGTTTACCGGTATCGCTCAAGAGGAAAGTATACAACAGTTGCATCTTACCTGTGCTCACCTATGGGGCTGAAACGTGGAGGCTAACCAAGAGAGTTCTACTTAAGTTGAGGACAACCCAGAGGTCTATGGAACGGAAAATGGTAGGGATAATATTAAGAGATAGGAAGAGTGCAGAGTGGGACAGAGAAATAACTCAAGTTGCGGACATTCTAGTGGAAATTAAGAAGAAATGGGCATGGGCAGGACATGTAGAGCGAAGAGAGGATAACCGATGGTCGCTTAGGGTAACAAACTGGATTCTACGGGAAGGAAAGCGTAGCAGGGGGCGGCAGAAAGTTAGGTGGGTGGATGAGGTTAAGTTCGTAGGGGTCAAGTGGATGCAGCTAGCACAGGACCGGGTGAAGTGGAGAAGTATTGGAGAGGCCACTTCGCCCTGCAGTGGGTATACTCAGGCTGATGATGATGATGATGATATCACCACCATCACCATCACTATCACTACATCATTATCCACTAAATGCACTGTCATTGCCATTGCTACTATGATCAACAATTGTTATCTCTAAATGCAACGTTATCATCATCGCCACATGAATATTATCGTTATAACTAATTCCATCGTCATTTTCATCGCTACTATCATCCTAAGGCAGAGAAGAATTACGTACCGTTTCTCAGGAGCCCGGCATGGAGTAGGGGTTAGCACGCTCGGCTGATTATTGGAGCACTATCCTTCCGATTCCCACTGGAGATAACTTGCTTTTTATAGTGTTCAATTTACAGTGTTATGTAGCGGAAACTCCCGCCGAACGGACATGAACGTCACTATAAGCCTTGAAATGCTCTCGCCTCGATGGCTCTGATCTCATAAACTAAGTGGAAAAGATTTCTCTGCTCCCGCAGTAAGCTGCATACTTCGCATTGATTGCTCATTACAGTAGCGAAGTGTAGCCTTGGCAGCATAGAGCGTTTCTTGCATTCCGAAATCATGCTTCATTTGAAATGCAAGCTGCCGCGCCCCCAATTTTGCTGCACTACGGAAACAAGATAAGATATGACAAGCGCCCATAGTAGTACAGTAAACAGGATCCGTTGGGCTATGTACACTGCGTTGGTGCATGGACATCATCACATAGGCGGAGGTGGTGCGATAATACTTGGATGACATGCAAAATTTTGTTAAGGCCTAGAGAAGAATAGGTAGGCGAGAACGCCGTCGTCTCATAGAGCGATATTGTTTCTTTCTAGTTTTCAATGGCTTTATCTGTCGGCCCCAGTGAGTTTCCGGAAAGCACTGCAGCCCCGCTGCCACGCGGTGCAAGTCATAATGAGCACGCCATTAGCATCGTAAGTTCAAGGCGCTATAACACACACGGACACGACGCCTGTGTGTACGGTCAATATATGCAAGCGTGTTTTTCCTTCAATAAAGCAGGTGTGAGAGGCGTTCCGTCCCGCTACCTTTCATTTGTCCGTGTGTGTTTTCATGCCTTGAACTTACGATGAACTTTCAACAACTGGCCCAACTAAACGTTCCTTCACGTCACAGTATGTTGCTCAAGTTGGCAGAAGCGACATGAATACCTGGAATTGCAGCAATCAACAACTGTGGCTCCACAACCCAGAAGGCCAATCTGGAATAGGTGAAAATTAAAAAAAAAAAGCTTATCGGCTCGAGTGGCATTATGAATGGTCACGTTAGTTTAGAGGAATAACGGTGGAATAAGTGTGCACTATTAAGGGTGGATTGTATTGGATTCAAGTGTATTTTGTTCCTTTATGAATGGTTAATTTGGATTGTGGTGTATTATGAAGTCTAAAGATGAGTTGTGGTGGATTAGGTGAAATAATGTCGACTTCAGTGGAATAAAGGATTCTGGTAGGTTGCGACGGTGTGAGAGGGGATCATAATAAATCATTTTAGTAGGGTAGTCTTTGATTAGTTAGGCGGAAAAGGTAAAATAAATTTAGTAAATGTATTCACCTTCACAAAAAGTAGCTATAAGTAGACATATGCGTTGTCTCAACTTTAAAGAAAGATTATCCCTTCAAATGCAGTGAGAGTTAAGTCGGTGCAGCCTGTTAATCTGAACAGTAGGGCATGGCAGACATTACTGCATCAGTGCAGTGTGGTAAAAGTAGAATTATTTATTAATGTTTTGATTCTAGCGGGGACCAATAATTTATGGTAATAAAGAGCTTCAGTACTGATGGTGACTGTTCATAATAACTCAGATCCGGCATTGTGCTTTTTAAAAAGCGAAGTTGAAGAATGACCAATGAACAGCACGCTAATATAGCTTTTGCCATGTTTTTGCCATTAACAGTGCATCCCTGTTGGTGGAAATGCCATTATATAATCGTAAAAAAAGCAGCAATGGGGACCACCTGATCGAGCATTTCAAGTTTATAGGAACCCTGTAATGATATAGGTAAATCACTAACCCTGGAAACCTTGCACCCCATTACGCAAAAATTTCGAAGAAACCGTCATCTTAGGGCGTTAAAAAAAAAGAGAAATATTAGAAGCGTTTCAGATATGGGAAGCTGGAGAAACAAGTGCGCAAGAACATCGTTAGTTATGTTAACAAGTCACATAAACCTAATAAAGGAGCGTAGGTGCTTGGGGACGTGACATTGTCTGTGGAATGAGATTGCAAGATTTCTTTTATCAGGCGTGAACTGTTTTAAATGTAACCCTGTTTTGAATAAACCATAAGTGTCAGTGCGCGCTTGTCCTGTGTACGTCTTTTCCTGCTTCCTTGTGTGTCTGTGTATAGCGTAGCGCGCAAATATCTTGAAATATAAACGTCTTAGAAATAATGCAATATATAATCTGTGCCTGTACTTCATTCAAGTGGCGTATATTTATTAATGTGTGGAGTCAGAAAGACTACCATAACTCTTAAAAGAAAGTCTTAACAATCTCTGGAACGAGACATGAGGACTATTCCGAGGTTTTAAAACCATGACTCATTTTTGATGTTTACGGCCTTGTATTTTGTAATTCAATCATGCCGCCCAATGCCAATAATATTGTCACGGGTTCTTTCGCTACCCGGATGGCAGTCCAGAAGGACAGGGTCAAGGACGGGGTTGGGGCGCAGGAGGCAGATAAAAAAGGCGCTTGACCAAGTAAACCAGCGGTGGTCCAAAACCACGCGCACTCCAGTTAGCACGGGTGACAATATTAAATTAATATAATAATTTGTTATCATCTCTTGTGGTAGTCTTGCATTTATATAATGCACACCCTATTGTACGTGCAACCTACACCAACTGCCTTCAATTATCTTTCGCTCTATTGAAAAGAAGAATGTGTACAGAATAATTCAAAAAAATTTCCATACATCCATGCTGTTAAACGTGATACCTTCCCGGCGTTAGGTTAGAGTGAAAGGAAAAGAAAGATGATAGCTTGGACGTTTGTTTGTTGCAACATATGTCATTGTTCGCTTTTTCAACATTTCCGTGATGCCCAGCATAGTTTGCGTTAAGTTTTGAGACTCGCCATTACTCACTTGTCTTTTTAAGGCAGCTTTTCTGGCAGCAGTCCGGAAACTTGGCATTGGCGTTGGACTTCCTTTCGCAGCCTGGTGGAAGGGGAGAGCATCTAAAATGCGGAGGACAAGTTGGAAAAATGTGGTTTCACTCTGCCTTACATCTTGACAAAGCCTTACACGTCCTAACTGGTAAAGCTGTAAATGCCGCTTCTTGACAATGATTGATAATGATAATGATAATGGAATATTCCACCGCATGTATGTTGAGCAAAGATGTTTTCTTCAAACAATTACAAGATAATAACGTAATATTCTCTTCTTTTTCTGCACATGAGATGATACAAAGCAACACGTGAGTTAAGCGTTCAGATAAAGAATTGAACAAGTGAGTGCGACTAGAGTCATGTGTGTTGTTTATATGTATATCTATTGCCCAAGTATGGTAGTATTTAGCTTTTGCAGCCTGCATGAACCGGAACTAGGTATAATCATCATCATCAGGAAAAAACAGTACTTTATTGACACAGAAATGATGAAAAGAGCAGGCAAATACAAGGGCAAAAAGTGACACAATGCAAAATCTGCTTTGGTCAAACATGTTTCTCTACGTAACGAGCAATGCGAGGTTTGAGCATAGAATATCGAATCAGCTTCAGGGATGTTTTAACGCCGAACATTATGACTTCAGCAGTCATGTAATGAACAGACTACTTTCGTATTTAAGTTCAACACTTATCTGCTCCTGGTGCAATGAAATCGAGACAACAATGGTGGGAAGTTAAATTGCTTGTGGGCGGTGCGATGACAGCTAAACTTCCGATAAATGGAAGTAAATATGCATATGTCTACTTTCCGACTGCTAACTTTGCTTTAAGTATAAAATTATTTGCACGTGCCGAATATTTCTTCACTAAGGTTTATAATGTTATTTGGTTTAATATAAATGAGTACCAGAACCTTTTAGAATGGTACATAGGTAGAAATAACGCTTTTATGTGGCTTTTTCTGGGGTGTTCCGCCGGTCTACAAAATCATTTTTAAAGATATAATTAGTATCAGGTTTTGAAATGCACCATTTTGTCACAAACGTCTATTGAACGTATTGGTAGATACACAGGAATTTGTCATTTACATTGCTTATGGAACTGTCAGAAAAATTCGGGGGACGCTTGGCTTCGCCTTTAATTATATGGTATATCATAAGCAGCTTCGATCTGCGTTTGCTCACATGCTCTGTACTGGAAGAGGAGCAATGCGGGCCTCCTGGTAAGTAATGATGTCATCATAAAGCGTAATCCAGAAATACTATATTCGAGAAATTGAAAAGACGAGCGCTCGCCTTTCTTTTCTGCCAAACTGTTGCCTTCGTGCTTTCAAATCTCATTAATAAACATTCCTAATTTGCTTTGATTGACGAGGTGTAACGCCCTAAAGCGACTCAGGCTATGAGAAACGCCGTAGTCAAGGTGTACGAAAATATCTACTACCTAGAATTGTTCAAATTGCACTGACAACGCTGAGCACACGTGCGCCTTGCTTTTCGCCTTCGTCCACAGTCGGCCGCGGTGATAGGGATTTGATCCCCTGTCATTGGGCTCAATTGTCGAGTGCCTTGGCAACTGAACCCCCCGGCGGGTCATAAACTTTGCTAGTCACCTAATCACTAGTCCGCTGATTTGTGTCTGCGTTATTGCACAAATGTTATTAAGCATACAGTCGAAACTTGCGCCATTATTTCAAAGACCACCAGACGTAGACAAAACGCTAGTTAAGTAATTCGCTCGAAATTGCCTTTGTGGCCTATGAGTAGGGTGCTTAAGCGAGGGTCCATAATTGTTATATTGCCTTTTTTCTCTGCCATATTAAAGCAGTTACCTGTACTCGGCCATACCATGTGGTCTCGTGTAGTCTCACAGACTACGACATTATCAGTGCCCGGCCAAGCCGCGTACCAACTACTAAACCACGACCTGGAGGATTTATCCGACTTGCTCGTTAATGTTTGCTGACACGGCCAACGCCAGTGCCGAAAAAGCGAAAGCCGTATTTTCTGAAAACACGTTATTTAATACTCACGCGTCCAAAAGACAGGATATGCAATGGCGAGAAACGAGAAGTTACATTTTAAAATTTTACCATAATCATAGTCAACATCTCCGTGTAGACTTCTACCGCAGGACAAAGACCTCTCACATATTTCTCCCTTTATTGCAATGTTGAGTGTGATGGCGCCATATTATCCTGTTAATATTCTAATCTCTTCTATTCACACAACTTGCTATCCAATGCTAGGTTATCATCAAATACTAATAAATCCAATCACAAATTCTGGCCCATCCAAGACTCTCAGTACCTCCCGTTGAAACACTGAATATCCGTGGGGAGCTCGCGCCTCCTTGCCTAGCAACCTTTCTTACTTGCGGCTTATCTCCATTCTTAATTGGCAGTTAGGACTGCTTTGAAGCGGCTATGAATATCGTCTAGTAATTCTATATTTGATTTTGCAACCTGATCCAATACAGCTCGCATTATTGCTGAGGTTTCGACACAGTGAAATGCTTATTCAAATATGTGAAGGGAAACATTGGTAGGTTATATTCTTCGCCTTTCCATTGAGGGGCCCAGGCCTCAAGGAATTTGAATACCGTGCTCTTTGTCGCGCTGTTCCCCATTCGAGGCCCCCGTCTGACCTCGTCTTTTTTTCGGAGAGGTCGGGAGATTTCTCGACTCCCACTTTCGTTGCCCAGGTTCACCAGCACAGAGACCTCAAACGGATCGCTGCCGCTAGCCCTGCAGGTCAAGAGATAAGATCCCTATCTATGTTATTGTGTAAGCCTCTCCTTATTTTTTGGACAGAGGAATCTCCTATGAAAATAAATGGTGCCCAACGCGATGATTGATTAAGCACCTGGGGACAGTTTCTCAGCTGTCTTTCTCTGGTACATGGCCATGCTCACTAAAATCAGTCCTCAGAGTCTTTGTTTCGGGAAGTCCTAACCTATGATTTCTGAAGGCTCAGTGTGACTAGGAGGACTGTAGTGCGCGCAATTTTGTTTTCTTAGTTTTATTATTCTTGATGTTTTATCTATTTGTACCGCTTTTTGTAGCGAGAGCTGCATTACGGTAGCCACTTCGGCTCTTGGCCGTGATCGAACTTTGGTCGTGGTTATAATGACCTTGAGCCGTTGAAAACAAGTAGTAGTTGTAGTAGTAGTAGTACTAGTAGTAGTACTAGTAGTAGTAGTAGTACTAGTAGTAGTAGCAGTAGTAGCCGCAGTATTACTGGCAGTAGTAGTAACCGCAGTAGTAGCAGTAGTAGCAGCAGTAGTATCAGCAGTAGTAGCGGCAGTAGTGGCAACAGTGGTGGTAGCAGTGGTAGTAGCAGTAGTAGTAGTAGTGTGCAGCAATAGTAGTAGCAGTAATAGTAGAGGTAGTAGTAGCAGTAGTAGGGGTAGTAGTAGTAGCGGCGGTAGTAGTATTAGTGGCGGTGGTAGTCGTAGTGGTGGCGGTAGTAGCAGTGACAGTGGTAGAAGTAGGAGCAGCGGTAGTAGTAAAAAAAAACATTAGTTGTAGTTTAACTCTAGTTGAATTGCGATAGCAAAGGAGTAAGCTTGTTTTGCTTGCTACATTATTCCCCTACCACGCCCTATCAGTGTAAGGTGCCACATTATTGGGGACACTTGGGTTCATCATTTAAGAGTATGACAATAGAGCGTAAGTTACCATTCTTGTTGTTCTTCTTTTTCTCCCCCTCCTTCAACGGCTCTTCAAGGTCAAGTGTAGCCTCTGCCGGGACCACGCGACAGCTCGAAAGCTGGCGCAGTATTACTATCGCAATAAAAGACTGGAACAGTGCCAGCTGTGACCGTCTCCCCGCACCGGCGAGCATCCTCCTGGCACCTCGGCGACAGGTGGAGGCGCCGAAGCGCATGCACAGCTGCGCATAGCAACTGTGACGTCATCTGCACCAGCAGGCTGAGCGAGCATATACCTTGGAGCCCTTGGAGCGAGTACGCGCTGCGCCGGCACTCCTTCGCCAGTTTTGTCTTTGCAGTCGTTGTGTTGAATGACTCCCAACCGGCCCAGTGATTCCGCACTAAGCCGTTCCGATGAGCGATAAATTTATAATTTTTAAATTACAATTGACAGGAGGTGGCAGCTTGCCATGTGCCTCACTCCTTTCATATGGGAGGGTGATATCAGAATCAGCCTGCATAGACACATGCATTCACTTTATACCTAGGCTACGCGGGCGCGTTCATACAGCTTGGTTAAAGCGGGGCTTTATATGTTGGATGGTAGCTTACGCTTTCGCGTCATCGAAAAGGTGGGAGTGAAATGAAAAAGTAGAGGTGCCGTAGTGGAGGCCTTCGGACCACCGCGCGTTAGAGGCTTTCGCCTCATCGCAGTTTAGTGTCCAAAGTGCCCCTTAGAATTTTTGACTTTCAGCTTGGTATTGTTTGATAGTTACTTGAACAAGAAGCTGTAGTTTCTGAGTTGCTACATTTGCATCGCTTGTAGTTTGCGCAATAAATTTGTTGTGTCTTATATACACGGTGCCGCGTCGTGGTGAGCACTGTGCCCCTCAGGGTTTAACAGAATTACATGCTGCTCTCATGCTATGTATTAATCCATGATCAAAATCTGTAGTATCATAATTTTTCATGTACTGCTGGTACTCCTAAGTGAATCGCTAATCATGTGGCGCGATGGCTGCTGCGTGCATGTAAAACATTGCAGCCATTTTAGTTAATATGGCCAACTGCGAAGTATTTGCGCAAACACGTTACGGTGCATTTCACTTTTTATTTGCGGCTATAGTTTAGAGTTCGGGCCTAAGGTAAAGATTGGCGAAATCGAGACTAATGAAGCTCGGTGGTACCACAATATAAAATGTTGGGATTACATAATGCACCTTAAGCCACTGCGACTGCGGTGAGCCCATGCGAAGTGACGGAAGTTGTTGAAGACGACATGTAGTAAATGGCGGTTGAAAGTGGCACTGAAATACATGATCAATCGACTAAGGCGACAGCTATGAAGTTCCGTACTCGTTTCCCACAAGAAAGTTGAAGGTTCTAACGTCCTCCGGAAGATTTATTTTACGGGAAATTCAAAGACAAAGGCTTCCCAGATAGCTCACGAGGTTAGTATTTACCCCATCACGTGGACGCTTGGCAAAAGAATAAATTCTCCTAATTCTTAGCAGCGGGTTTAAATAATTACACGCGGGAATAAAGAGTTTTCGCAAGTAGGGCAAAACATGACATTTCTTTGTTTCTTTTTCTTTTCTCGGAAAGCAACTGAGAGTGTTTTCTGTGGACCAATAATAAATATAATCAGCAGTATACATACACACAAAACATCGACATATAAATAAGCATAGAGTATACCTTAAAACGCTCACTTTCTTCTCTTTTTTGCTGCAATACCAATCCTCGCACACGGTTTCGTTGGTTTGAAATACTGAACTGAAGCTCTGAGCTCTGTACTGGCACTGTCCTGGAAGAGATAATCGGTTTTCATGATTATAGTTACCAGTTACCACAATTTATCGAAAAGCATGCTGTAGAGAAAATAAGTATCTTATTTTAGTGAATCATATTAATATTACAAAATAAACAATGATGAGAGGAAATGTAGGCTCGATTCCCTGTGGAGGCAGGATTTTTATTTTTATGATGACTTCATCATAACGTAATTTGATTTAAAAATAATGCTTGTGATGTCTGTTTCTATTCTTTCGTCTGTGTGTTTTGCGCTGTTTTATTTTTAAACCATGTATCACCAACTCGCCCGCTTTGCCATTCTGTTGTAATTTGATTGACCGTTATAGTGTGACCGGACGCCGGTATTATGAGAAAAGGTTTTCGCATTAAGAAAGTAAACCTAAGTGAGTACCCCTGCCAACTGTGACAGCAAACATTGAAGGATCACCTAACGAGGGTTTCGAGTAATAGAACTGGACTCAAACAATGCGTGCAACTCGCAAAGTTGCTCTTGAGACAAGGGTGCCAGCAAGTGCTCTTTGGCACGACTTAAATAATCTTTGGGGTTATGTGCAATTCACCCTTTAGGGTTGCAAAGCAGGCAAAATAAATTCTCAGGGAGATGATATAGTGTACGTTTGTATTTCACTTAAAAATTGTGATTCGCACATCTCACATTAATTAAAACACAGCTTTTTGTCATACGTTAGTTTGAAAGTAATAGCAAAATTTTGACCACACGTTAGATATTATTACGTGGCAAAACGTGCGATATATTACTGTACAGAAGAAATTTCTGTTTGACCAAAACTGCAGATAATTAGGTTATTGTTTTAGTTTTAGAAAGAACCTTCGGAAATGAAATGCGGATTAGATGGCAACAAATCATCCTGTACAAATAGGTTACCTTTATCTTGGTTCAAAGACGTCTATCGTGAATACCTAAATAGGGGCTCTGGATTACAGGAGCAATCAAGCGCAAGAAATTCTGGCCATAAACAGGGCACGGAAATTTGAGAACACAATATTAGTAATATCTTTACACTAAGTAGGTAGTTTTGGACAAAACTGGGCCTGCGAACAGAAAACAGATATGTGAATAATTTAGGTTTTATAGATTATTGGTACAATGAATGATCATATAAATATATGACATCGCCTTCATTACATGACCATTGTTCTCAATGTAGCATGTTGCCCGACTTCAATGCTCTTCGAAGACGTTGATACACGCAGGGAGCTCATATTTGTCCCTGTAGAATCGAGTATCAGGGATTTGTTTTGTGTAATAAATTATTTGCGGAAGGGTCTGTGAAATGACAGAAATTTTTCAAATTATTCCGCAAAGATAAACAAAATAAGTCGCGATAACCCAGCATATTCATAACAATTACTTTTCACAATGTGATCATGCCATGTTCGTACTAAAATGGTCTCTTGAAAAATTCAGGCATCATCCAGAAATTATCGAAGCTACCTGAGCATAGCGTAATCATTTGCTTCTTAAACAACTTAATTTCGCCGAATGTATACACCGAGTCCAAATAATTTAAACTGCCTTTAGAATGAATATAAGCTCCTTTTGAGGAGCACAGACCTGAGCAAATAATAGCAATGAGGTAAGTGTGATCTTGTCGCTAACCAATTCAATCTCTATGTTTTGTTGCTTTAGCAGCCGCCGGCATGTGGCCTTATCACCGGGATTGTAGCGCATGGTTCGATTATTATTCTTTTTTTCACGCTCGTTGTCGCGAGACGCGGCTTTATCATTTCCTTCGTCAGGGGAGATGCTCCGAGAGGTTTCTTGAATGATTCCAGCCACGCGCATGCGTTTCTACAATGTTTTCTGATGTTAGTGACATTTTTCGGTTTTACATACACGCTTCATCGCTGCCTTTAAATTGAGCACTGACGATTGAAACGGGCATTCTTAGTTCGACGACAAGCGAATACTCTTGCTGTTATCGCACAAGCCGAATTGCTTAGTTCTTTGGCGGACACAGGCCAGCCCAATAGAGTTCATTGGAGTTCATTTCAAGTCTCCTCGATTATGTCTATGGCCTCGACACTACTACATGACAATTCGTGTCGCTGAAACCATAATGTAATCGTGCTCGCTGTAGCAAATACTAGGCCAGCCCCGCTTGATTAATCGAATTGCTGTGTAATAAGGGAGAGGGATGGCATATCTATGACGCGTTAAAAAACTGATTGCTTTTAGAGCGCAGCTCTTTGGCGGCCGTTCCTGGGTTTCGCGGTGGCGTCGGCGTCGGCCTCGTAACCAGTTCCACCCCCCTTTCAACCCCCCCCCCCCCGTTCGAGCCGGCGCTTTGGCCACCGGAGCCTCGCAGGAGGAGGGGGGGTACACTCAGCGGCGAATGATGGGGGCAGGAGCGCGCGCAGCTACCGGAGCACACCAGGAAAAAAAAACGGGGTCGCCGGAGGCAGCGGTAGCAGCGACTGACTGACGTCGCTAGCTAGTCAACACAACGTGCTGCGCAGAACACCGTCGCCGCCATGCAGAAAGAGGAGACCCCCCCCCCCCCCCCCTCTTCCTGAGTGGAGGCGAGGGTGCTCTCCGGTTGCGGAAACGCCGACCCGCTCCGCAAGTATGCGGGCGCACCGAGACGACCGGTCCGGAGGGGGATACAATAGCGCTCGCATCCTTCATCCGCAGAAAGCAACCGTACAGCGGCGGATCACGGTGCGTGCATCCCTTCTCACTCGCTTCCAGGCTCGCTTCACTCGCTAGCGGCGTCAGCGAGTCGCTGCTATCTGTTCGTTGCGCAACGTTCCTATGGACTCACGCGCTGCCTCCCGCAACCTCACGATAACTCAATTGCTCTCGTCATTTCTCGGACCACAAAGCTTCTTTCATGACAGCCAAGAACTGTTAGTGGAGTGTTTCTTGAAGGAATACGTGTGAAAAATTAAAAAAAAAAGAAGTATGTAATTGTGCTTATGTGCCTTGCTCGAAATCCTTGCCTCTTTTTTTTCTCTATTGGTTCACGGGAAAGGAAAGGCGCATTATTTGTCACATTTGCTCCGTGGACACCTGAACCGCGCCGTAAGGGAAGGGAGGAAGGTGGGAGTGAAAGTGGAAAGACAGAAAGGGGAGCCGTAGTGGAGGGCTACGGAGTAATTTCGACCCCCAGGGGATCTTTAACGTGCCCTGACATCGCACAGCACACGGACGCCTCTTCGTTTTGCCTCAATTTATCGAAAAGATGAAACAGCTGATGAGTTGCGCTCAAATTTCGCATTAGGAAGTAACATAATCGTGGGCATTTTTTAGGAAGGAAAAGGCTCGGTAACGGTCTCGCTTGTTTTCTGTGCACAGATTTAAACTGATTTATTTATAGGAAGGAAGAGGCGCGGTAACTATCTCACTTGTTTTCTGTGGACACCGCAACCGCGCCGTAAGGGAAGGGCGGAAGATGGGAGTGAAATTGGAAAGAGAGAAAGAGGAGCCGTAGTGGAGGGCTACGGAGTAATTTCGACCACCTAGGGATCTTTAACGTGCGCTGACATCGCACAACACACGGACGCCTCTTCGTTTCATTTTGCACACCTCAACCGCGCCGTAAGAGAAGGGAGGAAGGTGGGAGTGAAAGTGGAGAGAAAGAGGAGCCGTAGTGGAGGGCTGCGGAGTAATTTTGACCACCTGGGGATCTTTAACGTGCGCTGACATCGTGCTGCTGATGGGACTGTTATCTTTGTATCTGGAGGTCTCAATGAATGTGTCGTAGCCTAAATATTACCATAAAAGCATATACATATATATATATCTATATATATATATATATATATATATATATATATATATATATATATATATAGATTCCAAGGGAAGGAAAGCGTAGCAGGGGATGGCAGAAAGTTAGGTGGGCGGATGAGGTTAAGAAGTTCGCAGGGGTCAAGTGGATGCAGCTACCACAGAACCGGGTTAAGTGGAGAAATATGGGAGAGGCCTTCGCCCTGCAGTGGGCATAGTCAGGGTGATAATGATGATGATGAAAAGAAAAAAGATGATCGCACAGTCACAGTGTGAAGAAGGTTGTTGGTCCTTACTCGAGTTCCCATTGTCACGTGGTGTGTCACTTGTCACCAGGTGTTCGTGGTCTAGCTGCGGTCATTTGCCACGACTTGTGTAGCCTTGCTTTGGTAATGGATACTGCAGCGAAGTCTAACTGGCCCTCTACCGTTGCAAACCGAAGCGCCTGTGGCAGCTTGATGCCCTCTTAATGTCGCAGGGAGAGACTGATGCACTGCAGCACAACGTGCTCGGTGTTCTCAATCTCGATTACGCAGCTATGGCACACGACAGCTTGTACTGCTGGCATTCGGTTGAACCGACGGCGGTGCACCAGCGTTCGTAGCGCTCGGGAACGCGCTTCAAAGAGGAGGGCGATTCCTTTGGTGATGTCGTACATCACCTCTTTTGATATAGCCTGCATGTGGGCGCTGTACAGTTGAAGCTTTATCTTGCCTTCCATTGCCGCCTTCCACAGCTCAATCTCCGTTTTTCTGATCCTTGCCTTCTCGGCCCGTATTGCGGTGGGCTCCGCACGTACCTCCACGGAACTCTGGAAGAGGCCGTGTGCACACGCCGTAGCGTGTGAGCACGGATCATTCATTGAGTTCGTGCGCCCTTGAGGTACAGGTATCTGTGCACATGGCGGACCCATCTGGAGGCGTCCAAACGGCGTGGAAGATATATATAGTGGCTGCAAAGCAACCATAGTTCTGCATAAAGAAAGTAACAGAATTCCCATAAAGAAAGGTGTTAGGCAAGGAGGCACAATCTCCCCAGTCTATTCACAGCTTGCTTAGAGGAAGTATTCACAGACTTGGGATGGGAGCAGTTAGGGATAAGGGGAGATGGAGAATACCTCAGTAATCTGTGATTTGCTGATGACATTGCCTTGCTAAGCAACTCGGGGGAATAATGATTGGTGACCTAGACAGGAAAAGTAGAAAGGTAGGCTTGAAAATCAATATGCAGAAGACTAAGCTAATGTTCAACAGCCTCGGAAAGGAACAGCAGTTTACATTAGGTAGCGAAGTGCTGGAAGTAGTAGGCGAATATGTCTACTTAGGACAGGTATTAACCGCAGCTCCGGACCATGAAAAGGAAATAACGAGAAGAATAAGATTGCGATGGAGCGCATTTGGCAAGCACTCAAAGATTATGACTACCAGCTTACCAGTATCGCTAAAGAGGAAAGTATATAACAGTTGCATCTTACCTGTACTCACCTATGGGGCTGAAACGTGGAGGCTAACCAAGAGAGTTCTACTTAAGTTGAGGACAACCCAGAGGGCTATGGAACGAAAAATGGTAGGGGTAACATTAAGAGATAGGAAGCGTGCAGAGTGGGTCAGAGAAATAACTCAGGTTACCGACATTCTAGTGGAAATTAAGAAGAAGAAATTGGCATGGGCAGGACATGTAGTGCGAAGAGAGGATAACCGATGGTCGCTTAGGGTAACAAACTGGATTGCAAGGGTAGGAAAGCATAGCAGGGGGTGGCAGAATGTTAGATGGGCGGATGAGGTTAAGAAGTTCGCAGGGGTCAAGTGGATGCAGCTAGCACAGAACCGGGTTAGGTGGAGAAATATGGGAGAGGCCTTCGCCCTGCAGTGGGTATAATCAGGCTGATGATGATGATGATGATTATGAAGTGGCGTAGTCGGGCCTCGAAAGCTACCTTTCCTTTGGCCTTCCTGGCCGCGTAATTCCGTCTCCTCAACGGTACGGTCCCGCGTCTTCTTTCTCTTCATTGGTCGCCTCCCAGCGGGTTAAACGGCGAATGTCACCGAAAGGTGTCTCTTAACGCAACCTAAACGTAACATACACTCACGGAAGGAAGGAAATGATTACGGTGAAGGTAATTGAATGTGCTACCTTTGTCATGTCGTCACCTCATGACTGTGTTCATGGCTGTATTCGTGGATACTAAGAATGAAAAACATCATGTAATGCAAACTAAAGGGGAACAACAACCCAGGAAAGATATAGAGTAGCTTATTTTAACGTTGTGATTGTAAAAAAAAATTGCCGAAGAAATATACAGTTCCGAGATTCGAACAGATCTTTTGTTTGCTCAACACTCATGTAATTAGTGCCCATTCGATGCGCCACTGAAGCAACGAGTGCGGCAGACTTCAAATGTGCTCTCACTCATTTTTAAAATATTCCCACTATCTGTTGCCAGGTGACGCTGCTTGAGGACCCTACTTTTGAGAGAACGGAATCACGCTTCCTGGCCTGGAAGGTCACCCAGGCCACTTCTACCTGATAGCCTCTATCGATACAAGTCCTTGACAGCCGAGGTCTATACAGTCCACTTCAGTCTACCCTCGCTGCATTCAGACACTGGGGGGAGGAGGAGGCATTCAGACACACTGTGGCATTCGCGAACGTTAGGCTCGGCACATGGACCGTCTTCCCGATCTCGCGCAACCTCACATATTTCTTGAAACCGCAAAGACGTCTTCTCATTGCGCAGCTGGCCCTTTGCGCGAATGTCGTAGTTTCGCCTCGTGACGGTCATATAGTCCTCCCGATGTACTAATTGTCAGCCCAATATAGCAGATTCTTCTTAGGGTTTTTCTTTCCCACCTAATAGTGCAACACTCCGGGCACTGCTCAGGGGCTCCGCGAAGGATAGCACGGCCGACGTCTTCGCGCTGAATGAGAGGCCAAGCATGGTCAGTTGTCCAAAGGAGAACATCTCGAGCTGCTGCAGTTGGTCGAAATCCTCCGCCAGGAGAACAAAATCGTCTGCAAAATGTATCGGTAGCGTTCAGGTTTGTAGAGACCCGTCTAGGCAGAAACTCAAGTGGAAACCTAAGCCCAATTCGAGGCGGGTGGATTCAAGGTAATTCGCATACAATATATATAACATCAGTGACAGAGGACACCCATGTTTTAGGCCTTTCCGGACTGCCACGGGCTCGGAGCAAGCATCGCCGAAGTGGGCTACCACTGTATTGCCACTGTACAGTCAACTCAGCACATCCGTCCACGTAGGCGGCATGCCGATATAGGCCAGTCGGCAAAGCAGCAGGTCGTGCGGTGCGCAGTCGCTGGCCCTCACGACATCCAAAAAGCAGGCAACCAGTCTCCCGCACTCTGCCCTCGCTAGATCTATACACTACGTGAGACCGAAGAGGCTGTCTTCGAGGCACCTGTTTCCGCGGAAGCCGTCTTGCAGCTCCGTGAGGAGTCCCTTCGTCTGTCTGCCCACTGAGCCACCTATCAGCGGCGTGGCCATGCAAAGCGACGGTCACGCCACTGATGGCAGTGGTGAAAGTAAATCCGGGAGCGGAGCCAGCCGCGTCGTCTCCTAGCCGCTGGTTTTATGCAGTCCTCGCGTCATGAATTCATTTTACCGCGGCGTTTGGGTCGTTTAATAAACAATACCTACTGTCAATGCAGTGTGACACAAACTACGAGGCATCTCCAGAAATATTTTTGCCTTCTTTAAATGTGCAAAAGCTACAATAAATAAGCTGGTGATCGTATTTACTCGTCCCACCTCGACGTGCAATATAACCGATAGCCTACTGTTCGAGTTTACTTCGCGCTAACAAGCCGCTTGTCATCCCTGTCTTATATTTCGATACGAGACCCACTTTACATTGCTCATTTGAAGACATTCTGCTATAACAGTCATCTGTCGTCGACGTCTCCAAGTCTCGTGCACCACCCTCTATTACCAAGTCTCGTATCCACCACACTATCGACACCGGTTCGTCTCGAACGATTCGTCAAAAACCTAATCGTGTGTCGTCATCGTAGCGCAAAATAATCCACGCGCAAGTAGCAAAGATGCTTGACAAGAAAGTCATTCAGGAATTGTGTAGTCCCTGGGCAGCTCCCGTGATTCTTGTCAGTACGAAAGACGGCACGTGCGATTTTGCGAAAGACGGCACGTGCGACTATCACCGGTTAAATGCAACCACCAGGAAGGATTTGTACCCTTTGCCTTGTACTGATGACTCCATAGACTGTCTCTCTGGCGCTTCGTAATTTTCCTCCGTCGATCTGCAATCCGGTTACTGGCAAATCCCGGTGCATCGGGCGAACAAAGAAAAAAACGGCGTTTGTAACGCCGGATGGATTTTTTGAATGTATTCTAATGCCGTTGGGGCTTTGAAATGCGCCTGCAACCTTTGAAACATTCATGGACATGGTATTGCACGGCATGAATTGCGACATATTTCTGTGCTAGCTTGATGACGTCGTACTTTTTAGTACAACATTCGTAAAGCATAATGAGTGCTTAACGCGCATATTAGACTTTGCATAACGCCGGATTAGTCCTCAATTCCAAGAAGTGACGCTCTGGCGAGCGTCAGGCGTTGGTGCTCGAACATCTCGCTGATGAGGAGCGCATCAGACCAGACCCTCGGAAATCAGCAGCTGTTCCAAGCACCACGGACAGATAAGGAGGCTCTCAGCTTTTGGGTTTATGTTTCTATTTCCGGCGTTTTATTCACCGCTTTGAAGATATCGCCTACCCCCTGACGTGCATTCGTCCCAAAGGAGCTTCCTTTGAATGGACTGTCGAGTGCGATGCCTCATTTCTCCGACCGAAGTTTCTGCGGACCAAATATCCCATTCTCCAGCATTTCCACCTCTCCGCACCAACTGAAGTTCGTACTGATGCTAGTGGTGTTGGAATCGGCGCTGTTTTAGTTCAGCGCAGAGATTATCAGGACTACATTTTTGCACATGCCAGCCGCTCCTTCAGCAACCTAGAGCGCAACTATACTGCCACAGAACAAGAATGCCTTGCTGTGATCTTCGCTGTGAAGAGATTTCGGTCGTTCTTGTAGGGCGCCCATTTGCAATTGGGACCGAGCATCATTCCCTGTACTGGCTGGTCAATCATCGAGATCCATGCAGTTGGTTCGCGCGCTGGGCCCTCCATCTCCAGGAGCATAACTTCAATGTTGTCTACAAGAACGGACGTCGACGTGCCGATGTGGACTGTCTCTGGCGAATGCCGCTGCGGTGAGGAGAGTGTGACAGTGACAACCCCGACCATGTGGAAAAAGAACTATTCTCCTGTGGGTCCACGATCCCTGCTTATTGTTCCAATGGCTCTGTGCTCCTCTATATTACGTGTGATGCATGACGACCCCGCATCCGGACATCTGGAATCGACTAGCACGCTCAGTCGAGTTCAAGAGCGGTTATAGTGGCCGGGAATGCGTTCCGCGACATAACAATACAAGGCCAGTGGCACGCAGTGTCAGCTTCATAAACGGCCTACACCCACTCCACCTGGATTACGTCTCCCTGTGGTGCCTCAGAAGTCTGCATGCGCAGGCTGGGATTGACCTTCTTGGGCCTTTTCCGAAATCCTTTAATGTCTATCGGTAGATCGTAATATGTACCGACTACCTTACTCGCTATTGTGAAACCGCTGCTCTACCATCGGCTACCGCGCATGAAGTGTCGCTGTTCCTTTTGAATTCGGTCCCCTTGAAGAATGGACCTCCACGAGTAGTAATCAGTGACCGATACCGCCAACTCAATGCCGATATTTTTGAGGAGCTGCTGTCTATGTACATTCACATACAGGCACTCAACACCATATCATTCACAAATAAACGGTCTGACTGAATGTATCCACTGGTTACTGGCCAACATACTTGCTATGTATGCGGACTCTGAGCATAGAAACTGGGGCACCATACTGCCAACAACACATACGCTTTCAACTCGTGAACCTACCGGATACAGTTCATTTTGCCTCTTGCATTGTCGTCCGCCACGCTACACCACCGACAAAATCCTGTCCATTTCTACCAGTCAAAAACTGGATGTCGGCCGAGATACTGTCCTTGGCTGAAGAAGCTCGTCGGATTTCCCGGTTGCGATCGATTACATCACAAGAGCGTTTCAAGGACAGTTACGATGGCTGAAGCCGGCATGTTACCTACGCTGCATGCGATATGGTTTGGAGTCAAGTCGGGAACCGCGGCTTGCATCAAAAGCTACTTGCCCCACTATGATGGCTCTTATGTGATCATGGCCAGAATTCCCTTATGAAATTGCGCGCGTTACCTCAACTGGTCGCCGTTCCGCAAAAACTGAACTGTCGCAAGTCTCTCGCCTTAATCCATGAAACTCTCGGGAGATAGAATAACTCGCCCAGCGGGGTTCGGCTGCGCAGGGGGAAATTGTCACGGAGGATTGAAGGCGAAGTGGTAGAAGGGAAGAGGCCTGCACGGTGAAAGAAGTGGAAGTGCTGTACTGAACGGAACTAAGATCTGCCTTCCAACGCCTGGTGCGACCTCGTCCTCTGTGAGGGCCTATATCATTTCGTAACAATATATATCGAACGGCGTAGCATCTTTTTTTGCCGGATACATGTCTGCCCAATCTCCCTTCAGGTATATGCCATTATCTAAGGGCACAATTACTGTGCAGCTGTGCCTTTCCAAAATCAGCAGTTTGGTTGATATGCGTTGTTTGGCGCGGGATTAACAGTACTAGGACGCAAAACGCCTTCGTGCTAAAAAGAGTTTTGTTTTTGCGATCAGATACAATAGGGTTGCTCTGCTTTTTTTTTCGCACCTTGGGGTGATTATTATCGCTTCACTACTCATCTTCTGCAGCCTTGCTGGTGGAGGTGACTTCTTTAGTACAGGTCACTTGATAGTCTAGTGATCTCTGTGTGCTTTTGTATTGTTTAGCAAGCAACCTTTTTGAATGGGTGTCTTCTCAATTGGCATCTTTTGATTTGATAAGACCCATTCCAACAGACACAAAAATGCAACCGTTAAAATTCAGCGAACAATTACGTTAAAAAGTCAATATAGGCCTTGTCCTTAAAGGCGGCAAAGTAGGTCTGTTATGAGTTGTAGCATAGCCTATTTTAAAAGCTGCTTCTTTCTACATTATTAAATCATAATTTTCTGTTATTATGACAGTAGCATGCATACCATCTTTTATAGGAACGTTTAACACTTCGAAAGTGTCCAAGTCACTGTTATCGATACAGTTCACCAGTTGCGCGGCAGGTAAGAGTAGCGCATGAATTATGAGCATGGTGTTGGTCCAGTACCAAGAGCCTTCAACAGACCTGTAAATAAGAAAGAAATGTTATAATTAAAGCACCTATGCCATAACGTTGAGAACGCAAAAGGAAAAATGGATGTTGCAGTTAATGTCAAAATAGAAACGTACTATTCCGTTTCATCAAAAATGTTTTGCTCCAGGTTGCGAAGTTATGAAGCAGAGCTGCAAAAGGTGTACATTCAATTCGTTTCTTATGTAATTGATGCAGTCTTGACTGTGAGACAGTGTAAAATGCTAGCACATTCTACATTGCCTACGTACTCAACCAATTCTCGAAACCTGCCCCGCCCTAAAGTACATGTTACAATGAATTATGAAAACGAAGTGAGAACAGAATTCTTATCAAGTAAGTGCCAGGCAGCGAATAACAGCCTAGCCTAGTAAGTGCATAAGAGGCCTGAGCTCTGAACATTTCAGCAGCACCCCAGGTAGAAACATTTTTTTACAGTAGAAAACATCCCTCTTCATTGGTGCGTAATAATATAAGCCAAAGCGCATTTTTCATTTCGCCAAAAAGGGCAACCTCGAATGGATCAAGGCAGATATGTAAAACCACGCTACCTAAGAAAGCGTGAGTTATATTCACCTAATCGCGAATACTGCTTCAGCCATAGCAGGGATTGTTGATATGCTCTGAAACCATGAGTATGATGATGTAATAAAACTCTCTGCTTTGGTCTGGACGGATTCAAGACAATTGAAGATTGAAAGTTGTTAGGCATTTATGTTTAGTCTAAGTTATTCTTCAGAGTGTTCGCCACCGCCACTCGTCTCCATAGTGGGCATGGAAGGTCTTGTGAAACTGCGGGCCTCACGTAGAACGTTATCTGGCAGGAGAGGTAAGAGGCATGCGACCACTATGGTTACACTACTTATGAAGTCTAGGCCGCGTGATTCAAAGCCCATGTTTATATAGTCAGCAAAAATAAAGAAAAAATTAGGGACCTTGTTATGACATACTATTCAAGAAGGGGGCCAGCAATCACTGACACATATAAAGCATAGAAAACTTTTATGACTTTGAGGTTATAATTAAACATAGAGGCAATTTATTAAAAGGTGGAAAACACGACGCGAACTCGCCCTTGTCATGGGAACATGTAAAGCGAACCAATTTGAAATTTTAAGGCCAGCTGCGCTGCGTTTTTAAGGGAAAGGCCAAGGTCTTCGAGTGAGTCGAGCCAAGATCTTCGGCGCGGTAAATTTGAACTCAGGTGCGGCGAGAAGAGCCGGCGCCGAGGTCCTTCGCACGTACGCTCTGGAGCTAGCGGCACTCGCTACTTTTTCTACTTCCCACACCTGCTGCTGCTTCTTCACACACCTGGAAAACGTTATTCATACCGGCACATATATCCAAGATGTTAGGAAGATAGTGAGAGACCGGAAAGCGTGGCGTGACATGGTCCATAGGGTCACGAAGAGTCCGACACGACTGAACGACTGAACTGAACTGACATATATCCAAAAAGTACAACCTTGCCTGACACAATTCTACATAGCTTTTTCTTTTTAATAACGTTGTTTTCAGCCTCAGGGCATAATCGAATATGTAAAAATAAAGGGCGTATTAAATGAAAGAAAAAGGTTAGCTGATCCAATAAAGTTCAAGAGAGAGCGATGATAAGGCCCTTGAGTCCATGCAATGTATGAAGATAGCTTTTGAGGCACCTGCCTGCCCTTACCACCGCCACCGTTGCTTATCCGCTAACCTCCCTCTTAAAAATGCCCTAATGACCTCTTTGACGTCTAGACGCTGTAATGGTGTCCCCTGGAGGTTCCCAGACAGGCATTGATGAGTCGCGTGTTGGAATCAGTGATTCGGGTGCGTTTCCTTGAAGTTCCCAGACAGCCATTGAGGACATAAACCAAGGCAAACCGTGCATAAGAATGCTTAAGAAGGCTTCCGCAGAGTAAACTAGCGCCATGCTTTCACGAGTGGCTTAGGAAAGCAACATAACGAAGCGCCGCAAAGAATTCTCCTACATAACCGGGCATAGCCGAGCTAAGCAGCACCCATTCTTAGTCTGACTTGCTATGGTGTTGGCATTCTGGTACATGAATGGCAGTTTAATAGAAAGCGACATACCGTAATGGTAAGTTTCCCAGACATTTTGATGTACTTCGCACTAAACCCGCAAAAGTGGATGGAAGAGCAGCTGCATTGTCGAAGTGCTACTGATGACGTGAAGATTATCCGCCGAGTGACTAGTCGTAAGGATCTGTAGAAATATCGAGTTGCTGTGTGTGACAACGACCTCCCTGGAACAGTATTTTATAGTACAGGAAGACGTTCATAACTCACGCCGTCTTTGACGAAGGCCTTGCTTGGAAGCACGGGCTAGTGCATAAGTATGAGTTTGAGTTTCTAAGCTGCGGCTACGCCTATTATGGTGATGTGTCGGGTCGCCAATTAGCTGGTGGGATCTGCAACGTCATGAGACTGCATAAAATGGCCGAATCGGACTGGCATCCCGGGTAGCTCCTGCGAAATGTGACGCTACTTCTAGGCTACGCAGATACTTACATGCGACTCCAGTGTAGCAGGGCTTTATTAACGTTGGGTTCCCACATACTCTTCACATACCCTACACTAACATGTGTGCCTGAGATAACAGTGCCAAATGGGCACACACTACGAGGTTAGTTATTAAGTCAGCAACAAAGTGCGTGCACGCGAACGACAATCCGCAAGAGAGTGGATTCACACCCTTTTGGCCGAAGCTTACGCGCCCCATAATGTTCGGTTTTTGAGCGTTAGTCTCCTCATCCCATGGACTAAAATCAAGGTCATTGGATGGCGCAATTGTCACCTAAACTGCCATACACATGCACCATCTCGCTAATGACAGGAATCGTAACCGTGCCAGACAGACTGACGAGACCATCGAACAAGAACCTTAGCAATGCAGAAGAGAGCCATTGTCCTAGCGGCAGCAGCAATTGCGGCGTTGTGATTCTGACGCTATGTTTCGCAACAATCGCAAACATATCAAAGAAAATTGACGACTGTCCATCGTGTGCACACTGCTTCCCCTCCAGGAAAGGCGTTGGTGTATGTTGAGACACGTTCCCCTGACGTGTGCCTCTCTCTAGAAAACTTGTGCATCTCATACCAGGAGGTTGCTGCAGTTGCTGTTAAATAGCCAAAGGCAACTGTTGTGGTAGTGTCTATTTATGTCAGGCCAGCAGGTGGCTCTCCCTCACGTATTAATTTGGGCTGGTTGTTGACTGTGCATAATAAATACCTCAGTTTCCCGATTCTAGTCGGAGCCGATTTCAATGCTCCACACCAAGATTGGGGGCATCTTACTTCCAGCCCTCTTGGTAAGCGCGTGCGGGATGCCTTCCCTGATGCGTTATTTACACTTCTGAACAATCCCGGCACAGCAACGGGGACTGTTTGCAACAGCAGCACTGCCACATACGCTCGTGACCTGATGTGGTGCTCTGGCCCTGGCACTCCCTCGTGGCACATTCAACCTGATTGCTGGGGGAGTGACCATCACCCAATCATCATTGGTGTTCTTCCATCACGAGCCCGTCGGTTACGCCATAAATGCACGGTGGTCAACTGCAAGACTATTTTGCAAGATCTACCTGTGGAGGCATCACCTCTGGTTTTTGGCAGCATAGAATTCGCGTTAGTTGGGACTACGACTAGTATATGGACGGATGTCTAACGACCGGTTCTTGACATCGGTCTGCTCAACTTGTGGGCTGCTCGCAGACAAACCGAGCTGGCCACTTCACGAGACCCAACATCAGCTCAGGTACGTATAAGGGTGAACCATATTACAGCTAAGGCTCGCAACTATGAACGGGATCTAGCACGATGGCAGTGGTATACTTCGTGTGAGCAGTTAATTACCAATTCATCAAATGCATCTCTCTTGCGAACGTTCCGGGAAATAGAACAAGGACGTCGTCGTTCCGATGCAGTGAATATTGCATGCTTCGCAGCTAACTTTTCTCTGCACTGTTTTTCCAGAGAAGTGACACGGAAATTTTTTCCAAGTATGATGTGTTGTCTCCTTCAACTACCATTTCTAACGTGATAGGCTCGCAAGCAGACTGCCAACAACAGTCGACACCGATGATATTGCCAGTCCTTTCTCTATGCTTGAGTTGCTTGCGGCAAAAGATGACGCCAAACGGAAGACATCATCCTGTCCGGATGCTATTCCGTGCGAAGTGGACAACAATCTGTGTAACGCTGTACTCCCTCAATGTTTGGACACCACTAGCAAGGTATGGCTAGGCGGCTCTGTACCCGAGAAATGGAAATCAGCCATTGTGAAATCAAAAACAAGGGAATCAGCCGACGGACCTCGTCAACTTTCGGCCGATTTCTCTAACGTTAACACTGTGCAAGATGACAGAAAAAATGTTAGCTACACGATTGTCGTGGTGGCTGGAGCACCAGGGTTTCTACCTCCCCGCGTAAATTGGCTTCCGTCCAGCCATAGGCACTAAAGATAGGCCAGCTGGTTTGGCCTCAAAAGTTCTGTCATCAACCCGCAGCCGCAATGTGTGTACCATAATCGCGATGGATGTCGAAAACTCGTATGAGAGATGATGTTGCTTGTTCGAGTGCGCGAATTGCTCGTGGAGAGGAAGCGAAGTGCGGCCGTGTGCGGAGAGAGCAAGTACGCGTGAGTTTGTTCGTGGGAGGAGACCGGGACGGACATTCTTGAGCGTCGCTGGCGGTTGAATTCATCGTTCTGGGCCTGGCGTCCAAAGCTGGCTTGCCAGCACCGGCCGGGCGCTTGTTCCGGGGTCTAGTGCCGCAAAACGCTTTGCCATCCATCCTGTGGACAACTCCCGGAGGCAGCGCGACTTCACCATCGTGCCTGACCGCCGCACTTGTGCTGCCGCAATACCCGGGCGTGACCAACCGCAGTACCTAGTACCGAGGAGTGGGACGCCGAGGCGTGGTCTGCCACGCTACCGGCTACTCGGACGCCTGGGCGGGAACAGGGCCCGTGTCATACCCCGGCCGCTGGTCTCTGCCACCTCAACCAGACTTCAAGTATCATCAGACGCACCTGCACCGGCGTCGAGTGCACGACCGGACTAAACGAAAGCAAGACATGCGTCCGTAGAGCTTAACCTAGGCTGTAATCGTGTGAAAGTGATTTTGTGTGGTCAAGAAAAGCGTGCGTTTGTGCGTGAGCTTCATCTGGCACCTGCCCAGAGCTTCTGAACTGCCAGGGGCCCATAATTCACATCACAATTTGGTGAGCCTTACAGAATGCCTAGAATGTATTGGGTTCGAGGAATTAATCCGTCAGAGAGAGGGCAGAGTATCGAGAAGAATTCGGGCACATGTCATTTCCTGCCGCGCCAGATCTGAGCCGTCGTGAGGGGCTAAGATGGGAGCTCGAGACACTGGTGCTGATGAGCCAGCAACTAGCCATGCCGCTTTAGGAATTCCTCGGCTGATACGAAGAACAGTTTTGCATTGACAAAGAGGAATTATAAGCGGACTGGGCAGAAGCGCGAAAAGATGGGCGGCTGACGCCTAATCCCGAGCCTAAGCATTTGCATGTGGTTACAGAACTCCATGACAGAAAAGGGTGGTTGAAGGCGACTGAAAACTACTCTTGGAGCTTCTAAATTGTACGACAGCGGTGGAGAAAAAACCTCATTTTGTGGTGTTGGACGTTATACAGTGAGAGCTACAAAATGACCCCGCTGTTTAATGAAGCACATGGGGCATTACTGGCCGCAGTACCAGCTAGTACAGTAAGATCAAATCTAGAGCATAAGAACAAATATGTCAAAAGCCTTATGAAGTCGTAAGCGCTATATAAGCTCTGTTTTGACATACAGTTGGTCCCTGTCCTAATGTGTTCACGTACATTTTTAATGAGACTGAGAGCTGTAAGACATGTCTGCGTGGCAAGGTGTGTTGTTGGCTGTCACAGAAGTACTGAAAACGTAAGCACCTTGATAGTGGATCACAGTAAATGACTGTTTACCTATGAGAAAATTGTTGAGGATGGAATCGTTGAGAGCAGAAAGCTGAGTATGTCATAAGATGAGAAAATGCATAGCAGGAGTTTAAAAGTCGACTGTGGCTGGCCTAGGTTCTATCAGGCAGCTACTAAATGCTGAGCGTGAGAAGCCCAAAAATCGAATGTTGAGCAGCGCTGGATTCTTTAGGGAACATCGAGATGACTGGCTCACGCTAGATGAACCTGCAACGACTCGTATACCTGGTGAAGACCGCCGCCGGGAAAGTGTGCGGCAGAGACATATCAAGAAAGGTGCACATCCTGACAAGCACGTTTTTAGAATATCTGACGACCTAGCGAAGGCGAAAGACCATCCAAAGCTCTTCTATGCTTCCAAAGCCATCAAATCAGTGATGGTTCCTCTCAAGAAGGATGATGGTGGCCGGAAAGAACATCCTCTAGGAGAAGCAATATGTGCGAGAAAGTGCAGAAGTGCGCGAAGAACCTCGGCGTGCAGTGGTCGTTTCCGCAAGCACATTCAGTTTAAGCCGAGGACGGAAATGAAACCGCATGCTTTAAAACAGTGGCATTGCACTTAATGCCGGAAAAAGTAGCCTGTGAAATAATGGGAGAATCAGCTCGAGCCTCAAAACGAACTCTATGTAGGTGTGCCGGCAACGTGATTGATAGCATGCTTGAAGATAGGGCAGATAGAAAGTGCAATAGTTTGGGCGTGCACACATATGAACATTTCTTGCTGCGATTCTTCCACAAGACCACAATGGACATACACTGTTCTGCTATATGAGCTATATAACTCTCAACGTGGAGTTCTGAAGATCAAATTGATTTTTGATTAGTCATGAGAATGATAGCACTGTGGAGCTGACATATTTATCTTTGTGATTATATTTGTCCTTTCTATATTTTCAGGCGATGTGTTTGTTGTACGCTGCTCAGGTTGCTTGGAATGGTGGTAGTTAATCATAGTTTGCAATACACATCGCACGCAGTTACATCAGCGTGGTGTGTTGTGTGTACGAGATGGAGTTTCTGTTGCACATACTCTGCATGACGAAGATGGCCACTGATAAAGATGTGTTGCCAACTTTGGGAGCTGGCTTCCATAGGACGAGCTCAAGAGTATATCAAGGGAACTGATAATGTAGGCGCATACTATGTAAGCCGTGAGTGAACGAGTTGTGTGTTTATTATTATGTAGTTTAGTCTTCCCCGCCAAGTCTCTCCCCCCCCCCCCCCCCTTCGCCAGAACAGTAGCAAGAAACTTTGAAACGGGGGGAGGTTGTGATGCTGTTGATCGTGTGTTCGAGTACGCGGATTGATCCTGGAGAGGAAGGGATATGCAGCCCCTTGCGGGGCGAGCCAGTGCGCGTGAGGTTGTTCGGGGCGGGAGAAGAGGACGGATATTCCTGATTGTCGTTGGCGGTTGAATTCATCGTTCTGGGCATGGCGTCAAAGGCCGGCTCGCCAGCATCGGCCAGGCACTTAGTCCGGGGTCTGGTGCCGCCCAGCGCTTCGCCATATATCCTGTGGACAACTCCCGGAGGCAGTGCGACTGCACCATCGCGCCTGACCGCCGCGCTTGTGCCGCCGCAGCACCCGTGCGTGACCCACCGCAGCACCTAGTACCGAGCAATGAAACGCTGGGGCGTTGCCTCCGGTGCTACCGGGTACTCGGACGCCTGGGCGTGAACAGGGTCCGCGTCATAGCTCGGCCAAGGGTCTCTGCCACCTCAACTGGACTTCGAGCATCATCGGACACGCTTACACCGGCGCCGAGTCCACGACCGCACTAAACGTAAGTAGGACGTTTTTTTGGGCGTGCGCCAGTAGAACGTAGTTGGGCTGTATTTGTGCGAAAGTGATTTTGTGCGGTCAAGAAAAGCGTGCGTGTGTCCGTGAGCCTTATCTTGTACCTGTCCAGAGCTCCTGCACGAACCTGGGTCCATAACTTACATCAGAATAACATTAGCCACGCCGCAATTTTGAACTGTATTGACACGCTGCATTTCCCTCTTTGGGTACGCAGTTTCGTAAAATGCTTCCTTGAAAAGAGAAGACTTGCAATAAGGCTTAATGGCGATTCCACCGGATCATTTGTCCCTGTTCGCGGTGTATTCCAGGGCTCGGTACTGTCACCAACACTGTTTACCATTGCCTTCATTCCCTTGGATGGCGCATACATAATGTCCCTGAAGTCAACGTTTTGCTCTGGGCTGATGATATTACGGTGTGGAGTACACACCATGACCTGTTCACTCAAGCGACAGCCCTACAGTTAGCCTTGGATATTATTGGCAGCTATGTTCAATCTGTCGGCCTAGAGCTTTCCACGAGTAAACCTAAGTTCACTTCAATCGCCAACCGGTGGGATTGTTGCCGTAAACTGGCCTCGACGCCGATCCGTCTCCAACTATCTGAAATCCCTCTTCACGAAAGTGAGACATTGAAAATTTTGGGATAGTCAATTCATCAGTCAGGAACGGGACCCGCTTGGCTTTTTAAGGCTAAAAAGCAGGCAATGCAGACTTTTCGCCTAATATGGCGTATTGCTCCTAAATCTGGTGGCACACGCTCCAATGTCGCACGACGTTTGGTGACAGCTGTTCAGCAGCCACGCCTAATTTATCGAGCACAGTTTCTGCACTTGACAAGAGCTCAATGGGATCGTCTGGAAACGGTAAATAGAGAGGCTATGAGAACCATCACATGTCTTCAACGCATCACACCGGTCGTGGCACTACAGGAGAACGCTCAGCTCAACACATTAGACGAACTGGCACAGCAACGCCGTGATGCTCGTAGCCTTAAGGCGACCCTTTTTCACTCACCGCGAGCACTCCGGGCCTATGCTACATCGCACATCATTTTGCCGCCGACATCGCCAGTTCTTCCCCCATGGAATTTTGTTCAGCTGAGCGAAAACAAACCTACTGACCTTCATAGACCAACGACATCTTATGCGGCATCATCCTTTCGTGAAAGGATCGCAGAGCAAGGCATCAAGCTGCCTCAAGGGTCAATAACTGTATATGTAGGTTCCAGCATTGGCGGATGTGAAACGAAAACTGCAATTCGTTGTCCTTGTAAGCCGGCGTTGAATAGCTCATCCAGATATCAATTTGCAGAACCTCCTTCTTTGTTCTGTGCTGCGCTAGTGGCCGTATAAGACTCAATTTGCTCTCTTATCCGTCAAAACCTTACTAACTACAGCCAAAATTGTCATCCTCACAGCCAAAATTGTCATCCTCACCGACACCCTACAAGCACTACGTCTGCTCCAAAGCGTCAGTCGCAGCCCAGAAATCTGCCAGAATATACATCTCCTGGCGGCTCGGATCTCGCAAAGCATTCCAGTTGTGTGGGCACCATGTGATCTACTCAGTTCGCAAACCTCTGCAAATACTGCAGCCCGCCAGGCCACCACACGTGCTCTTTTCCCACCGTGTGCGGTAACCCTCCCCAGTGGTCTTACCCGCTCAAAGGAGGCTGCGCTGCGGAGGATCCGGTTCGGGGTTGCCCTCGCACCTGCTGTGACACGAACATGGCCTCAATATCTGTATTTATATCAACGTCCAAGATGTCCTGTCTGCAAGTCACAAGATCATGAGGCAGATATTCCTCACTTGTGGGTTCACCCTTCACTGCAGCCGACGCGAATTCGGCACCTGACGGCAGTTGGTCATCGCTCTCTCTAGAACTTTATTAGATCAGACAACCTTTTTCTTTCGTTTAATACTTCTTTAAAATGTTGTTTACATATTCCATTATGCCCTGAGGCAATAAAAAATGTTATTAAAAATATTTTCAAAGAGTGAAGTCAATACAATGTGCTTTTTCATTTGAGCTAACGTTTGGTATTCAGGTCAACAACGAAGAGCCGCCTCTCTTTTTCGTATAATTAATCAGACTATTCCATGAGTTTGGTGCCAATTTTGTATAAGAGTTCGGTTGGTTATCTCACGCTTTTTTAGGGCTACCCACAAATGCCTGCTCGATTTCTACGTTTGCTGAGGACATAAATCGCATATAAACGACCAGAAGGCTGTCGAGCACAAAACGGCCTCCACGGTAAAATGTGCCAGGCGCATGCGAAGCTTTTAAGCTAATATATATATATATATATATATATATATATACATATATAAGCTATCAATCAAGTATTGTTTTACTAGCTTTTTTTTGAAAAGATGTCTTCCGTTATATGCCGGCTTCTATATTAATCCACGTCAAACAACACGATTAGCTGACCGGAAATTTTCTTGCCGAAAGGAACATGTAATGAAATTAGTCTACAAATGAACCCATTGCTTGCTGTCACGAGGACTCAGCTAGAGGCTTCGACTTCCTCTCCCGACTCAACGGGTTTAAGTTTGCCGAGTAAGCGGCTTTGATCCCAACCTCCTGAAATCGATTCAATGTTCTCCACTTAATCTAAACACCGCTATTAGCAATGCCGAAACAATGGAGTGCAAAATGTTCTAGAATATCAAGTCAGGTCGATGTCAATTTTGTTCCTACATTATGCCGGATAAAGCTCGTCGTCGTTAACTAAAACGGTGACAAATCCGTGTAGCCGCTTTTCCGGGTGCCGTTTTTTTTTAAAGGAGGTAGTATCATAAATCGTTCTCTGAACAGAACCGTAACCAGGATAAACGTATTCCTTTCAGGTTGAATACTGAAACCTTCTAATGAGAACGTTGCAGAAGAAGAACTATGCAGAAGAAGAAATGATTAAGACTTACATTCTTTGGTTTACAGGAACGGTATCAAGCGGTGAATATAGAACTATAAGAAAGTTTCAGCTGAGGTCGTTCAAGTATGGCAATCTTACCTGCAGTGCTGCGTATTTATACTCTTCAAGGTACGTAGAAAAAAGCACAGATAACTTTTAAAATCACGCCTATTTGATTTTGTGATATTTATATACGAGCGGTTTTATAATGCCTAACGCTCAACTTGAAACCAAATAATTTTGTATGAAGGTTGCCCTGAGAAATAAAAAAATGAAGAAAGTTTGCCATCTATATTGCCTAATGGTTCGTCGACCTACTTTGTAAAATTGTCGTCTCCAAATTCCCACTAAAAAACGCTGTGCGCTTCGCAGTAAAAAAGTGAATCTAAACTAATTAAGCACTGTTTTTCTCCCTTGTCTGTTTGCTGTTTTAAATATGTATCATTTTACTAACATTCCTCATGAACTTTGATTAATCTTCATTTAAGTGCATAAGCTAACTGCTCTGAGTCTTAATATCTCTACTTCTACAAAAGCAAAGTGTATTCACGCATGTATCAAGATCGCTTAGCTTAAACCTGAAGGGCAAAATATCTTGCTGCGTTGACTGTGGACGTTGTACCTTTAGGTGACTTCGTCAGCATTCACATTAGCATTCTCTTTTTGTTTTGAGGCTTTGGTTTATGTTCGAAGGAAAGGGACGCAGAATATTATAGGATAATCACGCTTCTGCTTTTGTAATGGAAAAGATCAGTTCAGTTCAGTTCAGTCGTTCAGTCGTGTCCGACTCTTCGTGACCCTATGGACCATGTCACGCCACGCTTTTCGGTCTCTCACTATCTTCGTAACATCACATAACGTCATCTGCAGTGCCCTGGGGATGCCACCTAACCATCGCGTTCGCTGCCTACCCCTTCTCCGGTGACCCTCAACTTTACCCAACAATAAATATTTCTCCAGCGATTCCTCTCTTCTCATCAGATGACCAAAGTAGCTGAGCTTTAACTTTAGAATTTGACCCTCCAATGAGCAGTCAGGGTTTATGGTCGACAATATTGACTGATTTGATCTTCTGGCAGTCCAAAGAACTCTCAGGAGTCTTCGCCAGCACCACAATTCAAACGCGTCAATTCTTCGGCGGTCAGCCTTATTCACAGTCCAACTCTCGCATCCATACATCACAACTGGAAAGACCATAGCACGAGTTATACGGATCTTGGTTGGCAGACTAATGTCTTTGCTCTTTACCAGGCGGTCAAGGTTAACCATTGCTCTCTTTCCCAGAAGCAGATGTCTCCTAATTTCATGGCTGCAGTCTCCTTCCGAGGTAATCTTGGAGCCCAAGACGAGAAAATCTGTCACAGCTTCCACTTCTTGTCCCTTGATGCTCCAGGACTTGATAGGGTAAGACGCGATGATCTTTGTCTTTTTAATGTTCATTTCAAGCCCAAACATCTCACTCTCTTCTTGTACTCGCATCAGAAGTCTCTTGAGTTCCACTTCACTTTCTGCCATTAAATTGGTATCATCCGCATATCTAAGGTTGTTGATACGTTTTCCAGCAATCTTCACTCCAGCTGAAGACTCGTCCATACCGGCCTTCCTCATGATGCACTCTGCATATAGGTTAAATAGGCAAGGTGACAGTATGCAGCCTTGCCTCACTCCTTTCTCAATCGGAAACCAATCAGTAACACCATGCCCAGTTCTGACTGCGGCCTCTTGCCCTTCATACAGGTTCCTGAGGAGACAGATAAGGTGAATTGGAACTCCCATCTCTTGGAGAGCTTGCCACAATCTGGTGTGATCTACGCAGTCAAACGCTTTCGCATAATCAATAAAGCAGAAGTAGATGGGTTTCTGGAACTCTCTTGCTTTTTCCATGATCCAGCGAAGGTTGGCAACTTGGTCTCTAGTTCCTCTGAATTTGCGAAACCCAGCTTGCACGTCCGGAAGCTCCCGATACACACACTGCTGCAGCCTACCTTGGAGGATTTTCAACATCACCTTGCTAGCATGCGAAATAAGCGCTATCGTGCGGTAGTTGGAACAATCTTTGGCACTGCCTTTCTTTGGAATGGGGATGTAAACTGACCTCCTCCAATCCTGTGACCACTGCAGGGTTGTCCAAATCTTCTGACATAATGTATGCAGAATGTTAACAGCATCATGGTTGAGGTTTTGAAGCAACTCAGCTGGAATGCCACCAATTCCGCTAGCTTTGTTCTTAGCAAGGCTGGCTAAGGCCCATTCAACTTCACACTTCAGGATGGCCGGCTCGAGATCAGTGATCACAACCGTCTTATGTTGGGTTTGCACATTCGGGTCCTTCTTGTACAGTTCTTCTGTGTATTCCTGCCACCTCTTCTTTATCTCTGCGGCTTCAGTGAGGTCCTTGCCTCGTTTGTCCTTTATCACGCCCAGCTTACCACAGAAGCTTCCTTTGATATCTTTGATTGTCTTATACAGAGCTCTTGTGTTCCTTAATTGGCTGTTGTCCTCAACTGCTTGGCACTGTGTGTTCTGGAAGGCATTCTTATCTCTCCTTGCTATTTTCTGAAAGTCTGCATTGAGAACCTTGTATCTTTCTCTTTCCCCCGTAACTTTTGCCATCCTCCTTTCCTCAGCTATTTGCAAAGCCTCTTCAGATAACCAGTTTGCTTTTTTGCATTTCTTTTGCTTTGGAACTACCTTAGTAGCAACTTCTTGTATTATATCACGAACATCAGTCCACATCTCTTTGGGCTCTCTGTCTTCTAGATCTATTTATTGAAATCGATTCCTCACTTCCACAGCATATTCTAATGGAATTTGATCCAGATCATAACTGAAAGGCCTTCTAGTTTTCTGCGTTTTCCTCAATCGAAGCTTAATTTTGGCAACAAGAAGCTGATGATCGGTGCCACAATCGGCCCCAGGCCTTGTTTTTACTGCTTGTATAGCGTTTCTTCATCTCTGCCGGCAAATAATATAATCGATCTGATTCCTGTACAGACCGTCCGGTGAAGTCCATGTGTACAGGTGCCTCTTGTGCTGTTGAAAATGAGTATTCGCTATGGTCAGGTTGTTTTCTTGACAAAACTCTACTAGCCTCTGCCCAGCTTCATTTGGCTCACCAAGACCGAACTTGCCTGTAATTCAGGATATTTCTTCACTCCCTACCTTAGCATTCCAGTCTCCAATGAGAAAAACGACGTCTGATGATGGGGTGCGGTCTAAAAGGCATTGTAGGTCCGCATAAAATCTCTCAACGTCCGCTTCTTCAGCAGTAGTGGTTGGTGCATAGACTTGGATAACTGTTATGTTGAAAGGGTGACCTTGGATCCGAAGTGAAAACATTCGGTCGTTTTTGGGGTTGTACCCTAGCACTGCTTTGCCTATTCTTCTGTTTACTATGAGAGCGACCCCATTCCTTCTCTTGGATTCGTACCCACAATAAAAGACATAATGGTCGCCGGAGTTAAATTCTCCCATTCCGGTCCACTTGAGCTCGCTGATACCCAAGATATCAATGTTCAATCTGTCCATTTCTCGCTTGACGATATCCAGTTTACCTTGCGTCATAGATCTTACATTCCATGTTGCTATGTGATACATCTCCTTGCAACATCGGACTTTCCGGTAGCTTCCCTACACATCCACAATTGAGCGTCCTTTTGGCTTTAGCCCAGCCGCTTCATTCGTCCTGGAGCTACTAGGAATCGCCCTTTGTTCACCCCCAGTAACATGTGGGACGCCTTCCAACCTGGGGGGCTCATCTTCCGGCGCCATATCATTAATGGTATTGTGACTGGATATAGGGTTTTCTTGGCAGGAAATACTGGAGTGGGTTGCCATTACCTTCTCCAGTGAACAACATTTTGTCAGAACTCTCTGCCGTGACCTGTCTATCTTGGGTGGCCCTACTTTCACGACTTCATCGAGTTTCGCAAGCTCCTCCACCACGACAAGGGGAATGGAAAAGATACTGACTGTTAATGAGAAAGCTCTTTAGCGTACACTATTCGCAGCTGCATATGCTGTTTGCAACCTTAATTAGGGAAGAAGTGAAAATGTTACTGACGAAAAGCCTGCATTATTTACTTTTCCTGCACCATATGCAAGTAGCGGACACAGATAATGAATTTCAATTTGCCTCCTTCCGTTCCTAAATTAGTACAACGTACTCAATGGGAAGATAGTGTCAGTGCTTATCCCTATACAGCTAAATTTACTATCATATTAGGTCGAAATTTGTTTTCAAAGCAAATTTAACAATGAGCATTCTTGAAGTGCGTAAAGCTGTCGACGATGGTGCAGGGTTTCGGGCAAAATTGGTAGAAAGTTTAAAAAGTGGCTTTTATTATTGGCGTACCACCGTCAGTACTATGCGCACAAATATTTTTGGCAAAAGGCTAAGCATGGGGTACAGAAATTTTTCACAGGTCGTGTAGCCCGCTTTAACTGTTACATCAGCTCGAGCCATTCCTGATCAGCTATGATCGATTGTAAAGCCTTTCTTGGGTCAGGAGTGCAATGATCTGATTCTGTTCTCAGAAGAGGTCCTTCATAGTGCCACACATTAAGAAAGAAAATTAGTCTCCATCAGGAATCAAACGGCGTCTCTTCGATCCTCTGCTGAGTGCGCAAACCAGTACTCCACACCGGGTTGCTAGAAACATACATGCCTAGCAAGGCTGCCATGTGCATGGGAACGTAGGTCGCTGTGGTGTATTGTGTTATGTTGACGTTTTTGGCACATAAGCAGCTAAGGCTATCATGCGGCAAGAACAGGGTGGTTTGTTTATAGCTAGGCGCCCGTGTGCTGTGCGATGTCAGTGCACGTTAAAGAACCCCTGGTGGTCAAAATTTCCGAAGTCCCCCACTAAGGCGTCTCTCATAGCCCGAGTCGCTTTGGGACGTTAAACCCCACAAACGAAACCAAATTTCCTGAAAATGGCTAATCAACTTGTTTTTAAGTTTTTATAGCTTTTTAAGGAGCATTGCTTCTTTAAGAATCCAAAAAAGTGAGAAATATCAACTAGTGCATCGTCTCATAAAAGCAAGCTGAGATGTAAAGGGATCTGTTCATTGTAAAACATTTAAAAATATTTTTTCCTTTTTTCTCTATTTTAGTGCATGACAGCAAAATGTGATTTATTATTAGTTCACCTCTACACCTTTCACATAGAGGTTTGTTTGTTTCTTTCTTTAGGATGAAGCTTTGTGTTAGGTGCGTGTGTCCGATGCGCAGGCGACATAGCATGACTTCAACTAAGTGTTTCGGATGGCTGCACGATTCCATTCTTCGACGACTGGTTTGGCATGTGTAATTTATTTTTGTTTCATTGTTCCGTGAAGCGTGCCATTTTTCTCTGTTTTCTTTAATAAGTTTCATGACATCTGTATGTGGTATGTTTATGAGTTTTATTCAGTGCTATGAGCTGCCGCAGCACATGTGTCAGCTCTCTCGTTGGCGCGGATTCCAACATGGCTTGGCACCGAGAAAAATTTTATTGACTGCCCCTTTGCTTCTGCATTTACTACATTGTGCATTATGTCTGCAATTAAAGGTTTCGTAACATTTCTGTGATGCAGTGCTGTGATTACACTCCAAGAATCTGTATAAGTGATGCTTTTTCCAATGCTTTTCTTTAACGCTCCTTCTACAGCCATGAAAATGGCATGGCATTCAGATGTGAAAACCAATGAACACTTGTGTAACCTTACTATTTTCTCCCATTTTTCTTGTATTACAGCATATCCAGTGTAAAGAGCTGTCTTTGAACCATCTGTATAGAACGCTGTATAACGTTTGTATTTTTCATTCAGTGTGAAGAACTCTTGTACTCTGTGTTCGAGTGGTGTTTGTTTCTTATGAAAGTGGGTTAATGCGAAGTCGCACAAAGAGGGGACATGATACCAAGGTGGCAGTGGACCTTGTCTCGGGGCAGTATTTTGTAGCGTATGCAATATATTCAATTCCTGGTATGCCTGTTCAAAACGGAGGATTAGTGGTTTTATTGCTCGGGGTTTGTTGTTAAACAGAGTTCTAGACGAGCAGTTTGTGACTATTGAGTAACATAAATGTTTCGATAGGGACGTTATTTTCAGTACATATTGCCTTGTCCGTATTGTTCTCCTGTCTGCGAGGGGTGGCTCATTTGTTTCAATTTAGAGGCTATTTATCGGAGGTGTTCTATATTCACCAGTAGAGAGGCGCAATCCCATGTTGTGTACTGGATCTACGAGCTTCAAATACGAGGGTCTCGCTGAACCGAAGATTATGCTTCCGTAATCTAAGGTAGAGCGTATTACGGATCGATAGATATTTAAAATGCATGTACTGTCGGAACCCCACTGTTTCCTTCAGAGTACTATCAGTATGTTCAAAGACTGAGATGCTTTCTTTTTGAGGGTGTTTATGTGGGGTAAAAAGTTAACTGTTTATCAAATGTAATGTCCAGAAATTTATGTTCATTTTTCAGAGGAAGTACGATTTTATTTAAGTGTATGTTTGGGGCGGTAGGCAAGCCTCGTTTGAGTGAGAACAAGACAGCGAATAATTTTTATGGATAGAACTGGAAACCATTTTTATCTGCCCATTTACCGTCAACTGTATTTGCAGCTCACATGTTCATATGTTAATGGATGTGCATGCAATCTGGAGATCATCAACATAGAGTCCGTACACATTGGGTTGGGGGATTTCTCTGGCGATTGAATTAATTTTCACAATAAACAAAGTAGTACCTAAAATATATCCTTGGGACAGTCCGTTTTCTTGAATAAAGCTCCTAGACAGGGTTGATCCCAATCGTACCTTAAATTGACGGTTTGATATGAAGTCTTCTTGGCAGTTTAACATCCTGCCACGAATACATATATATCTGCTAGGTCACGCAGGATACCGAACCTCCAGGCTGTGTCATAGGACTTATTTATGCCGAAGAAAACGTGTAGACAATGTTGCTTGCGGATAAATGTCTCGGACAACATTTTCTAGCCTAAGACGATGGTGTGTCGTTGAGCATGCTTTTTTAAAACTGCCCTGATGGATGTCTACAAGCTTGCGTGATTCTGAAATAAAGGCTGATCTAATGTTTAAAACTTTTCCAAAAATTTGGCTAGCCAACACCTGAGGGCCATGGGCCTGTAGCTACTAGGGGAACGTGATGGTTTTCCAGGTTTAAGGAGTGGGACTGTAACAGCTGTTTTTCAGGCTTCTGGTATCTTTCCTGACATGAACATTCTGTTCAAGAATTTCAAAAGTGCATGTATAGCAGAATTGGAGAGACGAGCCAGCATATCATAATGCATTCTGTCGGGTCCTGGGGCAGTTTCGTTTCCGACAGTACTCTACTCATTTCGTATATGGTAATTTGTCAGTTGCTAGGTTCACATGGACTGCCAGTTGGTGGAAGTCTGTGTTTTTCTGAGATGTTTTTGTATTTTAAAAATGACTTTGTGTAGTAGAAACTACCAGAAACTGCCTCACATAGGTCGCCCAATATGTTTGCCTGCTCTTCCAGAGTTGTTTGGATACCAGGTGCTGTTGATAGAGGAATTGTGAATTGCAAAAGCCTGCCATTTAGCTTCTGTACCTGCGCCCACATTGTCTCCAACGAAGTTAAGCTGTTCATGGACAACACGTACCTTTCCACAAGTGTTTTTTTGCATTCTTCGGATTTACCATACCTTTGCTCTTGCTTTTTTAAAGTTTGTTAGGTTATCTTAGGTTGGATACCTCCTGAACGTTCCGCAAACTTTATTTTGCATCTTTTTTTGCTTCCCTGCGTTCTTTATTATTCCACAATTTGTGGGGGACTTTACTATTCCGGAAGACTGTGGGATGGCAATTTGTGCAGCAGCGAGAATACACTTTGTGAACTTTTCGTTCAGTTCATCAACGTCAAGACTTTATGAATATATTTCGTGCAATCTAGCTCTTTCCTTAAAAGTTTCCCAATCTGATAAATCCAGTTTTCAGCGCTACGGTTTCGTTGGAATGGCAGTAGGTGATGATAGATTAATAAAAACCGGCAAGTGGTCACTCCCGTTCGGGTTACCTAAAACGTCCCATGTAAAATCGATAAAAATAGTTAGCGAGCAAAATGACAAATCTAAACAGCTTATTTTTTCATATGATGCAGAGCAGTATGTTGGTTTTCCGGGGTTGAGCAAACAAACGTTATTGGAAAGAATAAGTTCCTCTAAAAGTTCGCCCCTGCTGTCCGTTTTTTTTTGCTTCCTCAAAATACAGCAAGTGCGTTAAAATCCCCAACAACCAAATATGGCTGTGATAGCTGGCTTAAAAGGTCTTCCGATTCTGGCAACGTTATTTTTATGTGTGGTTGTAAGTATATAGAACACACTGTAATGGTCTATATGTCAGGAGGGTGGCTGCTACAGCTTCAAACCTGGCTTTTAGTTGAGTTTCACGCGCTGCTATGCCTCTTTGCAGAATTATGGCTACTTCCCCTGAGAGCCTGTTTGTCTGCTCTCGGTCGTGAAGGAAGACACTGTATTGTTTCAGTACGCTAGTGTGTTTCGGACCTAAGCTTGTTTCCTGCAAGCAAAAGACCACAAGAGAAAATGATGCTAAAATGTCTTTTATATCAGTTATTTATTTAAAATTTCTTTACAATACCATTGAATTAGGAATGCCATCTTATGTGTATGAAAGGAAAGAATTAGTTATTTCAGGCCCTGTGATTCGGGCCTTGTCTTTTTGTCACGACAGAGAGCTACCTGGGTCGTGTCCATTGCGTCATCAGAGACGCTGGACGTGCGTGCACGCTGCACGTTGTTTCCAGCAGACCTCGGCTCGTGGGCCGATGTCTTGGGGCCTGCTTACCCTGGGGGCCATGTGGCCTGCTCTGAAGGTGCTGGAGCTGCATAAACTGTTTCCACCTGGAGCAAGGATGGCCCTGCCACAGCCCCGTGGTCTGCGGTCTGTGCAGGTGCCGAAAGCTGGTGCGATGCATAGCTCCATACATGTGCACAGGCGAAGTTAGTGTTCGGAGTTAGAGAGAATGTCTTCGAGGTTGCAATGCGTGTTCTAGCCTCTTTATATGTAAAGATTTCTGTAGTTTTGATTGCAATTATGTCTTTTTCTTTTTTCCAGGACGGCAAGAGCTAGAATAGGCTGGGTGCTCGCCTTCACAATTAGCACAGCGTGGTGATGCTGTACAGCTCTCTGAGCTGTGGTCTCTCGCAGAACATTTGGCGCATGTTGGTGGACGCGACAACTCTCCGTGGCCAAATCTCTGGCAGTTGTAACATCGGCAAAGATTTGGTATGTATGGACGGACGGGTACATCTCGACGGGTACATCCTAACAGTCGTTTTTCTTGCCATTAAGACCGCTTTTGACTCGTTGTTTGCTAGAGCGGCAAATATTTATGGAAAGGGTATATTTCTCTTTCACGCATTGGAGAGGAGCATACCTCAGGAAGATGTGATCAGCCATCTCCTGCCATTATTGACCTTATATATATATATATATATATATATATATATATATATATATATATATATATATATATATATATATATATATATATATATATATATACATATATATATATATATATATATATATATTGTTACGACGTTTATTTAGACAGATCTTAGGATGCGCTAGCGAATAGCACACCAGAGCGGGGCAGAACCAGCTTCCTCCTCTTCTGCTTATCCCGCCAAACCTCATCTTCCTTCAGTAAGGACCGCGGGAAGTGCTTGACGCTGCCCCCTTCGCAGACGATGCCCGCCGGGCGAGTCAAGGTTCGTCACATTGATAGAAGCGCTTCATGCGGGCCACGTGGACTACTTGAGTCTTCCGAGAACGACGCCCTTCGGTGGTCGCGCGAGAGACTACAACGTTTACTGCGCTGAGGCGTTCCAATACAACGAAAGTGCCGTATAGTGGTGCAACAGTTTCTGGCACAAGCCGCGCTTACGCAACGGCGTCCAAAGCCACACCAAGTCACTAGGGGCATAATTAACATCTTGATGACGCTTGTCGTAGCGTTGCTTGCAGCGTTCCTGGGAGGCTAGAGTGCGAAGTCTAGCGAGTCGACGAGCTTCTTCAGCCAAAGAGAGAGTATGCACTAGTGAAGTTTCAGCAGGGAGTGAGAAAGGCAGAAACGTGTCCAAAGTGCTTCGTGGAGGTCGTGCATAGAGAAGAAAAAACGGACTGAAGCCTGTCGTTTCGTGCTTAGCAGTGTTAAATGCGTATGTTATAAACCGAAGGACTTCATCCTAGTTTTTGTGGCGGGAGTCGACATACATTGCGAGCATATTGCTAAGCGTCCGATTGGTGCATTCGGTAAGACCGTTTGTTTGTGGGTGGTAAGGAGTTGTATGGCGAAAATGGGATGAGCAGAGGCGAAGAAGTTCTTCTACAACTTCTGCCGTAAACTGTCGGCCACGATCGCTTATTAACACATGAGGAGGCCCATGTCGAAGAATGATGGACCGTAGGAGGAGCGCCGAGACATCAGAAGCAGTGGCTGACGGTATAGCAGCAGTTTCACAGTACCGCGTAAGGTAGTCTACGCACACTATGACCCAGCGGTTTCCGTTGGAGGAACGGGAAAATGGTCCAAGAAGATCAATTCCCGCCTGTTCGAATGGGGTTCGTGGTGCCGTTATAGGCTGAAGATGACCCGACGGTGAGCAGGTTGGGTGCTTGAAACGCTGGCACTGGAGGGAGCTGGCCACATAACGTTGAGTAGTTTGACGCATCTTCGGCCAATAAAAACATTCCTTAGTCCTGTGCAATGTCCTTGCGAAACCCAAGTGTCCAGCTGTGGCATCGTCGTGCATTACTCGAAGAATCTGACACCTAAGACTTGTAGGAACTACCAGAAGAAGCCGCGCACCTACTGACGAGTAGTTCTTCCTGTATAGTACACCATCAAGAGTGCTGAATGAGGTCGTAGGGTTCCGGGATTTTGCTGCCTCAAAAAGCGGCGCCAACTCGTTGTCGTGCCGCTGCGCAATCTTGAATTCACTAACATCAGGGAAACTTGTAGAGATCGCAGCTATATATTCATCCAAGACCTCATTGTCGCAATCAGTAGTTTCAAGTGGCAACCGTGACAAGCAGTCAGCATCACCGTGCTTACGACCACTCTTAAAAGACACAGTAAAATTGAATTCTTGAAGGCGCAAAGCCCACCGCGCAAGGCGTCCACAGGGGTCACGAAGGTTTACAAGCCAACATAAGGAATGATGGTCCGTCACAATTTTAAATGCACGTCCATAAAGATATGACCTAAACCATTGCACACCGAATACAACAGCTAAGCATTCCTGTTCAGTTACTGTGTAATTACGCTCAGCCTTGCTCAAAGAACGGCTTGCATACGCAACGACATGTTCATCGCCATTGTGGCGCTGTATGAACACAGCACCAATTCCAACTGCGCTGGCGTCAGTGTGAAGTTCTGTTGGAGCTGATGGACAGAAGTGGCGTAGTGCTGGTCCTGATGTCAAAATAAACTTTAACTGGCGAAAGGCGGAGTCACAATCGGCAGTCCACTTGAAAGGCACATCTTTTTGCAGAAGACAAGTGAGGAGATATGCTAGAGCAGCAAACTTCGGAACGAAACGCCGAAAATAGGAGCAAAGCCCCAAAAAACTCCTGAGCTGTTTTAACGATTTCGGCGGTTTAAAACAAGTGACAGCTTCGATCTTTTTCGGATCAGGCCTGATTCCATCCTTGTCTATGAGATGTCCGTGTACCACAGTCTGGCGTTCTCCAAAACGACATTTCTTGGAATTGAGTACCAGACCAGCTTTCTCAATACACTCCAAGACAATCTCTAATCGTCTGTTGTGTTCATGAAAAGTTGTCCCGAATATCACTACACCGTCCAAATAACACATACAAATGTGCCACTTCAGCCCGCGCAAAACTGTATCCATGAATCTTTCGAACGTGGCTGGAGCGTTACATAATCCAAACGGCATCACATTAAATTCATACAGCCCGTCTGGGGTGATGAATGCCGTCTTTTCTTTATCTTCCGGGTGCATGGGGATCTGCCAATAGCCTGATCGCAGGTCAACTGAGGAAAAATAGGAGGCGGAATGTAAGCAATCAATGGCGTCATCAATACGTGGCAGGGGATACACGTCCTTCTTGGTAACAGTATTCAGACGTCGATAATCAACACAAAATCGCCATGTGCCATCTTTCTTTTTGACTAGAATCACAGGGGCAGCCCACGGACTAAACGATTCCTGAATGATGCCCTTATGCAGCATGCATGTCACGAACTTGTTCTTCGACTGTTTGGCGCTCTGATGGAGATACACGATAAGGCTTCTGGCGGATTGGATCAGCAGTTCCTGTATTGATTCGGTGCTGAGTACGGGAAATGGGAATCCGTGGTGGAGAGTCCCGAGAGAAATCGAAAGCCGCAGTATGTTTTGCCAGAACTTCCACTAAACTGTTGCGGTCACTTGTTGGCAGGGATTTGTTAATCATGGTAAGAAATTTTGTCTGATCTTCTTCTGAGCGTGCGGTAGGCTGGGAATTGTCTGTGCTGAGCACGGCCACTGATTTAAAAGTGTCTTCGTCAAAGTTGGCAAGTTTTAGACCACGTGGTAATACAACAGGTTCGTTAGAGCAGTTAGTCGTCCACAAAGAAGAATAGCCATTCATTATTGAGATGATCCAGCGGGGAATCAGAATACTTTTCTTCGCGCAGTTGAGGGTGAGTGGTTCAACCACAGCGTCGAACGCATCACTGGCACAGCTGGAACTAATAACTCGTATAAACTCTGCTGACATTGCAGGGATGACTATGTCTTCCGAAACCGAAAGCGTGCTAGGATGGGTCCGCGAATTTTCACGCAAAGCAGATTCAATTCGAGTGCTCACAGAAATGTCTCCATTGCGAAAGTCGAGAGTGGCCCCACATTGCTCCAGAAAATCGAGTCCAAGAATTACGTCATGCGTTGATCGAGTGAGTACTACGAATTCAGTTCGGAATGTGTGACCGGCGATAACAAGATTCACGGAACAGACTTCAAGTGGGTTAAGCGGTTCGCCACCAACACCACATAATCTTGTCGCACTATCCCAAGCAAACATAATTTTACGACCAAGGCAGTTTCTAAAAGCGAGACTTATAATAGAAATAGTTGCACCTGTGTCCAACAACGCCATAGCACGTACACCGTCCACAAACACTTCAATTCGGTTTTTTAACATCGAAATGGGCAGAGGCATAGGTAAGCTAGAACCATTTGCGACCTCACCTCCATCGGCCGCACTCACTAGTTTCCCGGAGGTGGCGACCGTCATCGGGGAGAAGGGGATTGTCGTAGGCGCCGAGATGGTGGTGTCAGGCTATGGTCAGAGGCCGGTGATTCGTTTCGGTTCAGCACCATTCTGCGTTCTTGTCGGCTAGGTGTTGCTCTGTACTCATTCCGGCCAGGTGTTCTGCTATATGAATCATGATTGTCAGCAGGAAGCCTTGTACGGGAATTCACCCACTGTCGGCGATACTGCTGGTATGGACGACGGTTGCGGCAAAAGCGGGAAATGTGGCCGATCATTCCACAGGCATAACACACTGGCGGCTCACGTTCATTCGATGAATAAGGCTCGTCGTCGCTTGTATTAAACGTTTCATGCTTTGGATGTGGTCGACGAGGAGGACGAGAGTGCTCGCTGTTGTAGGCGTTGATGGTGAGAGGCTGGATGTTCGGACGATGAGCAGCAGAGCATCGGGTGTCCGAAGGAGACGTAACAGAGGGATCATAACAGGTAGAAGATGGGCTATTGTCTGACGAAGAGGTGCCACTGTAGACGGGTCTGACGTGGCCCCCAATATCTTGATGCCTCCGAAGCTCTTCGCGGACGATCTGGCGAATTGTATCTGCCAGGCTTGTCGTTTCAGACACATCCACACTAGCGACAGTTGTGACATTAGGCAGCCGACCAAACTTCGGAATGATACGGCGTCGCTTCAAACCTTCAAACGTGCGGCAGTGTCGTGTTATATCAGCGGTAGTATTCAAATCCTCCTTGCAGATGAGAAAGTTGTACACATCTTGCGCTATTCCTTTGAGGAGGTGGCCTACTTTGTCTTCTTCTGTCATTCGATCATCAACTATTCTGCATAGCTTGAGGACTTCTTCCTTCTATATAAGTTGTACAGGTATCCCCCGGTACTTGCGCTCGCTGAGCCAGAGTGTTCTGCGCTCTTTTTTCGAGCATCGGCACTGCCGAATCCCGCTCTCATTTCTTTCATGAAGCGATCCCAGGTGGTAAGGGATGCTTCATGATTGTCAAACCATGTTAGTGCAGTTTCTTCAAGAAAGAATACAGCATTCGCCAGCTTCGTATTCGCATCCCAGCGGTTGTATTTGCTCACCCGATTGTAGTGGGTGAGCTAGTCATCCACGTCTTCCCCAGGCTTGCCATAAAAGTGTCGGGGTTCCCGATAATGCTGTGGGATGGTCGGTTGTGCTGCTGGCATGGGCAGCGTTGAAACATCTGCTTGTGCCATCTCCGTCCGTAGGGGGGGGGGGGGGGTAGCCCAGCAATTCTTCTGCTTCGGCGGTGTAGGAGAGGTTCCGTGGTGATCTTTAGTCCGCAAACTCCACCACACTTGTTACGACGTTTATTTAGAGAGATCTTAGGATGCGCTAGAGAATAGCACACCAGAGCGGGGCAGAATCAGCTTTTTCCTCTTCTGCTTATCCCACCAAACCTCATCTTCCTTCAGTAAGGACCGCGGGAAGTGCGTGACACTATATATATATATGCTTGCGATAAAGACGTTCTTGGCTGCAGAAGAAATAAATAGCTCAGATCATTAACACTTCATTTATTCTTCGTCGACGTTTCGACCGGGGTCCGGTCTTTTTCAAGACTGTGGTTACATTGCTTGTGTTTCAATTTTAAATTTTTAAAAATTGTACAGACGCGCGAAAGAGGGACCACTAAAAAAAAGAAAAAAAAAGAGGAGGAGGAGAAAGACGGCCATGGGGGATCTGTTGACTGTTAGGAAAGAGAAGACAAAACATGAGTATGGGCGGGCGGCCAAACCAAGAAAATGCTGGAAGCGTGAATATTCTGAAGGCCCGGAAAGAGGGGGAAGCAGATTAGCAAAAAAAGGAGATGGCAGGGGAGAAGAAAAGCAAGAGGGGGGGGGGGGGGTGGAATGGGGAGAAAACGCGCAGAACACTTTCGGTATTAAATTTATGAATAAAATACGACTCACGTTGCTCCCGCTCACGAGTAGTTGTGAAGTTGCTTTGTAGTAGAGTGACTTTTAGTTTATAGAATTCATGACCTGTTTGATTATTGTGCTTGGATGGGGGAGGTTAGGTAGTGACTTGGTGTGTGCGCGGTTGTTATTGAATCTTATTCTGAAGGGAGGGTGGGTTTGACCTAAGTATTGCATCTGACAGTGGCCACATTCCAGTAGGTATACAACTTTGCCCGAGTCGCAGTTAAGGTTTTCTTTTATGTCATGTTTGAAAGCTGAATGTGTGCTGTTAGCCTGTTTTGTTGTCTGCATGTTTGCCACAAGGTAGGCAACCTGCGGGAGGTGGTTTGTTTACTTTAGTGTGAACCCTATTGCAAAAACCAGTGCCACTGGGTGCCAGCGCTCCAGCGCCATACCTGATTATGGTCCCAGTATGACGCTGGAAACTGGGCGCACTGGGACGCGGCATACTGGGGCGCTCCGCACTGGAGGCACAGTTCGCCCGGAGAAAAAAAAGGCATGGGATAAAAATTAAAAAGTAAAAAGTAACAAAACAAGCTAGGACATAAAAAAAAGTAAAAATTGTAAAAGAAAGAAAAAAAAAATAAGTGCACCAACCGTGCCTCGAACTACGTCCATAGGTACTTATCAATCCCTAGCTCAGCACGCTAACCACTCGGCCACGCCGAGAACAGAATTTTCTTGAAACATTTGTGCGTTTTATGTTATGACCCGCATTTATAAGGTTGGGACCTCGGGACAAAATGCGCGCTATTTTGTGCACTGGAATCATTTTAAGATATGGAGTTTGACATCGCTGGCAAATTTACCAACGCCGGCTCTTCGATGGTGCTGTGCTACCGTGGGCGTAATTTTCGCTGAACACAGACCTTTAGTAGAAGCCGGAAAGTGCGACCGAGCTTCAATACCGGCAAGCGCCGCAGCGATGACCCTAATTGCGTGTAACTAAACCTTATTTGTATGTAAACATTGTGGGAAGCGTTGCGATGACCGAGAGCTCATCTGCTTGATACGCAGAGTAAGAAGGAGCGCAAAAGCTTGAGAAACACGCCAAATGTTATGTAGAACAAGCGCTGTATGTTGCTGCTTTTTCTCCCATGGGCCCATCGCTCGGTAAACTACTCTCTTCCTGGTTTTAGTTTTTCTCTCTGCTGTTTATACTGGGCCGTGGTGCAGGCTACACTCGTCTACGATTGAGCCCGCATTGAACATTTCGGCAGTAATCATTGTGTTATAGTGCCCTTATGATCAGCTGTGAAGTTGGTTATGCATGGTAGCCCACATTATTCAATTCCAGCTTTAGTTGTGCGTTATTCGTCAGTGTGTCATGAGATCGAGGCGCGGCGGTCGTGGTCTCTCTCGAAACGCTCGAAACGACCTATGGAAACATGGAAACTCTAGAAAAAAGATACTGCCTTTGCTTTCTTACAAATGCGCAACGACTTCGCAGCAAAAAGCGCTTGCTTGAACCATATTTTTCATATGCACCCCGATGGTCGATTGAAAGTACGCTGTTGCCCTGTTGGCTCTTGAGGGATGCTACTCCGGCTGACGCCGCATGCGGCACCGGCTATACTGGGGGACTGGGGCCAGTGCGGCCCCAGCGCACATACAGCGCTCCTCCCAGTGCATCGCGGATGCCAGCGACACATCCAGCGTCAAAGGGCTAATCCCAGCGTTTTTCTTCCTTCACACCAGTGCAGCCTATGTCTTCCCGTTACTACTCCAGTGAATATCGCAGACCTCCAGCGTGCCCAGCAGATCCAGTGCAAAACCAGCGCGAAAATCGTACTGGTTTCGCACTGGAGACGCTGATTTTTGCAATAGGGAACATCGTAATTTTGTATATTTTTTGGCCGTCTTTAGGTTACGCGTGGAGGATTTGGGAAAATTTTGGAGAGTCGGTTAGTTCCAATACTCACCAAGTTAGTATTGGAACTAAACTCATTCGAATTTAATAATAACTATTACCTCTAAACGAGCGGCACGGCCATGGGAACTCAAATGGCACCAAATTACGCCAATATATTTATGCATCATATCGAGTCAAATTTCCTTTCCTCAAATCCGTTTAAACCGGCCTTTTACAAGCGATTCCTTGACGACATATTCATGATATGGCCAGACACAGAAAACAACTTAAACCAGTTTATTGCAGCATTCAGCAACACCCGTCCGACTATACTTTTCACACACACCTACTCCGCGCACCAAATAAACTTTTTGGACCTCATGATCCAAGTAGAAGGGGGCACACTACTCACTAGCGTCTACAAAACACGAGCTCACAGGCAACAATAACTTCATTTTAAGAGCTGCCATCCACGACAATGCAAAACATCTATCCCCTACTCCCAAGCCCTCAGATTTGCTCACGCACTGAGGACTTTGTGGAAAACGCCAGTCCTTAAAAACCAACACTATCCGTCTCCCATTATTAACGATGCTATTAATAAGGTTAACAAACTAAGTCGTAAGAATATTTTTAGGAAACGTCAAACTGCACTTCCAAATCCTCACTCCTCAAACCTGATTCCAACTTTCAAAAATAACGCCCCTAACATCAATAAAATTTTGAAGAAGCACTTTATTATTATTGAGCAGAGCGACCGACTCTCCAAAATTTTACCAAATCCTCCACGCGTAACCTAAAGACGGCCAAAAATATACAAAATTACGTTGTTCACACTAAAGTAAACAAACCACCTCCCGCAGGTTGCCTACCTTGTGGCAAACATGCAAACAACAAAACAGGCTAACAGCACACACTCAGCTTTCAAACATGACATTAAAAAAACCTTAACTGCGACTCGGGCAAAGTTGTATACCTACTGTAATGTGGCCACTGTCAGATGCAATACTTAGGTCAAACCCTCCCTCCCTTCAGAATAAGATTCAAAAACAAGCGCGCACACCAAGTCACTACCTAACCTTCCCCTATCCAAGCACACTAACCAACAGGTCATGAATTCAATAAACTAAAAGTCACTCTACAACACAGCAACTTCACAATTACTCGTGAGCGTGAGCAACGTGAGTCGTATTTTATTCATAAATTTAATACAGTGTTTTGCGGCATAAATGAACATCCGGGAATCTTTTGGGCCCTTCGGGGTCACTAACCCATCGAAGCATTCCAAGTAACAGATTCACTGTGAAGATAACCCTAGCCCTGTGCATCTGAATTTAGTTAACTGCCTTCACGAAGAGACACAGCCGGCGAAGTCGGCTGAGACCATACCGAAAGTGTTCTGTTCATTTTCTCCCCATTCCTGCCCCCCCCCCCCCCTATTGCTTTTTTTCTCCCCTGCCATCTCCTTTTTTTGCGAATCTGCTTGCCTCCTCTTTCCGGGCTTTCAGAGTATTCACGCTCACCGCACTTTTTTGGTTTGGCTGCTCGCCCGTACTCATGTTGTGTCGTCTCTTTCCTAGCATTCAACAGTTCCCCCATGGCCGTCTTTCTTCTCCTCCTCTTTTTTTTAGTGGTCCTTCTTTCCTGCGTGTGTACAATTTTCAAACTAAAACTTAAACACAAGCAATGGAACCACAGTCTTGAAAAAGACCGGACCCCGGTCGAAACTTCGATGAAAAATAAATGAAGTGTTAATGATCTTCGCTATATATATATATATATATATATATATATATATATATGAAGGGGAAATGAGGGTGCTCGTTATAATACATCAATGAAAGAAGCTAACAGTCGGCGAGTCCAAGGAAAGCATTGGGGATTGTACTTTGTCTTATTTATCTTTTTTATTTTTACTTCGATAATCACATAAATTTGTAATGTAATCTGTTCAGGAGAAAGATAATTAAACACAAAGCAGAAGAAAAAACAACGTGCCGATGGTGGGATCCGAACCCACGACCTCCGAATATCGCGTCCGGTGCTCTTCCAACTGAGCTACATCGGCCGCTGTCCCCACTGCTACTTTCTAGGGTATTAATGTTGTCTGTATACGAACCTTGAGAGTGTTCACCAACGCCACCCTCAACCAAAGCGGCGGACGTGGAACGCCCTGTGTTACCTCTAGCGTCACGTAGAACGTGATCAAGCGAGGGCGAAAGCTGTGCTAGAACCCTCTTACGCTACCTATCGCTTCAAGACTGCCAGAACCGAGACCCCCGTAAGCTACAAGGAGACAAACGAAGGGGAAATGAGGGTGCTCGTTATAATACATGAATGAAAGAAGCTACAGTCGGCGAGGCCAAGGAAAGCATTGGCAATGGTACTTTGTCTTATTTATTTTTTAAAAATTTTACTTCGATAATCATATAAATTAGTAATGTAATTTGTTCAGGGGAAAGATAATTAAACACAAAGTAGAAGAAAAAACAACGTGCCGATGATGGGATCCGAACCCACGACCTCCGAATATCGCGTCCGGTGCTCTTCCAAGTGAGCTACATCGGCTGCTGGCCCCCTCGCTACTTTCTTGGGTATTTATGTTGTCTGTATACGAACCTTGAGAGTGTTCACCAGAGCCACCCTCAACCAAAGCGGCGGACGTGTAACGCCCTGTGTTACCGCCAGCGTCACGTAGAACGTGATCAATAGCGAGTGCGAAAGCTGTGCTAGAACCCTCTTACGCTACCTATGGCTTCAAGACTGCCAGAATCGAGACCCCCGTAAGCTACAAGAAGATAAATGAAGGGGAAATGAGGGTGCTCGTTATAATACATGAAGGAAAGAAGCCAACAGTCGGCGAGGCCAAGGAAATCGCTGGGGATGGTACTTTTATGTCTTTTTTTTAATGTTTGCTTAGATAATCACAGAAATTAGTAATGTAATCTGTTTAGGGGAAAGATAATTAAACACAAAGTAGAAGAAAAAACAACGTGCCGATGGTGGGATCCGAACCCACGACCTCCGAATATCGCGTCCGGTGCTCTTCCAACTGAGCTACATCGGCCGCTGTTCCCCCTGCTACTTGCTTGGGTATTTATGTTGTCTGTATACTAACCTTGAGAGTGTTCACCAGCGCCACCCTCAGCCATAGCGGCGGACGTAGAACGTCCTTTGTTACCGCCAGCGTCACGTAGAACGTGATCAAGAGCGAGGGCGAAAGCTGTGCTAGAACCCTCTTACGCTACCTATGGCTTCAAGACTGCCAGAACCGAGACCCCCGTAAGCTACAAGCGGATCAATTAAGAGGAAATGAGGGTGCTCGTTATAATACATGAAGGAAAGAAGCCAACAGTCGGCGAGGCCAAGGAAAGCGTTGGGGATGGTACTTTTATGTCTTTTTTTTTAATGTTTGCTTAGATAATCACAGAAATTAGTAATGTAATCTGTTTAGGGGAAAGATAATTAAACACAAAGTAGAAGAAAAAAAACGTGCCGATGGAGGGATCCGAACCCACGACCTCCGAATATCGCGTCCGGTGCTCTTCCAACTGAGCTACATCGGCCGCTGTTCCCCCTGCTACTTGCTTGGGTATTTATGTTGTCTGTATACTAACCTTGAGAGTGTTCACCAGCGCCACCCTCAGCCATAGCGGCGGACGTAGAACGTCCTTTGTTACCGCCAGCGTCACGTAGAACGTGATCAAGAGCGAGGGCGAAAGCTGTGCTAGAACCCTCTTACGCTACCTATGGCTTCAAGACTGCCGGAACCGAGACCCCCGTAAGCTACAAGCGGATCAATTAAGAGGAAATGAGGGTGCTCGTTATAATACATGAAGGAAAGAAGCCAACAGTCGGCGAGGCCAAGGAAAGCGTTGGGGATGGTACTTTTATGTCTTTTTTTTTAAATGTTTGCTTAGATAATCACAGAAATTAGTAATGTAATCTGTTTAGGGGAAAGATAATTAAACACAAAGTAGAAGAAAAAACAACGTGCCGATGGTGGGATCCGAACCCACGACCTCCGAATATCGCGTCCGGTGCTCTTCCAACTGAGCTACATCGGCCGCTGTTCCCCCTGCTACTTGCTTGGGTATTTATCTTGTATGTATACTAACCTTGAGAGTGTTCACCAGCGCCACCCTCAGCCATAGCGGCGGACGTAGAACGTCCTTCTACTCCTTTCTTTCTTCGTCCTTTCTTCGTCCTTTCTTCTACTTTGTGTTTAATTATCTTTCCCCTAAACAGATTACATTACTAATTTCTGTGATTATCTAAGCAAACATTAAAAAAAAAAGACATAAAAGTACCATCCCCAACGCTTTCCTTGGCCTCGTCGACTGTTGGCTTCTTTCCTTCATGTATTATAACGAGCACCCTCATTTCCTCTTAATTGATCCGCTTGTAGCTTACGGGTGTCTCGGTTCTGGCAGTCTTGAAGCCATAGGTAGCGTAAGAGGGTTCTAGCACAGCTTTCGCCCTCGCTCTTGATCACGTTCTACGTGACGCTGGCGGTAACAAAGGACGTTCTACGTCCGCCGCTATGGCTGAGGGTGGCGCTGGTGAACACTCTCAAGGTTAGTATACAGACAACATAAATACCCAAGCAAGTAGCAGGGGGAACAGCGGCCGATGTAGCTCAGTTGGAAGAGCACCGGACGCGATACTCGGAGGTCGTGGGTTCGGATCCCACCGTCGGCACGTTGTTTTTTCTTCTACTTTGTGTTTAATTATCTTTCCCCTAAACAGATTACATTACTAATTTCTGTGATTATCTAAGCAAACATTAAAAAAAAAAGACATAAAAGTACCATCCCCAACGCTTTCCTTGGCCTCGCCGACTGTTGGCTTCTTTCCTTCATGTATTATAACGAGCACCCTCATTTCCTCTTAATTGATCCGCTTGTAGCTTACGGGGGTCTCGGTTCTGGCAGTCTTGAAGCCATAGGTAGCGTAAGAGGGTTCTAGCACAGCTTTCGCCCTCGCTCTTGATCACGTTCTACGTGACGCTGGCGGTAACAAAGGACGTTCTACGTCCGCCGCTATGGCTGAGGGTGGCGCTGGTGAACACTCTCAAGGTTAGTATACAGACAACATAAATACCCAAGCAAGTAGCAGGCGGAACAGCGGCCGATGTAGCTCAGTTGGAAGAGCACCGGACGCGATATTCGGAGGTCGTGGGTTCGGATCCCACCATCGGCACGTTGTTTTTTCTTCTACTTTGTGTTTAATTATCTTTCCCCTAAACAGATTACATTACTAATTTCTGTGATTATCTAAGCAAACATTAAAAAAAAAAGACATAAAAGTACCATCCCCAACGCTTTCCTTGGCCTCGCCGACTGTTGGCTTCTTTCCTTCATGTATTATAACGAGCACCCTCATTTCCTCTTAATTGATCCGCTTGTAGCTTACGGGGGTCTCGGTTCTGGCAGTCTTGAAGCCATAGGTAGCGTAAGAGGGTTCTAGCACAGCTTTCGCCCTCGCTCTTGATCACGTTCTACGTGACGCTGGCGGTAACAAAGGACTTTCTACGTCCGCCGCTATGGCTGAGGGTGGCGCTGGTGAACACTCTCAAGGTTAGTATACAGACAACATAAATACCCAAGCAAGTAGCAGGGGGAACAGCGGCCGATGTAGCTCAGTTGGAAGAGCACCGGACGCGATATTCGGATGTCGTGGGTTCGGATCCCACCATCGGCACGTTGTTTTTTCTTCTACTTTGTGTTTAATTATCTTTCCCCTAAATAGATTACATTACTAATTTCTGTGATTATCTAAGCAAACATAATTAAAAAAAAAGACATAAAAGTACCATCCCCAACGCTTTCCTTGGCCTCGCCGACTGTTGGCTTCTTTCCTTCATGTATTATAACGAGCACCCTCATTTCCTCTTAATTGATCCGCTTGTAGCTTACGGGGGTCTCGGTTCTGGCAGTCTTGAAGTCATAGGTAGCGTAAGAGGGTTCTAGCACAGCTTTCACCCTCGCTCTTGATCACGTTCTACGTGACGCTGGCGGTAACAAAGGACGTTCTACGTCCGCCGCTATGGCTGAGGGTGGCGCTGGTGAACACTCTCAAGGTTAGTATACAGACAACATAAATACCCAAGCAAGTAGCAGGGGGAACAGCGGCCGATGTAGCTCAGTTGGAAGAGCACCGGACGCGATATTCGGAGGTCGTGGGTTCGGATCCCACCATCGGCACGTTGTTTTTTCTTCTACTTTGTGTTTAATTATCTTTCCCCTAAACAGATTACATTACTAATTTCTGTGATTATCTAAGCAAACATTAAAAAAAAAAGACATAAAAGTACCATCCCCAACGCTTTCCTTGGCCTCGCCGACTGTTGGCTTCTTTCCTTCATGTATTATAACGAGCACCCTCATTTCCTCTTAATTGATCCGCTTGTAGCTTACGGGGGTCTCGGTTCTGGCAGTCTTGAAGCCATAGGTAGCGTAAGAGGGTTCTAGCACAGCTTTCGCCCTCGCTCTTGATCACGTTCTACGTGACGCTGGCGGTAACAAAGGACGTTCTACGTCCGCCGCTATGGCTGAGGGTGGCGCTGGTGAACACTCTCAAGGTTAGTATACAGACAACATAAATACCCAAGCAAGTAGCAGGGGGAACAGCGGCCGATGTAGCTCAGTTGGAAGAGCACCGGACGCGATATTTGGAGGTCGTGGGTTCGGATCCCACCATCGGCACGTTGTTTTTTCTTCTACTTTGTGTTTAATTATCTTTCCCCTAAACAGATTACATTACTAATTTCTGTGATTATCTAAGCAAACATTAAAAAAAAAGACATAAAAGTACCATCCCCAACGCTTTCCTTGGCCTCGCCGACTGTTGGCTTCTTTCCTTCATGTATTATAACGAGCACCCTCATTTCCTCTTAATTGATCCGCTTGTAGCTTACGGGGGTCTCGGTTCTGGCAGTCTTGAAGCCATAGGTAGCGTAAGAGGGTTCTAGCACAGCTTTCGCCCTCGCTCTTGATCACGTTCTACGTGACGCTGGCGGTAACAAAGGACGTTCTACGTCCGCCGCTATGGCTGAGGGTGGCGCTGGTGAACACTCTCAAGGTTAGTATACAGACAACATAAATACCCAAGCAAGTAGCAGGGGGAACAGCGGCCGATGTAGCTCAGTTGGAAGAGCACCGGACGCGATATTCGGAGGTCGTGGGTTCGGATCCCACCATCGGCACGTTGTTTTTTCTTCTACTTTGTGTTTAATTATCTTTCCCCTAAACAGATTACATTACTAATTTCTGTGATTATCTAAGCAAACATTAAAAAAAAAGACATAAAAGTACCATCCCCAACGCTTTCCTTGGCCTCGCCGACTGTTGGCTTCTTTCCTTCATGTATTATAACGAGCACCCTCATTTCCTCTTAATTGATCCGCTTGTAGCTTACGGGGGTCTCGGTTCTGGCAGTCTTGAAGCCATAGGTAGCGTAAGAGGGTTCTAGCACAGCTTTCGCCCTCGCTCTTGATCACGTTCTACGTGACGCTGGCGGTAACAAAGGACGTTCTACGTCCGCCGCTATGGCTGAGGGTGGCGCTGGTGAACACTCTCAAGGTTAGTATACAGACAACATAAATACCCAAGCAAGTAGCAGGGGGAACAGCGGCCGATGTAGCTCAGTTGGAAGAGCACCGGACGCGATATTCGGAGGTCGTGGGTTCGGATCCCACCATCGGCACGTTGTTTTTTCTTCTACTTTGTGTTTAATTATCTTTCCCCTAAACAGATTACATTACTAATTTCTGTGATTATCTAAGCAAACATTAAAAAAAAAGACATAAAAGTACCATCCCCAACGCTTTCCTTGGCCTCGCCGACTGTTGGCTTCTTTCCTTCATGTATTATAACGAGCACCCTCATTTCCTCTTAATTGATCCGCTTGTAGCTTACGGGGTTCTCGGTTCTGGCAGTCTTGAAGCCATAGGTAGCGTAAGAGGGTTCTAGCACAGCTTTCGCCCTCGCTCTTGATCACGTTCTACGTGACGCTGGCGGTAACAAAGGACGTTCTACGTCCGCCGCTATGGCTGAGGGTGGCGCTGGTGAACACTCTCAAGGTTAGTATACAGACAACATAAATACCCAAGCAAGTAGCAGGGGGAACAGCGGCCGATGTAGCTCAGTTGGAAGAGCACCGGACGCGATATTCGGAGGTCGTGGGTTCGGATCCCACCATCGGCACGTTGTTTTTTTTTCTTCTACTTTGTGTTTAATTATCTTTCCCCTAAACAGATTACATTACTAATTTCTGTGATTATCTAAGCAAACATTAAAAAAAAGACATAAAAGTACCATCCCCAACGCTTTCCTTGGCCTCGCCGACTGTTGGCTTCTTTCCTTCATGTATTATAACGAGCACCCTCATTTCCTCTTAATTGATCCGCTTGTAGCTTACGGGGGTCTCGGTTCTGGCAGTCTTGAAGCCATAGGTAGCGTAAGAGGGTTCTAGCACAGCTTTCGCCCTCGCTCTTGATCACGTTCTACGTCCGCCGCTATGGCTGATGGTGGCGCTGGTGAACACTCTCAAGGTTAGTATACAGACAACATAAATACCCAAGCAAGTAGCAGGGGGAACAGCGGCCGATGTAGCTCAGTTGGAAGAGCACCGGACGCGATATTCGGAGGTCGTGGGTTCGGATCCCACCATCGGCACGTTGTTTTTTCTTCTACTTTGTGTTTAATTATCTTTCCCCTAAACAGATTACATTACTAATTTCTGTGATTATCTAAGCAAACATTAAAAAAAAAGACATAAAAGTACCATCCCCAACGCTTTCCTTGGCCTCGCCGACTGTTGGCTTCTTTCCTTCATGTATTATAACGAGCACCCTCATTTCCTCTTAATTGATCCGCTTGTAGCTTACGGGGTTCTCGGTTCTGGCAGTCTTGAAGCCATAGGTAGCGTAAGAGGGTTCTAGCACAGCTTTCGCCCTCGCTCTTGATCACGTTCTACGTGACGCTGGCGGTAACAAAGGACGTTCTACGTCCGCCGCTATGGCTGAGGGTGGCGCTGGTGAACACTCTCAAGGTTAGTATACAGACAACATAAATACCCAAGCAAGTAGCAGGGGGAACAGCGGCCGATGTAGCTCAGTTGGAAGAGCACCGGACGCGATATTCGGAGGTCGTGGGTTCGGATCCCACCATCGGCACGTTGTTTTTTTTCTTCTACTTTGTGTTTAATTATCTTTCCCCTAAACAGATTACATTACTAATTTCTGTGATTATCTAAGCAAACATTAAAAAAAAGACATAAAAGTACCATCCCCAACGCTTTCCTTGGCCTCGCCGACTGTTGGCTTCTTTCCTTCATGTATTATAACGAGCACCCTCATTTCCTCTTAATTGATCCGCTTGTAGCTTACGGGGGTCTCGGTTCTGGCAGTCTTGAAGCCATAGGTAGCGTAAGAGGGTTCTAGCACAGCTTTCGCCCTCGCTCTTGATCACGTTCTACGTCCGCCGCTATGGCTGATGGTGGCGCTGGTGAACACTCTCAAGGTTAGTATACAGACAACATAAATACCCAAGCAAGTAGCAGGGGGAACAGCGGCCGATGTAGCTCAGTTGGAAGAGCACCGGACGCGATATTCGGAGGTCGTGGGTTCGGATCCCACCATCGGCACGTTGTTTTTTCTTCTACTTTGTGTTTAATTATCTTTCCCCTAAACAGATTACATTACTAATTTCTGTGATTATCTAAGCAAACATTAAAAAAAAAAGACATAAAAGTACCATCCCCAACGCTTTCCTTGGCCTCGCCGACTGTTGGCTTCTTCCCTTCATGTATTATAACGAGCACCCTCATTTCCTCTTAATTGATCCGCTTGTAGCTTACGGGGGTCTCGGTTCTGGCAGTCTTGAAGCCATAGGTAGCGTAAGAGGGTTCTAGCACAGCTTTCGCCCTCGCTCTTGATCACGTTCTACGTGACGCTGGCGGTAACAAAGGACGTTCTACGTCCGCCGCTATGGCTGAGGGTGGCGCTGGTGAACACTCTCAAGGTTAGTATACAGACAACATAAATACCCAAGCAAGTAGCAGGGGGAACAGCGGCCGATGTAGCTCAGTTGGAAGAGCACCGGACGCGATATTCGGAGGTCGTGGGTTCGGATCCCACCATCGGCACGTTGTTTTTTCTTCTACTTTGTGTGTAATTATCTTTCCCCTAAACAGATTACATTACTAATTTCTGTGATTATCTAAGCAAACATTAAAAAAAAAAAGACATAAAAGTACCATCCCCAACGCTTTCCTTGGCCTCGCCGACTGTTGGCTTCTTTCCTTCATGTATTATAACGAGCACCCTCATTTCCTCTTAATTGATCCGCTTGTAGCTTACGGGTGTCTCGGTTCTGGCAGTCTTGAAGCCATAGGTAGCGTAAGAGGGTTCTAGCACAGCTTTCGCCCTCGCTCTTGATCACGTTCTACGTGACGCTGGCGGTAACAAAGGACGTTCTACGTCCGCCGCTATGGCTGAGGGTGGCGCTGGTGAACACTCTCAAGGTTAGTATACAGACAACATAAATACCCAAGCAAGTAGCAGGGGGAACAGCGGCCGATGTAGCTCAGTTGGAAGAGCACCGGACGCGATATTCGGAGGTCGTGGGTTCGGATCCCACCATCGGCACGTTGTTTTTTCTTCTACTTTGTGTTTAATTATCTTTCCCCTAAACAGATTACATTACTAATTTCTGTGATTATCTAAGCAAACATTAAAAAAAAAAGACATAAAAGTACCATCCCCAACGCTTTCCTTGGCCTCGCCGACTGTTGGCGTCTTTCCTTCATGTATTATAACGAGCACCCTCATTTCCTCTTAATTGATCCGCTTGTAGCTTACGGGGGTCTCGGTTCTGGCAGTCTTGAAGCCATAGGTAGCGTAAGAGGGTTCTAGCACAGCTTTCGCCCTCGCTCTTGATCACGTTCTACGTGACGCTGGCGGTAACAAAGGACGTTCTACGTCCGCCGCTATGGCTGAGGGTGGCGCTGGTGAACACTCTCAAGGTTAGTATACAGACAACATAAATACCCAAGCAAGTAGCAGGGGGAACAGCGGCCGATGTAGCTCAGTTGGAAGAGCACCGGACGCGATATTCGGAGGTCGTGGGTTCGGATCCCACCATCGGCACGTTGTTTTTTCTTCTACTTTGTGTTTAATTATCTTTCCCCTAAACAGATTACATTACTAATTTCTGTGATTATCTAAGCAAACATTAAAAAAAAAAGACATAAAAGTACCATCCCCAACGCTTTCCTTGGCCTCGCCGACTGTTGGCTTCTTTCCTTCATGTATTATAACGAGCACCCTCATTTCCTCTTAATTGATCCGCTTGTAGCTTACGGGGGTCTCGGTTCTGGCAGTCTTGAAGCCATAGGTAGCGTAAGAGGGTTCTAGCACAGCTTTCGCCCTCGCTCTTGATCACGTTCTACGTGACGCTGGCGGTAACAAAGGACGTTCTACGTCCGCCGCTATGGCTGAGGGTGGCGCTGGTGAACACTCTCAAGGTTAGTATACAGACAACATAAATACCCAAGCAAGTAGCAGGGGGAACAGCGGCCGATGTAGCTCAGTTGGAAGAGCACCGGACGCGATATTCGGAGGTCGTGAGTTCGGATCCCACCATCGGCACGTTGTTTTTTCTTCTACTTTGTGTTTAATTATCTTTCCCCTGAACAGATTACATTACTAATTTCTGTGATTATCTAAGCAAACATTAAAAAAAAAAGACATAAAAGTACCATCCCCAACGCTTTCCTTGGCCTCGCCGACTGTTGGCTTCTTTCCTTCATGTATTATAACGAGCACCCTCATTTCCTCTTAATTGATCCGCTTATATATATATATATATATATATATATCAAGAATACTTCGGCGAGGAGTTTGCATAACAATTTTTGTCTGCATCTGGAGTGCATCACAATCGCGTTATATTACGCAGTAAGGTATTCAGCGAGTGTTACTGCACATCTCAATGTACCTGTCTTCCCTGGGTCTTCGCCTCACATCAGAAAAAAAGCGTTTCTATGGCTTTCACACAAAAAAAAGAATGACTGTATATCCATTCCTTTTGGGTGGACGGTGATATCGTATGTACAATCACAATGATTCTCAGGTGTTGGGATCAACGTAAATCTCCATTGGGCACAAAAAAAAACCTCCTCGAGAGGATCAATGCAGCATCGCTGGTTTTCAGATTCTTGGCAGGAACACGATGGGGCGGCAATTGCTGCCATTCGATGTTCTGCTTCAAAAAGCCTACGTTGAAGGAGTGTTACGCTAATATTTACGGGTGCTTCAAAGGTTATTTCCCACAAACACGAAAATTCTGGTAGCCGCGCGGAACAACTGCGTGCGGATATGCCTCGGACTCTCAACAGAATCCTTGACATAAGGAGCATTTGTATAAACAGGATGCCTTTTGCTAGATGTGATTGCCATCAAAGAAACTATGCGTACCTATATCTCCGACATGTTCTCCAAAGGAAGAAGCACTTCTTACACCATGTCTACCTCACTGCAACACTGGCTTTTGTCAAGCCGTTCTGTTTCAGCCACAAAATCTACTACTTCTCACTTCTTCCCCATGACCACTATCGTCTCTAAAGGTCAATATGTCTGTTCCTGACGAGGATGCGAAAAACCGCACGCCACAGGCAGCACTTCTGCAAGCCCCTCTCACCTACTTAGTGAAGGGCTACGCGCAGTGCACACACATAATCACTGACAGTTCAACTATTCAAAGCACTTCTTCCTGTGGCCTTTAGGTGCCCTCAAAAAACCATCACCTGTCTTACCGGCTGCTGCAGAACACATCATCTATGACAGCTGAGCTGCATGGCATTACATAATCTGTTTCCTATATCCGGCGCCAAACCGCCGGGCGATGGGGTATCTTCACTGATTCCCGAGAATCTCTGCAAATCCTGTATAACCTATTGGAAAACCAGTCATCAGCCTTTCCCCTTAAGATAGGGTGTCTATATCATTTGGCTATTGCCGCAGGCTAGTGCACAACATTTCAGTGACAATAAAGCCAATAAAAAACCAGGTGAAGCGGCTGGTAAAGGCCACCAACATCAAAGATACATTCGCACTCGGCTAACAAAGTTGCTTCCGAACGAAGGTATCGACTTTGGAGCTTGCCGACACATCACTACCAACCTCTTTACTCAATTGACCCACATCTAAGATCAATACTCCCTCTGAAATTTCCTCGCCAAATGAATACTCTTTACCACCGATTTTGCCTGTACTGTGTATATAAAAATAGGTTACGATACCGTTTCGGTCAAATGAACAGTACGCGTTGTGAAAACTGTGGCTCGATTGAAACTGTGGAACATATCCTGCTTTAGTGTCCTGCATAAGCTGACGAGCAATCGTACTATGAACATAGCATAGAGAAGCGTTGTTCATAGTACGAAGCTTTACCAAGGGACAATTTTTTATGCCCTTAGCCTGCTATAGGCAACAAAGACTCGCAATAAACTTCTTGCTTACGATTTGAAACAGAATGGACTTCTTGACAACTCTATGTTCACCATGTATGTTGCCCTCAGGCGTTTTTCACGCTGTGAACTCTATAAGCACATTTGCCGGTTTATGCATTTTATCATTCTATTTTGTACCAGTACTCCACAATGCGTTTTGAAACGCAGGTAATGGCCGCATTATTTACCCTTCATTTATTATATTGTTCTCACCATTCTTCTTCAATCTTTCCCTCCCCAATTCGCCTTCTTACGCAGAGTAGCAAACCTGCGAAATCTAAACGCTGCCTAAATTCTGTTTTTAATTAAAGGGCCTCTCTCTTTCTCTCTATAGAAATGACAAAAAATAGTATATAAATAGAGCCAAAATTAAGGAACACAATGTAGTCAGAATGCGGGTATACAAAAACAAATTCTTTGGGACTAAAAGGCAAATATTTTGTCATAGTTACAAGCATACAAATATTCCGAGGGAATCAATACCTTAGGGAAATGCATTATAATGCGACACAGAAACGATATTAGGAGAAGGTGATGAGAAGGTGATTCCAGCCGACCCAACTTCTAAGTATGAATGAATCATGAAAACATTTTCTGTGACAAGATGAAACCCGAAGGCTATTGTGGTGACCAATGTGTGCCGATATGTATGATGATCTTGTTACTAATCTGTTTCTCAGATAGCTTTTGTGGCACATTTTAGGAAAACGGCAAAATGACGGTACAAACGTGCTGTAAGATAGACGTGAAATGGACAATAATGATTTCATCAAGCGCAAAAACACGAGAAAACGACGAACACCAGCGCCCTGCAAAGCAGTTGCATTACTTGCGAAAAATGTTTGGCTCTCACAGCAGGCGACGCGTTTCATTGTGTCTACGACCGCACTAAACGAAAGTAGGACGTTTTTTTTTTGGCGTGCGCCAATAGAACGTAACTGGGCTGTATTCGTGTGAAAGTGATTTTATGTGGTCAAGAAAAGCGTGCGTGTATCCTTGAGCCTTATCTTGTACCTGTCCAGAGCTCCTGCACTGACCTGGGTCCATAACTTACATCAGAATAACATTAGCCACGTCGCAGGTTTGAACTGTATTGACACGCTGCATTTCCCTCTTTGAGTACGCAGTTTCGTAAAATGCTTCCTTGAAAAGAGAAGACTTGCAATAAGGCTTAATGGCGATTCCACCGGATCATTTCTCCCTGTTCGCGGTGTACCCCAGGGCTCGGTACTGTCACACACACTGTTTAACATTGCCTTCATTCCCTTGGATGGCGCATACATAATGCCCCAGAAGTCAACGTTTTGCTCTAGGCTGACGATATTACGGTGTTGAGTACCCACCATGACCTGTTCACTTAAGCGGCAGCCCTACAGTCAGCCTTGAATATTATTGGCAGCTATGTTAAATCTGTCGGCCTAGAGCTTTCTACGAGTAAACATAAGTTCACTTAGATCGCCAACCGGTGGGCTTGTTGCCGTAAACTGGCCTCGACGCCGATCCGTCTCCAACTATCTGAAATCCCTCTTCACGAAAGTGAGAGATTGAAAATTTTGGGATAGTCAATTCATCAGTCAGGAACGGGACCCGCTTGGCTTTTTAAGGCTAAAAAGCAGGCAATGCAGACTTTTCGCCTAATATGACGTATTGCTCCTAAATTTGGTGGCGCTCGCACCAATGTCGCACGGCTTTTGGTGACAGCTGTTCAGCAGCCACGCCTCATTTATCGAGCACAGTTTCTGCACTTGACAAGAGCTCAATGGGATCGTCTGGAAGCAGTGAATAGAGAGGCTATGAGAACCATCACATGTCTTCAACGCATCACACCGGTCGTTGCACTACAGGAGAACGCTCAGCTCAACACATTAGATGAACTGGTAGAGCAACGCCGTAATGTTCGTAGCCTTAAGGCGACCCTTCCGCACTCATCGCGAGCACTCCGGGCCTATGCTACATCGCACACCATATTGCCGCCGACATCGCCAGTTCTTCCCCCATGGAATTTTGTTCAGCTGAGCGAAAACAAACCTACTGACCTTCATAGACCAACGACATCTTATGCGGCATCATCCCTTCGTAAAAGGATCGCAGAGCAAGACATCAAGCTACCTCAAGGGTCAATAACTGTATATTTAAGTTCCTGCATTCACGGATGTGAAACGAAAACTGCAATACGTTGTCCTTGTAAGCCGGCGCTGAATAGCTCATTCAGATATCAATTTGCAGAACCTCCTTCTTTGTTCTGTGCTGCGCTAGTTGCCGTTTAAGACGCAATCTGCTCTCTTATCTGTCAAAACCTTACTTCCTACAGCCAAAATTGTCATCCTCCCCGACACCCTACAAGCACTACGTCTGCTCCAAAGCGTCAGTCGCAGCCCAGAAATCTGCCAGAATATACATCTCCTGGCGGCTCGGGTCTCGCAAAGCATTCCAGTTGTGTGGGCACCATGTGATCTACTCAGTTCGCAAACCTCTGCAAATACTGCAACCCGCCAGGCCACCACACGTGCTCTTTTCCCACCGTGTGTGGTAACCCTCCCCAGTGGTCTTACCCGCTCACAGGAGGCTGCGCTGCGGAGGATCCGGTTCGGGGTTGCCCTCGCACCTGCTGTGACACGAACATGGCCTCAATATCTATATTTATATCAACGTCCAAGATGTCCTGTCTGGAAGTCACAAGACCATGAGGCAGATATTCCCCACTTGTGGGTTCACCCGGCACTGAAGCCGACGCGAATTCGGCACCTGACGGCAGTTGGTCATCGCTCTCTCTAGAACTTTATTAGATCAGACAACCTTTTTCTTTCGTTTAATACTTCTTTAAAATGTTGTTTACATATTCCATTATGCCCTGAGGCAATAAACAACGTTATTAAAAAATATCTCCAAACAGTGAAGTGAATACAATGTGCTTTTGCATTTGAGTTATGCTTGGTATTCAGGTCAACAACGAAGAGCCGCCTCTCTTTTTCGTATAATTAATCAGACTATTCCATGAGTTTGGTGCCAATTTTGTATAAGAGTTTGGTTGATTACCTCATGCTTTTATACGGCTACCAACAAATGCCTGCTCGATTTCTACGTTTGCTGAGGACATAAATCACATATAAACGAAAGAAGGCTGTTGAGCCCAAAACGGGCTCCACGGTAAACGTATGCCAGGCGCATGTGAAGTATTTCACCTAATATATATATATATATATATATATATATATATATATATATATATATATATATATATATATATATATATATATATATATATATATATAAGCTATGAATCAAGTATTGTTTTACTAGTATTTTTATTGAAAAAATGTCTTCCGTTATATGCCTGCTGCTATATTAATCCACGTCGAACAACACGATTAGCTGATCGGAAATTTTCTTGCCGAAAGGAATATATAAACAAATTAGTCTACAAATTAACCCATTGCTTGCTGTCACAGTGACTGAACTAGTGCCTTCGACTTCCTCTCCCGACTCAACGCGTTTAAGTTTGCAGAGTAAGCGGCTTTGATCCCAACTTGTGAAATCGACTCGATGTTCTCGACTTAATCTAAACACCGCTATTAGCAATGCCGAAAGGATGGAGTGCAAAATGTTCAAGGATATGTGAGGTCGATGCCAATTTTGTCGCTACATTATGCTGGATAAAGATGGTCGTTTTTAACTAAAACCGTGATAAATCCGTGTCGCCGCTTTTCCGGGTGCCGTTTTTTTAAGGGAGATAGTATATCATAACTCGTTCTCTGCGCTAAGCAGGATACATTTATTCCTTTCAGGTTGAATACTGAAGCCTTCTAATGAGAATGTTTCAGATTAAATGCGGTGTTTCGTGAATAAAGCTATGCAGAATAAGAAAGGATCAAGACTTACATTCTTTGGTCTCAGGAAATGTATCAAGCGGTGAATATAGAACTATAAGAAAGTTTCAGCTGAGGTCGTTCACGTATGGCAATCTTACCTGCAGTGCTGCGTATTTATACTCTTCAAGGTACGTAGAAAAAAGCACAGATGACTTTTAAAATCACGCCTATTTGATTTTGTGATATTTATATACGAGCGGTTTTATAATGCCTAACGCTCAACTTGAAACCAAATAATTTTGTATGAAGGTTGCCCTGAGAAATAAAAAAATGAAGAGAGTTTGCCGTCTATATTGTCTAATGGTTCGTCGACCTACTTTGTAAAATTGTCGTCTCCAAATTCCCACTAAAAAACGCTGTACGCTTCGCAGTAAAAAGTGAATCTAAACTCATTAAGCTCTGTTTTTCTCCTTTGTCTGTTTGCTGTTTTAAATATGTATCATTTTACTAACATTCCTCATGAACTTTGATTAATCTTCATTTAAGTGCATAAGCTAACTGCTCTGAGTGTTAATATCTCTACTTCTACAAAAGCAAAGTGTATTCACGCATGTATCAAGATCGCTTACCTTAAACCTGAAAGGCAAAATATCTTACTGTGTTGACTCTGGACGTTGTACCTTTAGGGGAATTTGTCAGCCTTCACATTAGCATTCACTTTTTGTTTTAAGGGTTTGGTTTACGTTCTTAGGAAGGGGACGCAGAATATTATAGGATAATCGCGCTTCTGCTTTTGTAATGGAAAAGATACTGACTGTTAATGAGAAAGCTCTTTAGCGCACACTATTCGCAGCTGCATATGCTGTTTGCAACCTTAATTAGGGAATCAGTGAAATTGTTACTGACCAAAAGCCTGCATTATTTAGTTTCGCTGCACCGTATGAAAGTAGCGGACAGAGATAATAAATTTCAATTCGTCTCCTTCCGTTTTTAAAGTAGTACTACGTTTCCAATGGGAGGACAGTGTCACAGTGCTTGTCAATATACAGCGAAATGTATTATCAGATTAGGTCAAAATTTGTTCCCAAAGCAAATTTAGCCAAGCAATATCCTTGCACTGCATAAAGCAGTCGTCGATGGAGCAAGGTGTCGGCCAAAATTGGTAGAAAGTTTAGAAAGTGGCTTTTATTAATTGCGTACCACCGTCAGTACTATGCACACAAATATTTTTGGCAAAAGGCTAAGCATGGGGTACACAAAGTTTTCACAGGTCGTGTAGCCCGTTTGAACTCTTACATCACCTCGAGCCATTCCTGCTCAGCTGTGCTCGATTTAAAGCCCTTTCTTGGGTTAGGAGTACAATGATCTCATTCTGTTCTCAGCAGAGGTCCGCCATAGTACCACACGTTAAGAAAGAAAATCTGTCTCCAGCAGGAATCAAACTGCGTCTCTCCGATCCTCTGCTGAGTGCGCAAACCAGTACTCCACGCCGGGTTGCGAGAAACATTGTAGTTCTTCATGCCTAGCAAGGCTGCCGTCTGCATGGGAACGTAGGTGGCTGTGCTGTGTTGTGGTGTGTTGTGTTGAGGTTTCTGGCACAAAAGCAACTAAGGCTATTATGCGCCATGAACAGGCTGTTTGCTTATAGCTAGGCGCCCGTGTGCTGTGCGATGTCAGTGCACGTTAAAGAACCCCAGGTGGTTAAAATTTTCGGAGTCCTCCACTGTGGTCTCTCTCATAGCCTGAGTCGCTTTGGGACGTTAAACCCCAGAAACCAAACCAAACGTTCTGAAAACGACTAATCTTTGTTTTTTTCAAGTTTTTATAGCTTGTTAAGGAGCATTACTTCTTTTGAGAATTCAAAAATGCGAGAAATATCAACGAGTGCATCGTCTCCTAAAAGGAGGCTAAGATGGAAGGGGATCCGTTCATTGTAAAACATTACAAAATTTTGTTTTCTTAACTTCTCTAGTTTAGTGCATGACAGCAAAGTGTGAATTATTGTTAGTTGACCTCTACACTTTTCAGATAGAGGTTTGTGTTCTTTATTTAGGATGAAGCCATGTGTTATGTGCGTGTGTCCGATGGGCAGGCGACATAGCATGACTTCAACAAAGTGTTTCGGATGGCTGCACTATTCCATTCTTCGAGGACTATGTCAACATGTGTAATTTAGTGTTTTTTCGTTGTTCCATGAAGCCTGCCAGTTTTCTCTCAGTTTTTTTTAATAAGATTCATGACATCTCTATGTAATATGTTTATGAGTTTTTTGCAGTGTTACGGGCTGCTGCAGTGCATGTATCAGCTCCAACATGGCTTGGCACCCAGCTAAATTTTATTGACTGCCCCTTTGCTTCTGGATTTACTACATTGTGTATTGTGTCTCCATTTTGAAGGTTCCGTAGCATTTCTGTGATGCAGTGCTGTGATTACGCTCAAAGGATCTGTATAAGTGATGCTTTTTCCAATGTTTTTCTTTAACGCTTCTTCTACAGCCATGAAAATGGCATGACATTCAGCTGTGAAAACCGGTTAACACTTGTGTAACCTTAGTATTTTTTCCCATTTCTCTTGTATCACATCATATCCACTGTAAAACGCTGTCTTTGAACCGTTTGTATAGAATGCTGTATAATGTTTGTATTTTTCATTCTGTGTGAAGAACTCTTGTACTCTGTGTTCATGCGGTGTTTGTTTCTTTTGAAAGGGGGTTATTGCGAAGTCGCATACAGAGGGGAAATGATACCAGTGTGGCAGTGGGTCTGGGCTCCGGGCAGTATTTTTTAGCGTATCCAATATATTTAATTCCTGGCATGCCTCTTCAAAACGGAGAATTAGTGGTTTTATTGCTCGGGGTTTGTTGTTAAAGAGAGTTCTAAATGAGCAGTTTGTGACTATTGAGTAACATAAATGCTTCGGTAGGGACTTCATTTTCAGTATACATATGCGCTTGTCAGCATTATTCTCCTGTCTGGTAGCTCATTTGTTTCGATAATGAGGGTATTTATCGGAGATGTTTTACATTCACCAGTAGAGAGGCGCAATCCCATGTTGTGTACTGGATCTAAGCGCTTCAGATACGAGGGTCTCGCTGAACCGGAGACTATGCTTCCGTAATCTAAGGTAGAGCTTATTGCGGATGGATAGATATTTAAAATGCATGTCCTATCGGACCCCCAGTGTTTCCTTCAGAGTACTATCAGTATGTTTAAAGACTGAGATTCTCTCTTTTTGAGGGTGTTTATGTGGCGTAAAAAGTTAATCCTTTTATCAAAGGTAATGCCCAGAAATTCATGTTCATTTTTCACAGGAAGTACGGTTTTCTTTAAGTGTCGGTTTGGGGCGTTAGGCAAGCCTCGTTTGAGCGAGAACAAGACAGCGAACAAATTGTAGGGATAGAACTGGAAACCATTTTTATCTGCCCCTTTACCGTCAACTGTATTTGCCGCTCACGTGTTGATATGTTAGTGCACGTGCATGCAATCTGGAGATCATCAACATAGAGCCAGTACATATTGGATTTGGGGATTTCTCTGGCGATTGAATTAATTTTCACATTAAAAAGAGTAGTACTTAAAATACAACCTTGGGGAACTCCGTTTTCTTGAATAAAGCTCCCGGACAGTGTTGATCCCAATCGTACCCTAAATGGACGGTTTGATAGGAAGTCTTCCAGGCTGTTTAACATCCTGCCACGGATACCTATATCTGCTAGGTCACGCAGGATACCGAACCTACAGGCTGTGTCATAGGCCTTCTATATGCTGAAGAAATGGTCTAGACAATGTTGCTTGTGGATAAATGTCTCTCGGACAACATTTTAGCATAAGAAGATGGTCTGTTGTTGAGCATGCTTTTTTAAAACCGCCCTGATGGATGTCTACAAGCTTGCGTGATTCTGAAATAAAGGTTGATCTAATGTTTAAAACGCCTTAAAAAGATTTGGCTAGACAACTCCTGAGGGCTATGGGCCTGTAGCTACTAGGGGAACTTGATGGTTTTCCAGATTTAAGGAGTGGAGCTGTTTTCCAGGCTTCTGATAGCTTTCCTGACATGAATATTTTGTTAATTTCAAAAGTGCATGTATAGCAGAATTGGAGAGATGAGCCAACGTATCATAATGTATTCTGTCGAGTCCTGGGGCAGTTTCTTTTCCGACAGTATTCTACTGATTTCGTATATGGTAATTTGTCTGTTGTTAGGTTCACATGGGCTGTGGAAGTCTGTGTTTTTCTGAGATGTTTTTGTATTTTAAAAATGACTGTGTGTAGTGGGAACTACTAGAAAGTGCCTTAGAATGTTCACCCGATATATTTGCCTGCTCTTCCAGAGTTGTTTGGATACCTGGTGCTGTTAATAGAGGAATTGTAAATTGTGAAACCCTACCATTTAGCTTCGGTACCTGCGCCCACATTGCCTTTGACGAAGTTAGGCTGTTTATGGATGCCACATAACTTTTTCACTAGTTTTTTTCGGCATTTCTTCAGATGTACCGTGGTGGATGTACAAAGGTCAAGGCGTCTTGCCCTATCAGGTCCTGGAGCATCAAGGGACAAGAAGTGGAAGCTGTGACAGATTTTCTCTTCATGGGCTCCAAGATTACCCCGGCAGGAGACTGCAGCCATGAAATTAGGAGACGCCTGCTTCTGGGAAAGAGAGCCATGTCTAGCCATGACCGCCTAGTAACGAGTAGAGACATTACACTGCCAACCAAGATCCGTATAACTCGTGCTATAGTCTTTCCAGTTGGGATGTATGGATGCGAGAGTTGGACTGTGAAGAAGGCTGAACGCCGAAGAATTGACGCGTTTGAATTGTGGTGCTGGCGGAGACTGCTGAGAGTTCCTTGGATGGGCAGAAGATCAAACCAGTCGATATTGTAGACCAATAACCCTGACTGCTCATTGGAGGGTCAAATTCTAAAGTTAAAGCTCAGCTACTTTGGTCATCTGATGAGAAGAGAGAAGTCGCTGGAGAAAGATTTGATGTTGGGAAAGATTGAGGGTTACCGGAGAAGGGGTAGACAGCGGACGCGATGGTTGGATGGCATCCTCGAGGCGCTGCAGATGAAGTTATGCGATGTTAAGAAGATAGTGAGAGACTGGAAAGCGTGGCGAGATATGGTCCATAGGGTCACGAAGAGTCGGACACGGCTGAACGACTGAACTGAACTGAACCGTGTTTTTGCTCTTGCTTTTTAAAAGTTTATTAGGTTATCATAGGTTGGATACCTCCTGAGCGTTCCGCAAACTTTATTTTGAATCTTTTTTGCTTCCCTAGCTGCATGCTTTATTATGCCACATTTTGTGGTTGAACTTTACTATTCCGGACGACTGTGGGATGGCAATTTGTGCAGCAACGAGAATGCAATCTGTAAACTTTTCGTTCAGTTCATTAACGTTAAGATTTTCTGAATATATTTCGTGTAATCTAGCTTTTTTTAAACGTTTCCCAATCTGCTAAATCCAGTTTCCAGCGCTACGGTTTCGTTGGAATGACAGTAGGCGATGATGATAGATTAATAAAAACCGGCAAGTGGTCACTCCCGTATGTGTTATTTTAAACGTCCCATGTAAATCGATAAATATATTTGGTGAACAAAATGACAAGTCTAAACAACTTATTTTTCCAGATGATGTAGAGCAGTATGTTGGTTTTCCTGAGTTGAGCAAACAAACGTTATTGTAAAGAATAAGTTCCTCTAAAATTTCGCCTCCGCTGTACGTTTTTGTTTGCTTCCCCAAAATACAGCATGTTCGTTAAAATCCCCAACAACGAAATATTGCTGTGGTAGCTGGCTTAAAAGGTCTTCCAATTCTTGTAACGTTATTTTCATGTGTGGTTGTAATTATAAAGAACACACTGTAATGGTCTTGTATGTAACGAGGGTATGTAAGCTTCAAATCTGGCTTTTACTTGAACTTCACGCGCTGCGACGCCTCTTTGCAGAATTATGACTACTCCTCCTGAGATTGTTTGCTCTCCGTCGTGAAGGAAGACACTGTATTTTTTCAGTACGCTAGTGTGTTTCGGCCTAAGTTTGTTTCCTGCAAGCACAGGGCCACGAAAGAAAATGATGCTAAAATGTCTTTAATGTCAGTTAATTTATTTAAAATTCCTCCACAATTCCAATGAATTAGGAATGCCATCTTATGTGTATGAAAGGAAAAAATGAAGTTATTTCAGGTCCTGTGATTCGGGCCTTGTCTTTTTGTGGCCGATCGAAGAAGTTCCGTCGTCTCTGCGACGACAGAGAGCTACCTGGGTCGTGTCCATTTCGTCATAAGAGACGCTGGACGTGCGTGCATGCTGCACGTTGTCGTTTCCAGTAGACCTCTGGTCGTGGGCTGAGGTCTTGGGGCCTGCTGACCCTGGGGGCCACGTAGCCTGCTTTCAAGGTGGTGGAGCTGTATAAACTGTTTCCCGCTGGAGCGAGGATGGCCCTGCCACAGCCCCGCGGTCTGCGGTCTGTTCAGGTGCCGAAAGCCGGTGCGATGCATAACTCCATACATGTGCACCGGCGAAGTTAGTATTCGGAGTTAGAGAGAATGTCTTTGAAGTTACAATGCGTGTCGTAGCTTCTTTATAAGTAATGGTTTCTGTAGTTTTGGTGTAATTATGTCTTTTTCTTTTTTCCAGGACGGCAAGACCTAGAAAAGGCTGAGTGCTCGCCTTCACAATTAGCGCAGCGTGGTGCTTCTGTACAGTTCTCTGAGCTGTGGTCTTTCGAAGAACATTTGGTGCATGTCTGGTGGCCACGACACTTTCCGTGGCCAAATCTCTCGCAGTTGTAACATCGGGAAGGATTTGGTATGTGTGGACGGACGGGTACATCACGACGGCCACATCCTAACAGTCGTTTTTCTAGGCATCAAGACCGCTTTGACTGTTTGTTTGCTAGAGCGGCAAATATTTATGCAAACGGTACATTTCCCTTTCACGCATTGGGGAGGAGCATTGAGAGGAGCTCAGGAAGATGTGCTCAGCCATCTTCTGTTAATATTGCTCTGTCTCTCTCTGTCTCTCTCTCTCTCTCTATATATATATATATATATATATATATATATATATATATATATATATATATATATATATATATATATATATATATATATATATATATATATATATATAAAGAATGATAACAATGCTTAACAATGTTTGCAGATGATATCTGCATCTGGAGAGGATCACATTCATGCTATATTACGCAGGAACGTATTCAGGGAGCGTTCCTGCACATATCGATGTACCTGGCTCCCCTGTGTCTTTGCCTCACATCAGAAAAAAGCGTTTCTATGGCTTTCACGAGAAAAGGAATGACTCTATGTCCAGTCCTTTTGGATGGACGGTCATATCGTATGTACAATCGCAATGACTCATAGGTGTGGTGATCGACAGTAACCTCTATTGAGCACAAAAAACACCTCCTCGAGAGGATCAATGCAGCATCAATGTTTTCAGATTCGTGGCAGGAACACGATGGGGCGGCAACTGCCAGTCGAAGGTCTGCTTCAAAAAGCCTACGTTGAAGGAGCGTTACGCTAATATTTACCGGTGATTTAAAGGTTATTTCCAACAAACAAGAAAATTCTGGAAGCCGCACGGAACAACTGCCTGCGGATATGCCTCGGACTCCCAAAAGAATCCTCGGCATCAGGAACACTTGCATAAACAAGACGTCTCTTGCAAGATGTGATTTCCGTCAAAGACAGTATGCGTACCTATCTCCAAATGTTCTCCAACGGAAGAAGCACTTCATGCACCATGTCTACCTCACGGAAACACTGGCTTTGTCAAGCTGTACGCTTCCTGCCCCTCTCTACTATTTTTCAGCCTCAAAATCTATTACTTCTCACCTTGTCCCCATGAGCACTATCGCCTCTTGAGGTCAATATGTCTGTTCTTGACGTGGATGCGAAAAACCACATGCCACAGGCAGCACTTCTGCAAGCCGCGCTCGCCTACTTAGTCAAGAAATATACGCCGTGCATACACATATTCACCGACAGTTCAACTATTCAAAGCACGTCTTCCTTTGACCTTTATGTGTCCTCAAAAAACCATGCCCTATCTTACTGGCTGCTGCGGAAGACATCGTCTAACACAGCTGAGCTGCATGGCATTAAAGCATCTGTTTCCTATATCCTGCGCGAACAGCCGGGTGATGGGTTATCTTCACTCATTCCTGAGAATCTCTGCAAATCCTGTATAATCTATTGGAAAACCAATTAGGCTTTTCCCTTGACATGGAGTATCTATCATTTGACTATTGCCGCAGGCTACTGCATAACATTCAGTGATATTAAAGCCAATAAAAAAGCATATGAAGCAGCTGGTAAAGGCTACCAACACCAGAGATACATTCCGACTTTCTTTAGGAATATGATGCATCCCAACTGGCCAACAAAGTTGCTTCCGAAAGAAGGTATCGACTTCGGAGCTTGCCGACACAGCTCTACCAATCCCTTTACTCCACTGACCCACATCTAAGATCAAGATTCCCTTTGAATTTTCCTCGCCAACCACCGCCAATCACTCTTTACCACCGAATGTTAATGAACTGTGCATATAGAAATAGTTTACAATACCGTTTCGGTGAATTGAACAGTCCGCATTATGAAAACTGTGGCTCGATTGAAACTGTGGAACAAATTCTGCTTGAGTGCCCTGCGTACGCTGACGAGCGTTCGTACTATGAACTTAGCATGGAGAAGCTCTTCCCAGTGCCTTTAACAATGGAAAGTTTTTTAGGTCCCTTAGCCTGCTATAAGCAACAAAGACTCGCAATAAACTTTTTGCTTACGATTTGAAACTGATGAGATATGTTGACAACTCTAAATTCACCTTGCATGTTGCCCTCAGGTGTTTGTCACGCTGTGAACTCTATAAGCACATTTGTCGAATTATGCATTCTCTCATTCTGTTTTACACAATTACTTCAGGATTCTTCTTGCAACTCATTTAATGGCCGCATTATTCCCCCTTCATTTCTTTTATTATTCTCGCCATTCTTTTTCAATATTTCCGGCCCCAATTCCCCTTCCTACGCAGAGTAGTATATCTGAAAAATCTAAATGCTGCCTAAATTCTTTATTTCATTAAAGGAGCTCTCTCTCTCCACAGAAATGACAAAGAAAAAAAAACAAATATATAAAAACTGCCGACATTAAGAAGCACAATGCATTCAAAATGCGGGTATACAAAAAACTTCTTTGGGACTCATCATCATCATCAGCCTGGCTATACCCACTGCAGGGCGAAGGCCTCTCCCATATTTCTTCACTTAATCCGGTTCTGTGCAAGCTGCATCCACTTGACCCCCGCGAACTTCTTAACCTCATCCGCCCACCTAACTTTCTGCCGCCCTCTGCTATGCTTTCCTTCTCTTGGTATCCAGTTTGTTACCCTAAGCGACCATCGGTTATCCTCTCTTCGCACTACATGTCCTGTCCAAGCCCATTTCTTCTTAATTTCCACTAGAATGTCGGTAACTTGAGTTATTTCTCTGACCCACTCTGCACGCTTTCTATCTCTTAATGTTACCCCTACCATTTTTCGTTCCATAGCCCTCTGGGTTGTCCTCAACTTAAGTAGAACTCTCTTGGTTAGCCTCCACGTTTCAGCCCCATAGGTGAGTACAGGTAAAATGCAACTGTTGTATCCTTTCCTCCTGAGCGATACCGGTAAGCTGCTAGTCATAATCTGCGAGTGCTTGCCAAATGCGCTCCATCCCAATTTTATTCTTCTTGTTATTTCCTTTTCATGGTCCGGATCTGCGGTTACTACCTGTCCTAAGTAGACATAATCGCCTACTACTTCCAGTATTTCGCTTCCTAATGTAAACTGCTGTTCCTTCCCGAGGTTGTTGAACATCACCTGAGTCTTCTGCATTATGATTTTCAAGCCTACCTTTCTACTTTTCCTGTCTACGTCATCAATCATTATTTGCAGTTGATTCCCCGAGTTGCCTAGCAAGATAATGTCATCAGCAAATCGCAGATTACTGAGGTATTCTCCATCTACCCTTATCCCTAACTGCTCCCATTCCAAGTCTCTGAATACTTCCTCTAAGCAAGCTGTGAATAGTACTGGGGAGATTGTGTCTCCTTGCCTAACACCTTTCCTTATGGGAATTTTGTTACTTTATGCAGAACTATGGTTGCTGCGCAGCCACTATATATATCTTCCAGCACTTTCACGTACGGCTCGTCTATCCCCTGATTTCTCAATGCCTGCCTCACCGCCGATGTTTGAACTGAGTCAAAGGCTTTTTCGTAATCAATGAATGCTATGTATAAGGGCTGGTTATATTCCGAGCATTTTTCTATCACCTGATTGATGGTATGGATATGATCGATATTAAAGTACCGTTTCCAAAAACCTGCTTGATCCTTTGCTTCATTGCAGTCTAAGGTTGTCCTGATTCTATTAGCGATTACCTTAGTAAATACCTTATACGTAACAGACAATAAGCTGACTGGTCTGTAAGTTTTAAGGTCCTTAGAGTCCCTTTTCTTATGATTGAGGATAATGTTTGCATTCCTCAATGGTTCCGGTACCATTGATGACACGAGGCACTGCGTATACAGGTTGGCCAGTTTTTCTAGCACGATATCCTCCCCCCCCCCCCCCCCCCCGTATTTTAGCAAATCTGTAGTTATCTGATCCGCTCAAGCTGATTTCCCTCTTTTCATGTTTTCTAGTGCTTTCTTGACCTCGTCCTTCGTCACTGGTGGAACGTCTGACTGCTTTTCTCTGCCGCCAATCTCGTTACGGTCCTGACTACTTTGGCTACTGTAGCGATCTGTATAGAACTCCTCGGCTGCTTTGACTATCTTGTCCATATTCGGGATGATGTTGCCCGCCTTGTCCCTTATCGCACATATCTGGTTTTTGCCTATGCCCAATTTCTTCTTTACCGCTTTAAGGCTTCCCCCGTTCTTTACAGCATGCTCAATTTTCTCCGTGGTATACTTCCTTATATCAGCCACCTTGCGCTTAATGATTAGCTTTGATAATTTGGCCAATTCGATCTGGTCTGTTGGATTGGAAGCTTTCATACTGTGGCGTTTCTTAATCAAATCTTTCGTCTTCTTAGACAGCTTACCGGTATCTTCTCTAACTATGCTACCGCCTACTTCTACCACACACTCAGTAATGATATCTCTGAAATTATTGCTCATTGCTTCTAGGGTAATGTCGTCATCCTCGGTTAGAGCTGAATATCTATTCTGTAGCGAGATCCTGAATTCTTCTGCCCTCCGCCTCACCGCTAATTCATTCATGGGTTTCTTTTTTACTAATCTGTTGCGTTCTTTCTTCAGATTTAGGCTAATTCGGGACCTCACCATCCTGTGGTCACAGCATCGCACTTTCCCGATTACCTCTGCATCTTGCACAATGGCGGGGGTTGAACACATTATGAAGTCAAATTCATTTTTAGTCTCCCCGTTAGTACTTTTCCATGTCCATTTCCGGTTCTTCCGTTTGCTGAAGAAGGTATTCACGATTCTTAATTTATTGCGCTCTGCAAACTCAACTAGTACCTCCCCCTGCTATTCCTAGAGTCAATGCCATAGTCACCTACTGCCTGGTCTCCTGTCTGCTGTTTTCCTACCTTGGCATTGAAGTCGCCCATTAGTACAGTATATTGCGTCTTTATTTTTCGCATTGCCGATTCTACATCTTCATAGAAGCTTTCAACTGCCTGGTCATCATAACTACATGTAGGTGCATAGGCCTGTACAACCTTCAGTTTATACCGCTTATTAAGTCTAAATACGGTGACTGCTACCTTCTCATTATTACTACAGACTTCATCTATATTACCCGCTATATACTTATTGCCAAGGAAACCTACTCCTAGTTGTTGCCTGTCTGACAAGCCTCGATAACACAGTACATGCCCATCCTTCAGTACAGTGTATGCCTCATTTGGCCTCCTAACCTCACTAAGCTCTATGACATCCCATTCCATACCTTCTAGTTCCTCTAACAGCACTGCTAAACTAGCTTCACTAGCTAGGGTTCTAATAATAATAATAATAATAATAATAATAATAATAATAATAATAATAATAATAATAATAATAATAATAATAATAATAATAATAATAATAATAATAATAATAATAATAATAATAATAATAATAATAATAATAATAATAATAATAATAAGAATGTTTTATTTACACCCAATGTGTACATAGGATGAGGGAGCACAGCAGAAAAAGTTGTCGTAATGACAACTTGACAAGGCAGCAGGCCCCCAAAACAATAACTAATCAGTGTCTCAGATAACTCTGGTGGCAAATTATAGGAAAAATGCAAAGCGACAGTACTGACGTACTGTGAGATAGTCCTGAAACGGACAAACGTTTATAGTGATTTCATCAAGCTCAAAAACAAGAGAAAACGACAAACACCAGCGCCCTGCTAGGTAGTCGCATTACTTGCGAAAAAAATGTTTGGCTGTCACAGCACGAGAAGCGTTTCATTGTGCCACAAACATTTCCTGCGAGGTCCCCTTGTTTCTTGATAAATGAGATATAGGCCAGACAGGCAATTATGTGAACGACTTACGAAGGCAAAATGGAACAAAAAATCCAAATGGCTTCAGCCCACATCAGCACACATCTTGCCCAGCACTGCTTGCATGCCCTGATTCTAATCCACATTTTCGTGGTTTGAGAAACCTGGGAACAAGTAAGCGGAAAACAGCTGAATCTGTTTAAGCATTTTATAACCTAAAAGCACGCTAAACTGCTTTAAGCCCGGAATACATGCGGCGTTTTTTTCCACGATTTTCGCGCGTTGAAATGTGCCGCACCGATGCAACAACCAGCTCGACATACATGGAACGATAAAGCGGCGCGAGCGCCGCCGCTGATCACTCGATGCGCATGCAAATTCTGAGTGAGCTAAAATAACCGCAGAGCGAGGTACGTGAAAGATGCGATGCTGTCCCTTGTGTTCAAATAGCGGAAGGGCTCATTCGAGCTCTACTGGGCTAAACGTAGAAAGCATACGAAATCCCAGATGGATTTGTCGCGCTCGGGCGAACGAATATACCTCGGGATCTCCGCTCAGATACCAACGACACGGTTCTTACTTTTTTTACACATTTAGCTTCAGGGAGAAAATACATAAAACATGATCCGAGAGTAGGCCGTATAGTTACAAAAAAGCGAAATTCCATGTTTCATGAAGTATTTATTTTCACGATAATGGCGTTTCTGCGGCCAAACAGGCGCGCACCTCGTCGGACATGTTGACAGCGGCCGCTCAATCCGAAAATGCCAGCTTTATGCGATTGGCTCGCGTCCGCAGCAGCTTCCGGTTCGAGAAGACGCCACGTCGCCCGCGCATGAAATATCTGGCAGGGTTACATCGACGGCGGCGGGTGTATTTTTCCTACGCCGAGCGTCGAGTGCGTGCGGCTTAACGCGGAAGAAACACTCCAGGTATTTCGGCCTTTACTGATGTTTTAGTAGTTCTGAAATAAAATTTGATTCGCGCTATTGCCACTAATCCTGCTGATACATCTCCATTCGTCTTGCAGTTTGCACATTCTCAGGCCAGTAACTTTGTCTCCGGCTTCAATTAATAGTTCTTCTCCTTCATCGCCTTCGGGGCATATGGCACATCCACAATGGGGAATCCAAAACGGGGCATTGGCCAGAATTCATTGCAATTATCAGGATAGAATCCATGATGTCGATTTAACTGTATGATAGATAACATATTAATTAGAAATTAGTGTTGCTAACATAATTTGAAATTTAAAGGCGATAGGAATAGAAATCATTGAAAAAAGGGTTAAAATGTAAAAATAATAAAAATAAAACAGTATATTTCACAGAGATTAGCGCTAACGCACAAATCATCCGGTAGTAATATTGTAGTGGTGAAGTAACTAACGCACCAGTTTTAGGGCATACCCTTTGAAGGTTGCACCAAAGGAGAGGTGGACAGGAACTGTAAATGGCATTCCTAGGCGAGCAAAAGGTATTTCTAAATTATTTTATGTCTGAGTAGCATACCCTCGGTAGTAGAGGTTATAATGTTCAATTGTTTTCACGTCATTACATGAGGCACAAATATTCTAAGCCGTGAATCCACAGTGACATAAAGAAAGATTGAGGCAAGGAATTCTACAATGCATTAGCGTCATTGCTAGTTTACATTGCCTCGAGGTACAAGGGAGTGTCCGTGCGGTCGATGCTCCAACTATACTGTGCATTATTTATGGGATTTCTTCGGTACAGCTTACCTGGACTTGGAAATATAAAAAAAAACCAACTTAGGAATTCTACAGAGCATGCAAGCTCAAGCTCTGCGAACCTGCCTGGGATTGCCGAAATGTGCCTCTACGGCGGCTACCATTTTAATTGCACAGGAGCATCCCATATCTACCTACCTAACAGTTGACTCCCCGAGGGCACATTTCCGACACATTTCTTGGGTTCCCTGTCATCATTTGGCCAGTCTTCCTATTACCAGGCCGCGTACATCGTTTGCAAAGACCGTTGATGCGCATCGCGCTATATTGCCGTCCCATTTTAATCAGCATCTAGACCGTCCTCTCCACTATGGAGCCTGCATAAACCACACGTGCTTCTTTAAATAGCCGGCATCAGAAAGAAGGTCGAGCTATCGACGACAGAACTGAAACAAATCCCTCTTGAATACTTCCGTGAGTACCATGCAAATCGTTTGCACGTCTACGCCGATGGTTCAGTGAGTGCCGTGAGTTCTTCAGGCTCCATGGTCATACCCTCAATTAATACAGAAATAAAAGTTAAGACAATTCACCAGACTTCAACAGCGCAATTAGGCATATCAGTCACCAGAGCCCCCAGCGGTGGTCTATTTTCACAGATTCAAAAGCAGCCCTGCAAGCCTTAAAAGCGGCTCTTCGCCGTGGAGCTCATGAACAACTCGTTACGGAAATACGACGAAATCATCACTGTGCAATTAATGGATGACGTGACATCATCTTCCAGTGGCTTCCAGGATACGGCGGCATGGCGGGCAATCTTCGGGTGGACGAAGTCGCACAAACAGCCCACCAAGACGGCGATTGTGCGTTGATTCTCTTTTCCAGGGCAAACGCAGCGGACAGGCTTCGCGCACTTGCGCGGGAACACACTCTCCTTGTGGAATTCTGGCCAGTTTACGAATTGCCGCTTAAAATGCCTGGACTCTGACCTGAAGCTCCGCCTTCCACCTGGCCTACCCCGACGCGAAGAAACGTTGCTGTGCCGCCTCTGGGTTGGTGTAGCATTGACAAACTAGTATTTTTTTTATGATAGGCATAGCAAACAGCCTTGCATGTTCAAACCGTGGATGCGATGAGTCTATAGGCCACATTTTTTGTGAGTGCCCGATATACAGTGAGGAAAGGCAGTGTCTGTGCCGTACGCTGGAGCATCTAGATGCGGCGATCGTCTGCGGTGAATGCCTCCAAAGCCCTGCTCTGCTTTATGGGAACTACAGGCCTAATCGAAAGACTGTGAGTTTGCTATGACATGACTGTGACGTGATGTGATGTGGCGTGTCTGTTATGTGACTATGGGACTGTAATAACTATCCCTCTCTCACAACATTCATATCCACTTATCCCCTTCCCCCAGTGCAGGGTAGCAAACCGGTTGCTTTTACTGGTTATCCTCTCTGCCTTTCCTCATCATCTTTGTCCTCCTCCTCGAGGTGCTATCTTCGTACATTTCGATGGAAATTTAAATGCGTGAAATCCGCAGTCGCAAGAATTGCGTCATGGCTTAAGGCGTTTAACATTACAAACCGTTAAAATGGGATATATTTAGCAAAATAATATTCGGTACAACATTGGCAACAGGCCCATTGAGAGCTGAATTTGCTAAATAATCCGCCATTATATTAGAAGCGATGCCCCAGTGCCCCGGCACCCACTGAACACGCACTTCCTGTAAATGTAACGGAAGAAACAACATCAGGATTTGTTTCAAAAGACGCATCTTAGGACTTTCTAATGCTGCTAAGACTGACAGGCAGTCAGAGAGTATGATTACGTGCGTAACGTTACCGGGAACGTTTTGAAGCGCCAAACCAATTGAAGGCAATTCAGCAGTAAATATCGGTGTGCAGTCATGGATCCGTACAGAAAAATTCCAATCGAGTGCCTGGGAATAAATCCTTATTGGTACTTTTTCATCCCATTGTGAAAAATCTGTGAAAATAGCTACGTTTTGTGGATACTGTAATAGACAATCTTCAAGGTGGCGATGTATTACAGTTGTTGTCAAGTGCTTTGCATTAGATGGCAACGACTGGTCAAAGAACCGTGTGGAAGTAGTTTGAACATTTCCAACACGTTTACTGAAATAAGCGAAACTGCAATTTTGAATAGCAAGGACTGAGTATTTACAAATTGTGGTTGATTATACTGCGGCCAATAATAATCTAGAAACTGAGCTTGGTGTGTAATAAAAATGGGAGAAGCCACTCCAGACAGAAGTTCAAGTGCTCGTAAAAAAGTTCGCACCGGGAGGAGCTCAAACCGAGAGTTGAAGTCTCGTACACGGGCCTCTAAATGGAGGAGTGAATTTGAAACTGATTTTGGTAACCCGAAACGTAGTCGTAAAGCTCGCATCTCCAGTAGCAACCAGGGTCGTAGTTTGTATTTAGGACTGCCATTGAAAAGAACACAGCCGAACTCCAGTATTAGTCTCGCATAAGTTTTATAGAGAAACAAAAGAAAATTTCTGCGCATACCGAATTTCTTATGACTAATTCTAATCAAGCGACCAAGTACTCACTCACCTTTTGGCAATTGCCTTTGATATGAGGCCGCCAGTTTAATATGTGAGTGATATAATTCCCCCAAGTGCAATGCAATACGCAAGAGAGATATAAAGAAGGTGTGTCGGTGGAAAAACCAGTGCTCATAATTTCTTCACGTTAGAATTTAATTTAACTTTACCAACCTAAATTTCAAGAGCATTTAAATAGGTTTGATAACTGGTATAAAGAATGAACACAGTTTGCAGAAGAGAAAAAGGCAATATCATTCGCATACATAAGTATGTATATTTGATTGAACAATATTAATTCTCATGAATATAATAAAAAGCAATGGAGATAGCACAGATTCCGGAGGCACACCTCTAGTTTAGTAATAATTTCAGAAGTTAAGGAACCTCTTTTGAAGAAAACTATCCTATTCCTTAAGAATACTTTTAGCCAAGCAAAGATGTAAAAAGGTGGCCTAATTTTGTTTATTTCATTCAACATTACCGAGTGTTCTACACTGTCATATGCTTTGGCGATATCCAAAGGGACCAATGCCGCCACTTCTTTCTTCTTCATGCAATCCTAATTCTAACCTCCAAATTTATATCAGCCGTCCAAATCGAGCATCCTTGACAAAACCCAATCTGTGCATCATTAAATGCATTCAGGGTCATAACATGGCTTGCGAGGTGCAGGAGACCTATGTGTTCAATAAGTTTCACTAAGGTTGAAAATAGAGAAATCGGCCGAATATTACCCAAATCAAAACCTTTTTTTGAATCTTTGAGGATCTATATAACTTTTCCAACTTTCCAGTATTCATGTTACTAATGTATAAATCATTAAACTGTCTCGTACTAGACTATGCATGCATTGTATGGAACCCTCACAAACTAACTAATATTACCAAGATCGAAATTCAAAAGAAAGCCATTCGTTTCATTTGTCACCAGTATCACCGTAATTTTTCGCCTACTTCTGCCCTACTTTCGTTACAGCTTACAGCTTACTACACTATCACGTCGCCGGCATATGGAATTGTTCAAATTCTTCTAATGTATCATTCATTCTCATTATCGACTTTCACTTATCAGTTACATTACTCCAGCCTGGCCTACTACCTCCAGATACTACCATGAGCTTAATATTGTCCCCTACTTTGCTCGACATAATCCATTTAAAAACAGCTTCTTCCTTCGCACCATCGCAGCTTGGAAGAAGCTTCCTGGCTCAATTAACTCCCTTCCTTTACAAAGTTTTACTGACGCCATTGCGCACTGACTATTTCATACAGTTAAGTAACCTCTAGCCGTAATTAGTGCTATTGCTCGGTTGAAATTCTGTCCTGTTATTGCTCTACTGACTGTATTGTACAATTATTTTATTTATATCATGTTCACCTCCCACTCCTGCTATAGCTTCGGATGGAGCTGCAGTATATAATAATAAATAAATAAATAAATAAATAAAAAAAATGTAACCAAGCAGTTTCAGGGGAAATATTTACAGTGTTCAACATTTCCGATTTGTGATCTTGTACTAAAGCTTTCCGCATAGCGACTGTAATACCGTCGCACCCAGGAGCTGCAGGTTTCAGAGCAGCCACTATACAACGCAACTCCGATGGTTCAACCACCATCATGGCGTAGATCGAGGCAACGGAACCGTAGTTTGCTCTTGAAAGAGAATAGCAAGGTCGTTCACAATCTGTTCAAGTTTATCTTTTGCTTCATGGGGTGATAACAACTCTGACTGAGTTAGATGTGGTGCAGATGAACGTTTGTGGCGTTCCATGAATCCATGAAATGCCTTCCGATTACTTGGATTAGAGAGATAAATATTCATATTAGCATTATACTCGTCCTTATAGCTTTACGAAAAGTTTTTTTTTTTAAATGAAGTCGCATACAATTTATACTTTATCCGATTTTGAGGACACTGGTTATGAGAAGGGCTCTTTCATGCAGACTTTCTATGACGGCATGCTTTTTCACATTTTTCGTTCCACCATCGGCGCGACATTTTGTTAAAGACTGAAGATTTCACAGTGAACACTGAACACTCAGTAGCATCTAACGAGAAGAGTGCTTGTTGAGCATGTTCAGAATGCTTAGATGATGCTACGGAGGAGAAAGGAATTCACAAGCTTTTAATATGCTTACTCTATCCCTTCCAAACGATTCCAGGTCCAAGCTTTATGCCAGCAGACTTGCAAAACAGGTTGTCGAACTCCCACCTGGGGAACCTAGATACAGTTTAGACCTATTTCAGCATGAATCCTAATTTCGGATTGAAAACAACTACTGTCCAATCCCCCGACTTCAAGCTAGCAGACAAGACAAGAACCAGGAGTCGAGATAAAACAACAGAACAGCACACCAGCAGCAGAATCGCTCAATCTCTCTTCTGGTGTCGTTTCTAGTGTCGGCTGTGTCTGGTGTGGTGTCGGTGTGAGACGCGCCTGTGTTCTTTGCCATCGTCTTCTTCTCTCAGCCTGTCCTTGTGTGTACAATGAAATTGCTACAATATTTGACAACCAACAAGAGTAGCAGGTAACTCTATGCGAACATTTCAAACAAGAGCGAAAACGGTGGCAATTAGGCACGTCGTCAACAGTTCCAGCCACGCATAACTGACCGCAACGGCTAGCTTATGCGGATATATACCAAGATGGCTGCGCCGTCCGACTCGTCACCACCCTGAATGGAGAGACGCGGAGCTATCTAGGAACACAACTAAAACTGAACATGAAGCGCCATCTGGTTTTAAAATGAGCCAGCATAGAGGCTCGACAGCCAAGTGGAAGTAAGCTTTCTCTTTCATGCTGTGTTTCTATCTCACATTAATGCTCTAAATAACAGCAGAATATACGGCAAGCTGCTTCAAAAGGGCAACTTGACTGCCGCAGCTGCCTGCAATATGGGTCGTGTTGTCGCTGCATGAAGCAAACCATAACGTCGCTAAATACAGATGTGTAAATGACACTGTTGCTTTGATTATTGTTTTTTTTTTCAAATAAGGCGTTAACCAAGTTTGGTGACTGTAGATCGTAAATCACGTCTATATTGGAGAACAAATAAGCGCCAGCTACGTTGAAGCATCGCTACTAAAAGTGTAATATCACAATGATATGAACCGGTGTTGGCAACGCTATCCTTGAAGTGGATTTCTGTGTACTGCACATAAGCGGAGTGCAAGTGCGGTATACTTACCTACTGAATTTTTAAAATCTGTAATGACTCAAATGACCTTTTCGGGAAAAATAAGTTCTCCTCAATAATACTCATCTTATATAATACTATATAATGAACGGTTCGTGAGGCGAAAAAATCAAACATATCTCTAAAAAAACAAAGGTCTAATGTCGGGTTTTGACACTTACATGTTTACAAATGAGCAAGGCTAGCATTCCATAGGGTTAGTTGTGTCTTTTCGTTATGATTCGAAGCATTTAACACCGTGGTCTTCAGCGAATAATGGATCTGAAAGAGTTCCTGTGCTGGTATTGTGAGCAGTTCACTTGCCGCAATCGGATAGAAATCATCTTTGTCATATAACTTGAGAGCATTGGGAAGAACTATCAAATTGTAATATCTTTCGCCTGGACAAGTTCTGTACATCTGGAACAGCCAAGGAATGAACTGCATGATGGATGGTGTTTCAATGGGTGCAGAGTAATAAAAAGAGAAACAGTGAATATTGGAAAAAAGACAAAGTTAGTATGCACTGTTTCCTGCTCAGTAATAAATGTGCGACCGGCATCATTATGGCTGTATATTGATGAACCCCTTCCCCGTTTGTCTGCATCCAGTGACACCCCTGCGGCACAAAATGGCATTGGGAATTTCACAAGAGAAACGTGAACCTAGAAGTGACAATACTTCAATTGGCGACATAAGGGCCTTAAAATAATTATATTCATCGAGAACCACCTAAATGCTAGACCACGATAGTCGCAGTAGGGATGTTCTGGGCTGAAAGAAATCTCCCTAATCACCATATTCATTCGTAGGTATTGTTAGGAGGACAATATGGCGGCGGAGGATGTAGGGGGAGTAATTATCATAATCATGGAGTGCAACACGCCTTGATGATAATAAGAGATTTAATTTTGATGAAGCTGACGGAAATAATTTTTCTTTCTAAAATCAGCCATAGTGATTACCGCTGCCAGCCTAAAGGTTTGGTTTATCGGGCTGAGCCTCCAAAGCGACTAGGCTGTAATAGACCCCGTAGTGGATTTCGATCCCCGAGGAGTTTTGAGCCTGCACTGACATCGCACATCACCAGGGCGCTTTGCTTTCCGTCTCCATCCAAATGTGCCCGTTGCGCTCGGCATTCGATCCCGCAGCCTTGAGTACGGCAGCCGAAAGCTCTAACCACAGCGCCATCATGGCGGGGCAAGCTAGAAAAGCGAGGACAACTTCTTACCCGAGTAATAATGTTACCTGTAAACAAGAACTCTGTGGCCAATAACGATCGCGGTAATCAGTACACAGCACGATAAGAAAGAACCCCGACTCGCGACAGCCAAAACAAGCAGACGCAGGCAGGGATTTGGGGCCACCCAAAGAGTTCTAATCTTGTTTGGGTCAATAACGGAAGTTAGAGATTATGCACACAGGCGCTATCGACAAAACGAGATGATGAAGGCGACATTACACCTTAAATTATCACAGCTCAGCCGGCTATACAAGACACCAATACGAAACGTAGTATTAAAGGCGAGGGAATGTGATTTTACGAAAAAGGCTGCACAGGTGCAAGCAAGAACGGTGAATCAAGCAATCGACTCATGAGGCGATTTCTATAAGAATAATTTTTGCAGGCTTTTTATCTAAAAATAAAGAGCCTGAATTTGCCCTCCCTCCCTCCCTCCCGCCTTCCTGCTTCAGAGTGTAATTAAACCCAAAAAGAAGCGAATTTGCAGAAGAAGGGAAAAACTTGCGTTTAATAAATATGCTAACGTTGTAGGGCCTTTTTTAACGGCTTAATTTTTATGAAGGCCACAGAAATGGTGTTCTGTGCACAGGGACTATCTGAGATATGTACGTTATAGAGATAAGCACGCCCCGTTGGCCTAAACGTAATATACAGTTCATATGCAGTGAAACCTCACTGACGCAATTCTCACAAGAATTGAAAAATAAAGGGTATAAAACAGTACTATCCAAACGATGCTCCAAAAGTCGCGAATGAAACGTATTTAACAAATTAACAAAAGTCCTATAAAAAAGGTGTTAGGCAAGGTGACGTGATCTCCCCAGTACTATTCACGGCTTGCTTAGAAGTATTCAAAGAATTGGGATGGGAGCAGTTATAAGAGTAGATGGAGAATACCTCAGTAATCTGTGATTTGGTGATGACAGTGCTTTGCTAAGTAACTTGGGGGATGAATTGCAAATAATGATTGATGATCTAGACAGAAAAAGTAGAAAGGTAGGCTTGAAAATGAATATGCATAAGACTAAGGTAATGTTCGATAGCCTATGGAAAGAACGCCAGTTTGCGTTACGTAGCGAAGCACTGGAAGTAGTGGACGAATATGTCTACTTAGGACAACTGGTACTCGCAGATCCGGAACGTGAAAAGAAAATAACAAGGAGAATAAGATTGGGATGGAGTGCATTTGGCAAGCACTCCCATTTTATGACTAGTAGCTTACCGGTATCGCTCAAGAGGAAAGTATATTACTGTTGCATCATACCTGTGCTTACCTATGCGGCTGAAACATGGAGGCTAACAGAGAGACATCGTTGAAGTAGTAGGGAGCTCAAAGAAGGCGGGTGCAGGGAGAATATGAAATGAAACCAAAAACCAGTGCACGTGGGATTCACAGCCCTTGCCACCGAGTACTGTGCCGAGCCGTGCGGAGGATTTCCGTCTCACTTCGAGAGGCTTCTCCCGGTCGCAGGCAAGGCCAACTAGTTTCGTTTTCATGAAACCGATCCACGATGTAGACATGCGGTGGGCGGCGAAGGCAGCGATTGTGGCGCTGGCAACACTGCTGGGTTGATCTCCAACTGTCGAATTTGGCAATGCGTGGCCCAAGAAGCGCGAAGCAGTTGTCGTCGCCCCTGCCCTTTGACTAGTTTGTTGCTGTCTAGTTTGGAGATTTGGCTTGTCGGTGTAAGTGTGCTCCAAACTATGGAAGATGAAAAAAAAAAAAAAAAAACGTACGCAGATAGTTGAAATTAGAAAGGAGAGAAAATGAGGCGAGGTTTCACAGGCGCTCGTTTGTGCATAATAAGCGTCAGCTCAACCTTTCGAGACAGTGAAGGTGAGCACGCGACTAAAATGCAAGGTCATTTAGCCTCATGGTAAAAACTGTTATGTCGTCAGGAAGTCTGAGTATGAGCGTTTCCATCCTTGGCTTATTTGTCTGCCTTGTGTTTGGCACGCCACAAAGTGATCGTGGGGTGGAATTTTGGCCTCAGTTTCATTTCGTCGTCGGCGAAATACAAAGTTATCAGTGGCCTGTGTGATTCTGTGGATGGTGATAATTTACTCTCCGAATCAGTATGAAACGCTATCATAAAGCACCTGCTTTCCTCGGCAATTTACATTACTATTCCCCTCATTTCTCCCTCATAGCGCGGCTCCGCATTATTCACGGGTCCGACAACTGCAGTGCATTTTTTCTCCTTTCATTAAAAATTCTGGAATGATTCTGGAAGCTACCGCCCACTTTCGAGGAACAGGTGAGTAAGTCAGGCGTTTCCAAGCTTCGGGGGTAAGGTTGACAATTCTCTAAGATAGCGATCGCTGTGCAACAGGGGTTTGTTCATTTAAAGCAGCCCCAGGATATTTTTTTTTACCGCCCTAACCTTTATTCAATATTCACTGGCGGCTCCTCTAATTTAGATTTATTTTCCAGGAATAAATGTTTGCTTTGCTTCGGTTTTTTGAATGCCTTTCCCGACAGAAAGTGCCTCGCAAATAAAAACCCTCGCATAAAGCCGTGACTGTCAACATGTCTCGGTTCCTGGCGTGCGACTGATAACTACGAAAAGCACAGAATTTCCTTTAGTCTTTTTTTAACCGCTGCTCTTCTAAAATGCGAATATAAATATCGCGAAATTTGTTATGACTGCACATAGTAAAGGAAAACATTATTTTATTCTTAGTCTCAAGGGCTCAGCACGTCGCTGCCCTCCCTGTAAAATGTGAAAGCACGGTAAAAAATAAAACAAAACTTACAAAAGCCGTCATTTTTCATCCTGCTTGGTTTTATTGCCGTTAACATTTTTCATACCTCTAGAAATCATTTAGAAATGAGATATATCTGGCTGGGCTAAATTTCGGAAAGCATATGAGTTTGTTTGACCTCTCAAGCCTATTCGTCTTCGTCAATGTGGCGCTTGTTTGCTCACCGCTGGGAAATTAATAACAAAAAGCACTTGTTGCTGCCTTCCTTTTTCAGTTTGCACGCTCAATTTCCCTATAGTCGTCTAATACTCTAAGAGATGGCGACCAGGCAACTTACTCGAATTTTGCGCCTTCTCTTTGTGAGTACGTGTTACTTCTATTATTTCCCCTTTAAGCCTTCTCGACTTTCGTGCGGTGTAGCCTTGGGAGTTAATTTTTTTCCGATCAAGAACCATCTTCTAAATTCTTGCTGTGATCATGCAAGCACACGTGCATCCACTTGGTTGTGTTCTAAGAAACTGCTATGAGAAAGAAAAAATGTGGAATGCGCATACGCTCTGCCTTATGTGGCCCACACTACAATGTGAATCGATCCCATCTGCGGCTCGCCTGGTGGGTCATCATTCGCCTTAATGGTTTTTGTTATTCAATAAATAGAAGTCGACTAATGTCTACCATGTGCGGATACACGCGCAATCCTAATTCTTTCCTGGAAGAACAAATTCCTTACGCTTCCGCTCTCCAAAATCATGAGGAAGTGGCGATAGCCCTAGCCACAACACACTCCGCATCGAAATACGTAGTTACAGATTCCTAGGCAGCTTATAGAAACTATATGCGCGGCAGAATCACGCCGCTAGCTTGCAAAATTCTGAGCCAATGTAGGACTTCAACTGCAAGGAAGGAGCTAATATGGGTGCTAGGTCACCATGGAGTTAAACGAGCACGCACACGCTCCGGTCCGAGCGTTTATTCCCCGGAATCCTTCTACTTCCTCCGTTGCTGATTTAGGCTCCCCTCTTGGTTAGCAACATATTCAGAGATATTACAGCATTTGCGCCTTGGAAGGCAGACATTCCTGAAGCCCGCTAAGAGTCTTAGTGAATCAGAACAGTTTCACCTTCGAAGGTTACAAACTATGTCATTTAATATTTCAGCAACACTTCACCCCATTGAGCCCGAGTCCCTTTCGACGCAGTGCAAATTTGTGTGGCCATAAGGCAAACTTATACCATGTGGTATGGCCTTGTCAACAAAGTACTAATATTGAAATAATAAATCAGCTAACGTGGGTAGGCTGGGAGGCGGCCCTGTCCAGCTCGAACCTCAAGGAACAACGAAACCTCGTCGAAACAGCATGGGCAGCGGCTTTTACCAACGGTGTACCGGACTAGGGAACCGATCAGCCTTCCCTTAATCAAAGCGAATGTGGCTTTCAATAAAAGTTTTTATCATCATCATTATTTCCTGGTCAGCTGCGAACGCAGCGAAGTCATGAGACGACGTGCGTCCACTACGCGCCGCGCTAGGCACTTAGAGAAGGGTGCATTCCAAACCCGAGAAGCATGCTTCTCGTTGTGCAATACCGATAGCAATGCAACCAGGTGCTCGTGGAAGGACACGGCCTTTCTTGCCTCGTTTGGTCCCTGGACTATAACTTCGAGCACCCCTCTTCTCCTGCCTGACGGAACGACTTGGGGACCAAACCGAACTCTGCTTTATTGGATATAATATTCATCCAACTGTTTGTGACTTATCTTGGATTAGGGTTGATAAATTGTTACGTAGCCTGCTCTGTCGTTGACGTTTTCGTCCGAATCTAGCGGGGCTGCGACCCTACACCACGGGTTGTGGAAACGTGTCGCGTATGAGAAACGCCTGTACGTAGCTGACACCGAAGCTTGCCTACCCTGGCGGTTAGGTGTAGTGTGACCTCGTATCCTTGCGCCCGAACGTAGGATGAAGTAGGCCATTGAGCATTAACTTTGTTGAAGCGTCGGTGGCACTCCGCTCCAACAAGGAATGGCAAAGGCTTGACTTACAGACGCTTGCTAATGCCGTCAAAGCTAGCAATACAAGATCAGAGTTTGCTGCTTGAAGCTCCGTTAGAGTCTTTAAAACGTTTTGTGGATGTAGAACTTGAGAGTTGCTCAATGAATAGCATAGTGATATTTCCTAAGGCGTTGTGAGGAGGCTGGGAACCACGCTAATACGCGGCGCTGACTGTGATGTACAGACGCCCAGCAGCTTGACGCATGCAGCGGCCGCTTCTAATTCTGCGAGTGTTGTCAGGTGCTTTTGCAAAACGCGGTTCAAGTGATCCAGAGCTTAGCGGGCCCCTTGCAGAACATTTCGCAAGCCCCAGCGCACAGACTTGGCATGCCTACTTATATGGGATATCATGAGAGAATGGGAGCAAATAGTACCTCGACAGCCTGCTGCATTATCAGCCAGTGACAGTAGTTGGAGACAACGAAATTCTCACGCGTGTGGTTCCTGTCTCTTCGACGAAGCATGCGGCGCGATAGTACCGACTTGCCGGTAAACGAGAGATGGAAGTGGAGGAGGTTAGCGCAAGCTTACGGGACGAGTAAACTCGCAATCTTTTCTACCGGCTTGTCTACAGAGGCTCGTGATAAGCAAGTCGTCATCTTTGTATTTGGGTGTAGATTGTAGATGATAATGATGTCGAACTCTAAAAAACGCAGGCTGCACAAAGCGAGGCGGTGGAGGGCAAGACTTAACTGGCAAGACTAAAGAGTATGTGGTGATCATTGTCAGCCCAGAATGGTGATCTGTATATTTAAAGGCGAAAGTTTGGTATAACATAGACGATGGCAATTTACCGTTTTTGGAGCGTCTACTAGATGGCTTCGGCCTTCGAAAAAAAAATAAACTGGTGGAGTACCTAACAATTTTGTCCACTGCATAACTTTAATGAACGCGAACTGCTCAAACCCTGTTGCCTGCGTCGGTATAAATTTCAGTCTCGGCGTTTTCGTTGCAGTGGATCAGAAAAGCATGGGACCGCAAGCGTCGGTGAAGTACTTTCTTTGAGGGCTTCCGGTTGCGGCGCTTCGGATGTTAATAATACGTTCTCATTTGTAAAGGTATACCAAGGTTCGGCGATGTGAGAAAATATCCTGAAATATCGTTGGCAATACGCCCACGGTTCAAGGAGTCTGCGCACAGCTTTCTTCTTAGTAGGCTACCGAGATTGCGACCGCTGCTTTTTTATGGGTCTAAGAGAACTCTAACTTCGCTTGTGGTATGAGAATATCACCCAGCAACGGAACCTGAAAGCGGTAACAGTATTTTTATTTTTTAATGTTAGGCCTGTGACTTGAATACTAACGGGAGCGGAAAACTGGGCGAAATGGGAAGGTTTCACCGCAAAGCGGCGCGACACAGGAAACGAAGTGAAAGAAACAAGGGACGATACGACTGCTGTCGTCCCATGTTTCTTGTAATTTGCCTTGTGTATCGCGATGCTTTACGATGAATGTATTTGATTACTGTAGCGCTATTCGAACAATTTTTATGGCTTTCACCATAAACATTTCTTCATGAGGCGCAAAAATATCAACATAGGGGAATGCCAGGACGACCTGGGGAAAAGGGGTGTGGGCAAAAAGACATCCTGTCCACAGCAGGACTGGAATCACCATCTTCTCGGTTACCAGTCGAGCACGGTATAGTACTCCGACTTTAAGCAAAGAAGTCCATAATTTTCCTTGTACAACATAAGGACACAGGGAGACGTTAAAAGCGAGGAAAAAAAAAGGCTGACAAATAAAGTACGTAAGGAAGAAATGAACTAAAACAAGAAAAGAAAACTAAAAATAAAAAGACAAGCAAATAAACGCCAAAATAAAAAAAAAAGACGAAACATGCTAACTATAATGGTATGAAGTAATTGCGAAGATTTTTCTTATTTTTGCGAGTTGTTTTAACCATTATAACGAAGTTGCATGCCGGCCCTTCATTTTTGCTTTTCAATATTGTTACGTGGAGAATCTATTTACAGTGTGTTTCTAAGACGGCTGCGACTGGCATAGCAGCGAGTAGCAAAAAACAGTCTCACGTCGTCGCGATCTCCTCGTCCCTACCGCGAGACAAGGGCAGGAAACACTTCGTCGTCGTCTTCTCGTAACATGAATTCTGGCGGTGTAAGCGCTGTCCCGGCGCTAAACTGGCAAAGAAGGCATGAGTTCGTATGGCTTCAGGCGGGAAACATGGACAATTTTAGTAGTGGGCACAAGAGGGGCAAGTTCTTACCTCACATCGGTGATTTGATGCCCCACACGATAAGGCCACTGTAGGGGGGCAAAAGGTTTTCCGAGAGACCAACGCAGCGTGCAAGCGACCATGAAAGAACCAAGGAACCAGAATCATTGGGATTAGTGGTGATACCGCCTATCGCAAGCAGACGTCTGGGAAGTCTGAGAGCCTTGGAGCCGACTACGGGCTACTGGGTGCTTTTCAGTGGCTTGAGCAATGGTGTCACGTGCGTAGGTGGTTATGGGGCTGCCAGCAGGTGGGTCAGTGCGTCCAGAGGTAAAGCGAGGTTCCTGTCAAAGATCAGGAAGAAGGGTGAATAACCTCTCGTATCGTGCTTAGAAGAACTGTAGGCAAATATTGCAGCGCGAGGTCCCAGTCGTGATGATCAGGAGATGCATACATAGACATGTCCGTTAGTATGCGATTGAAGCGCTTGGATAAGTCGTTGATTTGGGGGTGCTGCGCAGTCGCTAGCTTATGCTTTGTAGAACACGAACGTAGGATGTCTTCGATAACTCTGTGCAAAAAGTAGCTACCGCGGTCAATGATTAATAAACGAGAAGCGCCGTGATGCAGTATGACGCAGTGTTGAAGAAAGTCAGTGATATCCGTAGTGCAGCTCTTGGGTAAAGTTTTTGTGATGACGTAGCGTGTCGCATAATCCGTTGCCACTGCGATCTTTTTGTGACCCTATCGTGACGCCAGGAACGGGCCAAGAAGGGCAAAGCGCCAGCTGCCATCTTTCGTTTTAACCAGAACGACTGGGGACGCCCACGGGCTCATCGAGGGTTCGTTGATGTCTTCAGTGAGCATCTTGTCAACCTCCTTTTGGATCACCTGGCGTTAAGCACTGGGTACACGATAAGGACGGCGATGGATAGGAGCTGCGTCGCCAGTGTGTATGCGATGCTTCACAACATCGGGTCGAGTCAATAGGCGCTTATAAAAACCAAACATTTATCTGAAAGATGCGAGCAGATGGCAGAGTGCGTGAGCTTGTTGAGGAGAAAGATCTGTAGCGATCATCTTGGCGTAGTCTTGGAGACTGGAAACTTCAGATAAAGAGGAGTGAGAGGAGGACGGTTAGCCGGTGGTCACAACAGAGAGATCATATAATTTATAAGATTCAGAGTGGCGAGCGTGATGCCTTGAAGGCGGGAGTGAATTTGCGACGCAATGTTCACAACAGGGAGGCATTTTTTGTTTGCGGTCATATAGTGACGACGATATGAACAAGATCAACGCTTCGTACGAGGCGTGCATCAAAGGTTGGGGTAAGTATATAGTGTCCATCGGGAATAGGGGGTACAGAGCAGAACGTGACGTAAGTCACGGCTTCAGGTGGCAGGCGGTCAAAGCCGACACTACAAAGGCTGTGCACAGAAGGAGAGGGTGGGTCGTAAGTAGAGGGAAGCTCAAGGACGCTTGAAGCAGAGTCTATGATGGCTGCATTTTCAGAAATAAAGTCAAGCCCAAGAATGACTTCGTAAGGGCAATGCTGTAGAACTGTGGACAAGACGTTAGTATGGCGACCAGATGTCGTTACGTGGACAGAACGCAAGCCAATGATCTTGGACGTTGCGGCGATACGTAGAACCTGTACAGGGAACCACGCTGCAGCTCTTCGTAAGCGGCAGCGTAGCTCAAGGCTCATGACAGAAACTTACGCACCGCCATCAATCAAAGCTTGAACGGTTGTTCCATCAACCAGCACAGTGAGAAAATTACGACGCGCACATAGAGATAGACGACAATTTCTGACCTTGGTCCCTACTGCAGCATTACTACTTCAGATGCTGGAGCACCTAGTTGTCCGTCGCGGAGCGGCAAGAGGGATATGGAGTGACGGCGTTGGGACGAACGGGACTGACGGCGGTGTGGGAGGATGATCGGTTGAGGCGGGAAGGCTCGGGGCCAATGGCAGTACTTCAAGGGTCATGATAAGGCGAGAAGGGACAAGAGCGGTCATCGTAGATAGAAGAGGGTGAAAGGCGGGGCCTTCGTGGATTGAGCCATCGATTTCGGCAATAACGGGCGATATGGACGATGCAGGACCAAGCAAAACAAATAGGTCGATTATCAGATGCGCGCCATTCGTCTGGATTAAGTCGACGTGGGGCTGAATAGGCACGTCGGCTAGGACAAACTGTGCGAACGTCGGTGGCATGAGGAAGTCGACCGCGATAAACGGCGCGAACGTCGGCGGCCTGTGGGCGGGCTGATTGCAGCAAATGAGTTCAAGCCCAATGTGGCAGGCTCTTGGCGGACAATAGCCTGAATTAGGTGAAAGTCCGGGGGGTGGTCCCCAGCACAACGTGGCGGCAAGGTAGCGGGAGAGGTAGCTTCTAGTTCGCGGTGAACGATATGAGTTGCATTTTTGATCGATACTGGCTGGTGTTGGGGTGGGAAATCTTGACATGATGATGTCAGAGCAGTATTAGGAAGACGAGCAAATGACGGTGTGATGCGACGGCTCTTTTGGCGTCTTTAAAACGGAGGCATTCGTTTATGATGATATCAACCGTGTGGAAGTCTTTGTATACAAGCAGGCTGAATCCATCGTCTGCAATGCCTTCACGACATGACCAAATTTTTGGGACTCCGAAATGCTGGAATACACTTTTGTGGCAAAATGTGAGCACATCCTGAATGTAGGCAACGTATAATTTAGTAGATTTTTAGACACGGGTCTCGAGGGTTCTCTGCCTTAAGCTCTCGACTAAGGGGTTTTCCAAAGAGTTCACGGAGCTTCTTTGCAAGCGTCCCAACTTGTTAACTCGTCTTCGTGGCTCTCGTACCAGGCTAGCGTAGTGCCCTCGATGTTTGTTTGCTAGAATGAGGGTGGAGTCTGAGCGAATATATTTGCTGACACGTTCATACTTGCGTCCATACCAGTAAAACAGCAAATATCGCGCGAGTGGGTTTGGATGACCGATGGCAACGTCTCCGGTGGGGAGGGGACGGTATCCTGAGGCATCGTCGGGCAGAACATCAGACGGCCGCTTCGGCGTTTTGTCGTGCGGAGGCTGACGGCGGGATCAACGTCCGCACCTCAACCAAGTTGGTACGTGAAGAAATTATTTACTGTATATTTACAACATGACTGCGACTGCATAGCAGTGAATTGCACCACAGAAAACAGTCCTACTTCTTTGTCATCTCCTTGTCTTCTCCCTCCTTCCACGAGGCAAGGGCAGGAAACACTACGTTGTCGTTTTGTCTTAACAATATGTTACGTTGGTCCTTTGTGTTGTGTTTTTTTTTGGTGCGCATAAGCAACTAAGGCTATCATGCGCCAAGAGCAAGGTTAATTTGTTTTGTGAAAAAGGGGGAAACGGGTGTGTTTAAGCTAGAGTTTGCTTAGAAAGTATCCTTTTAGGAAACGGGTTGCGTTGGTGTTCATGGCGCATAAGCTGATAATGCAATGATGTGTAAAGCATGAGATTTAATTTGTTTACTGATGCACACTTGATTTATTCTACAGTTTGTGTAAGACATTCGCTTCCCTTAGAAAACTGAAAACACACGACAAATCTACAAGTCCATCTTCGCCTAAAATCAGTTTTGGGTGAAAAGTAATGTGTTGTTTGTAAAATGGGGTACGATGTCTTTTTTCTTAATGTTTCGAGACCTGTGCATGCGAATAAAACGTGGTTTATGGTTAGGTGTTCTCCACATTTTTCGCATTGAGGTTTGTTGTTTTTTCTAAGCAGAAAATTTTGTGTCAGGTGTATGTGTCCAATGCGGAGGCGGCATAATATTACTTCTACGAAACGTTCCTGATGCCGGCACGACCTCCATTCTCCCAAAATTTGTTTGTTATCCACCTCACTATTCCAGGAAGACTGCTATGTTTTTTAGTTTGCGATGTACAAGTTTCATAAAGTCTTTGTAGGGCATGTTTATACTTTTCATTTGCTTGTCACAGGCTTTAGCAGCACATGTGTCTACTCTCTCGTTCCCTTTAATGCCCACGTGACTCGGTACCCAGCAGAATTTTATGTTATATCCTCGAGCAATAGCTGTTGTTATACTGTGTATTATGTCTCCGAGTAAAGGAGCGGCGGCTGCATTTCTTGGATTTAGAGCTGTGAGCACGGCTAGGGAGTCTGTGTAAATAATGCTGTTTGTAACATTCTCGTTTATTATTTTTTCTATGGCAACAGAAATGGCGTGGGATTCAGCAGTGAAAATAGAAACATAGTGTGGAAGTGCTATTATTTCCTCGGAACCTTCTAGCACAACTGCACTTCTCATGTGCACAGCTATTTTCGATCCGTCGGTATAGAACTCTGTTAAGCTTTTGTATTCTTCCTGAAGTTTAAGAAATTCCTGAATAATGTGCTGCAGTGGCGCTTGTCTTTGGAAACTGTGTGAGAGTGAGATCACAGATTATGCGAAGATTGTACCATGGCGGTAGAGGGCTGTTTTTAGCGATATCCGGTAATGTGTCCAGAATATGTAGTATGCAACATATCGCTTCGAATCGCATTATCAATGGCCTCGTTGACTGAGGTATATTTGCGAAAATGATTCTGGAGCGGCAAGTTGTGACTATTGAATAGCACGGGTGTATTTTTGTGACTTTATTCTGAGGAAATATGCGCCTGTAAGTAAAGCTCGTCTATCTTTCAGTGAAGGCTCGTTAGCTTCCACATAGAGGCTATCCACAGGAGACGTTCTGCATGCACCATAAGCAAGTCAGACACCTAAGTTATGCACTCGGTTTTACTTCTTTAAATATGATTGCCTAGCTGATCATAAATTATGCTTCCATAGTCCGAGGAGGAGCGCACAACAGAGCGGTATATATGCAAAAGGCATGCCCTATCAGATCCCCAATGTTTACGATAAAGGACCTTCAGTATGTTTAGGGATTTGGAGTCTTTCTTCTTTAGTGCTTGTATGTGGGGGATAAATGTGAGTTTTTTGTCAAAAGTAATGCCTACGAATTTGTGGCTATTGTTTACGGGCAATTTGATTTCATTTAGGTGTAAGGCTTGGGGTAGGTTGTATGCCTCGTTTGAGCGAGAACAGAACTGACACTTTCTTCTGCGGCGAAAATTTAAACCCATTATCACTGGCCCATTTTGTTAGCTTATATTTTGTTAATTGGAGCTGTCTCTAACATGTGGACATGTTGCACGATGTGTAGGCTATTTGCAGGTCGTCCACATAGAGTGAATACATTATGAAATTTTGCATTACGTTGCTAATCGTATTCTTTTTTACAACGAAAAGTGTTGTGCTTAAAATGCATCCTTGGGGTACACCATTCTCCTGCAGAAAAGTTCTTGAGAAGGTGGTCCCAAGATGTACTTGAAAAGAACAATGTGACAGAAAGTCGCCTAAAACGTTCAGCATTCTGCCACGTATGCCTAAATCTGCCAGGTTGCGCAATATCCCAAGCCTCCAACTTGTATCATATGCCTTCTCAAGATCAAAGAAAATTGCCAGACAATGCTGTCGGCGTATAAAAGCCTCTCTGATAGTGTTTTCGAGACGTACGAGACGGTCAGTTGTTGAGCATCCTTTTTTAAAACCACACTGGTGAATATTTAAAAGTTCGTGAGATTCTAAAACAAAAGTTAGTGTGATGTTTAAATTACTTTCAAATGATTTTGCTAAACAGCTGGTGAGAGCAACGGGCCTATAACTACCAGAAGATGCCGGCTCCTTTTCAGGTTTCAAAAATGGTACGACAACAGCTTTTTTCCACGCCTGTGGCAATTTTCCTAAGACCCAAATTTTGTTACACATTTTAAATAGTACCTCTATAGCAGATTCGTATAGGTGGGCGAGCATTTCGTGGTGAATTTGTTCAGACACAGGTGCAGTCTGTTTACCGGCATCTAGGACATTTTTTATTTCTTGTAGTGTAATTTAGCTACTATACAGTTCTTTGGTACCACCACTTGTTGAGAGGTTTTGTTTCTCTACTGTGCTTTTGTATATTAGGAATGTTTGAGTGTCGGGTGATGAACTGGAAACTGCAGAAAAATATTCAATAAAATTGTCGTCCTGTTCTTGTATAGTTGTCTGTACTCCATGGGTTGTTAGAATGGGAATGGCGAATGGAGAGTAGCTGCCATTTAGCTTTCGCACGTGTTTCCACATTTGTTTTGATGTTGTTGAGCTGTTTATTGAAGTTACTTAATTCTGCCAGGAGGTTTGTTTGGCGCGGCGGCGGATGTATCGGGCTTTGGATCTTGCTTTTTTAAACTTTATCAAACTGTCCTGTGTTGGGTACCTGCGAAAAATTCCCCATGCTCTGTTTTGTTTCTATTTTGCTTCTTTACATTCTTTTGAATACCAGACTTTGCGATTTTGTTTCACCACTCCAGAGGACTGACGAATTGCTATCTGAGCTGCAGTAAGGATGAAGTCTGTATAAGCATTATTTAGATCATCTCTATTGAGATGTGGATTTAATAGTTGGTTTGAACGTCTAGCGCTGCCAGTAATTCGGGCACAGCAGGGTCGAATTGCCAGCCGCAGGGCACAGCTTCAGCACGAGAGATGGGCGCCGGAGCCAAGCGATGGTGATGGCAATGCCGAAGCGTTTTCCGTTCTTTGTCTTCTTTACACTATATATTTATCTGAAGTAATTTTTTCTAGGCTGGGCCTTCCCTCGGAACAGTGCCCAATCGGCTAAATGCAGCTTCCAACGTCGTGGCTTGGATGGGGTGATTTGTGGTGAAGATGTTAAGCTGATTAGTACAGGTAAGTGATCCCTTCCGTATGAATATTCTAAAACGTCCCATTTAAAGTCTAAAAATAGAAAGTGAGCTGAGAGATAAATCAGTACAGCTCATTTTTTCAGAACTAGATGAACATTAGGCTGGTTTCCCGGTGTTAAGTAGACAGATATTATTACACAGTATAAAATCCTCCATGACTTCGCTTCTCGTATCTGTGTTTCTACTACCCCAAACGATGGAATGTGCCTAAAATCTCCTACTATTAAAAAGGCTCTGGAAGCTGCTTTAAAAGATCTTCTAATTCATAAATAATAAATTTAAGGTGCGGCTCTAAGTATACGGGCCGCCGCTGTAGCTTCAAACTTAGTTTTAAGTTTGTGCTCTCGACCGGCCACTCCATTGTTTGCTACGATGGCCGCGCCACCTGAGAGCCTGACAGCCTGCTCTCAATCGCAACGGAAGACTGTATAGGTCTTGAGTATGTTCTTATGTTTCAGACCTAAATTCGTTTCTTGTAAACACAAGGCTAGTGGTGAGTGAGTGGCGAATAAGTATTTTATGTCATTCATATTTGTTAAAAGTCCTCTATAGTTCCAGTGTATAAAAGCCATTTTGTATTAAATGAGTAGAGAAGGCTAAGGTTTGTTTTCGGGCCCTCTTATGTGGGCATATCTCTTTTTTGTCGATCCAAGGAGCTGCGCCGCTCGTCTGATGTCAATGGCACTGGACTGTCTTGGCTTGTGACCATCGCGCCTTCTGACACGCTGGACGCCCGTGCGGACAGCACAGGTACGTTAGTGTTTGCCCTCACCACGTGATGAGATGACTTGGGGCTGGCTGACCAGGGGGTCTACGCAGCCTGTTTTTCTGATAGTGGCGCAGCGCTGGCCGCAGCCACCAAGGGCACGGATCGCTCTGCTCCCGATTCACTGTCTGAAACCTGGGCAGTGCCAGAGACTGTTGTGGCTCAGTGCCCTGTTGCGCCACAACAGAATAGGCAGTTTTATTTGACAGAATACGATTTCGTACTTCCCGGAAAGTTATGTTTTCTTTGACTTTGATGGTAATGATTTCTATTTCTTGTTTCCATATTGGGCATGTGCGTGAATAGGCAGGATGACTACCCTCACAGTTGGCACACAATTGTGGCCGAACCTCACATTTCTGGGAATCGTGTTCACGGCAAGCGCATTTTGAATATCTCAGCTGACCGCGGCAGGTCTGAGAGCCATGACCATAGCGTTGGAATTTCAAGCAGCGGCGAGGATTTGGAATATATTTCCTGAGTTGAAGTTCCACATAGCCTATTTCGACTGATTCGGGGAGGATGCTTTGTGCAAATGTCAGTATTAGGTGCTTGGTCGGAATCTTTGTCATCACGTCTAATTTTTATCCTATACATATCTGTTACTTTTTGTTCTTTGAGGCCCTCTAGCAGTTCCTCTTCCGTCAGGTATCTGAGGTCGTCGTCAGAGATAACCCCTCGGAGAGTGTTCAGAGAATGGCGTGGACGGATGGTGCCTTAGATTTCGCCGAAAGACTTCAATGCGGACCGTTTTTCGTGTTGATGATTAGAGAAGTGTTCCAATAGAAGGTCTCCGTTCGGAAGTTTCTTCACGTTGGAAGCCTGACCTATTACTTCTGCTAGTGTCTTGGCCACTATGAAAGGTGAAATTTGTCTAACCGTTTTCTCGATGTTGTCACTGTGTACTGCATAAAATCGTGGCAACCTGTTTGGATTTTTCAGGAATAATTTGTAGGTTTCGTCTGTTCGACCCATTTTTTGGGATCGATCATGTGAGGGTAAAGTAGCCATAAAAATAATATTGTTGTTCGGCGAGGGCGGCGGCCACGCACCACCCAGGCCAGCAAGGGGACGGGATAGGAGCTTCCGAGAAAGTCCAGCCCGCTCCAGCCCTACACCCTGACTATAACCAAATATGGCGTAACACAGGGTGGTTAGCCACACAAAGTTAACCGTAAAAATCTAAGAAAACAGGAAGAGAGAGGACAGTTGTGAGTTGTGAGAATCGGGTCAGGCCAGCGGTGCCGTCTATGGGAAGCGTGGGCCAAAGTGGTGTATTGCCTCCGCCAAGGGGCCATAAAGGTCCAAATACTGAGCATCGGCTCAACCACCAGGATCCCCTTTTCCCCATACACGGCGATGACACGTACGGCTAAACGTGGGTGCTCGGGGTCCGTAGTTTTGCACAGTACACACAAACAGCTCCTTTAGCAGATGCGCCCTTCGGGGTTGGTCCTTTCCATCAAGTTAAATTGTACTTTAAGGCTTTAAGGAGCCCCTGAATGTTATAAGGTTTTTTGCTGATGGTAAACACACGATAAAAGTATTTTCTTCTGAGAGGGTGCGGGGAAGATGGGTGAAAGAAGAGTGAAATTATATCTTGTCTCTGCTAATAGATGAAATAATCAGTTGCTAGTAGGCGTCTTCTTGTCTTTCTCTCTTATGTCCGCCTTGTTCTGCGCTAGCCTATTTTGTTCGAAAATTCACCAACCTAGCCTAGTAAGTTGGTAATTCTTGCTATACAATAACGCAACATAAAATATGGGACAAACGAACAAAGCGGCTCTCGTGTCTGTGTCTCCTTTATTGTCTCGTGTTTCGCGCTGTTTTATTGCACGCCAATTAGCCCAGCAATAAGCTTTTCATCATATAGTAATAATGCTGTGGTTGTAAATCGACGTTTGCAAAAACTTCGATGAAGACGAAAAGCAATAGCTATAGGTTAAAAGTGGAATGTTCACATGGTCTTGCCTGCTCTGGGCTGCGTGGAATTGTATGGCGGCTGATGCTGTTGACTAGGTACATTTTCTACAGCTTGTTGAGAAGTAGAAGACGTCTCGGGTGTCTGCGGTCTCACCAAAAAAGCAACCGTGGTGCCTTTGTTGACATGGCGTCTTGTTCGATGAAGTTAGTCAGAGGCATCTGACCTTTGTTTTTTCTAAGAAAGGGCAACTCCTCTCGCTGGCTACCATACCTGGCTTTCTCGATGATCGTCTAACTACAGAATGCCTGCCGCTTTCGGTAGGACTCAATTTAAATGTACATAAAATAAAATATAGATATAAACCCGCAATGGGCGCCTAGATCGATTCCGTACGACGCAGAAGTCTGCTATCATTCAGAAGTAAATAAGACGTGTCTTGTATTACAAAGAAGGTGATACAGCTGCACCCAGACAGTATTAGACGTGACCAAACAAAACTTGGTTCGTGTAGTATTTGCGCACATTTATTACAACGAAGGATCTTCAGCTATTCCGCATAACAGTCATTTCATGCACCTTCAGTAGCATCTATGAGCACAGAATATGCGCAAATAATGCTTTATCTATGCCATTTTAAGAAGTCATTACATTTTAGTCGGTGGTTTTTGTTTCTTAAGATTCTGCTATTTGCTTTATTATGTTGAATAACACATGAGGCTACTCTCCCTAGTAGCACAAATTGTTACCATAATGTTGCAGAAATATTTGGAATATCACGTAATGTTACCGCGAAGTTGGCAACGTTGTTCAAATATTTACATGGTTGCATTATTTTTTTTTGGCATTCAGCAACGTTGAAGCAATATAGTCAAAATGTGAGCAAGTTGATATATCCATGTTCTCACATTGGAAAGTTTCAAAAAAAGCAAAGTCAACATCGCTGTTGCGCATCAATAATCGAATTCAATTTTTGCTGAAGGTTTTGAAAAAAAAATTAGTAAATGCAAGGCGGACAACTCAGCAGCGGCTACGCACTAAAAATAATAACAGCACTCAAGTAACCTTCCCGAGTTGTAACTGATGAAACCTGCCTTGTACTTCGTATAAGGCTGATTTCTTTGTGGGGTTTAATGTCCTAAAGCGGCTGAGGCTATGAGAGACGCCATAGTGGAGGACTCCGGACTCCGGAAATTTCGGCCACCTGGGTTCTTCAACATGCACTGACATCGCGCCGAACACGGGCGCCTTGCTTTCCGCTCCGATCGAAAAGCGGCCGCAGAGGCCGGGAATCGATCCCCCATCCTTGGGAACAGTAGTCGAGTGCCGTAACCACTGCACCACCTCGGCGGGTGTACTTTGTTTTATTGTCATCGTATAGATTGTCTATAAAGACGCGAATTCTCTGCTTTCGGCACAAATGAAACTGAAAACGGTACTGTTGAAAGTCAAAATGGTAACAAAATTTGCAAATTGGAAGCGATCGTCGTGGACATGAGCCAATGTCGTGTGATCAATGTATGGCGGTGGCGGTTTGACACATGGTTTTACAAGAGGAGCCTTTTCCGTGCTTTAGTGGAGATTCTTCTGCATGCCTTTATGGATTTTGCATCGATGTCCAGTGATGGCGTCGATCTGCGTGCAAGATCACGGCAAGTACCTCCTGCACTCCTGATATATATTCGGCTCTTTGGGAGCATGCGGTGCCCAATCGTGTAACCGAGAATCGCATGTAGGGCATCAACAAAGCGAGTGGCTGTGCTGTGTTGCCGCCAGCGACGCGGGCTATCATCTATCCTTTTCAATCGGTGTGTTATGTTGTTCATCCAGCGATGAAGTGGTCTGGGGTGAAAAGTTTGATTATTAATGTTACACCCCGCCACAGGCATAGGCAAATTGCTGAATATGTTCAGAATGAGATAAGCAATATTTTGGAGGGATCTGTATGTGCGTGTGCCGATGCATTAACCAAAGTGCCGGAATCGAATGCCCAACCAGTATCCACGCCAGTTACAGTCTCCTCACGCGATGCTGGACCGAATGTAACAATGCAGTAAGTCCGCCGACAGGTTCGAGTTCACACTTGGTTACCGTCGCAACAAAAGAAGCTGGTCAACAACCTGAAGAAACGCTAGACTGCCTCTACGAGCTCACAGAAAGTGATACTGATGGCTCAGCAGTGTCTAGTGAGAGCCATCGAAAGAGGTAGGTTGCGAGAAAAGTTACTTCAGTGCGAACTTGAATGCAAGCCATTTTGCACTCACTTGAGCTCTCTCCTTAAAGTGTTAAAGTTCTATTATCTTGATCTACCGGAAGATGCCAGGACACTACTCAAGATACCAAGGTCCACTGAAGGGGTTTCAATGAATGGTAGTGCTTAATATTATTTTGTGATAATCCCCTCATTGCTTGACATTATTGAAAAAAAAAACATTCCTAAGGATTGCTGCAGGCTTTCCTTGATCATAAATGTAGATGGCTTGCCCATCTCTCGAAGCTCGAGAACACAGTTCCGGCCCATCCTTGTGAGGGTAAAACAAAGTGTGAATTGTGCACTATTCTTTGCCGCACTTTATGTTTATGAAGGAGACAGAAAGCCACAAGATTTGAATTCATACATGAACGGCTTTGTCGAAGAGATGAGTGAACTCCCGAAGGAAGGCATCACTTATCGTTGGCGTTTCTTTAATGTCGAGTTACATGCGTTCGTATGTGATGCACCAGCTAGAGCATATCTCAAGTCTATTAAAGGGATTATGGATTATTATGCTTATTATGGATCTGAGAAGTGCACCCATAAAGGAACCTATTCTTTCTGTGACAAGGTCATCTTTCGAGATTGTGACGGCCCTCTAAAAGCTGATAAGAGTTTCAGGATGCAGTTGCAGCCTAGTCACCACCATAGTGGATCCCCCTTGCTGTGCTCGGGCATATGACCTGTGAGCCAGTTCCCACATTACTATATGCTCCTGGTATGCTTGGGAATATGAAGAACCTCATTAGTAATTACTGCGTGTTGGGAAAGCCATGTCCATCCAAGATGCGTCATGCAGCGAAAACCGCGTTCTAGCATTGTCTGAAATGTTAGAATGCACATGTTCCCAGTTATAGGAAGCGAAGGCCAAGAGGCATTCTTTTTTTTTGAACCGTGGAAAGCTGTTGAACACAGGAATGTTTTGTTGTAGAATGGCCCTGGTGATATGAAAGAAGCACTTGACTCTCGCGTTTGTAAGAATTTCATGAAGGTAAACGTTGCTGTAACTGTTCTTATTAGCCAAACATTCTATGCCACTCACACTCACTTCGCACAGCGCCTTCCTCAGCAATTTGTTGCTGAAGCTGATGAGCTCTATAGGAAAGGCATTTATGTTTATAATGTTTGCTGCACCTTGCTAATGATGCACGGATATACGGACCACTGATGAATATTCAGCTTTTCTTTTTGTACATTACCTTCACGAAATAAAAACGTTATTGAAGTGTCTTGTACGTGCTCTCTAGTAAGTTGTTCTACGACTGAAAGAGAGGAAAATGTATCACAATAAGAATGTCTTGGCAAGACATACTTATGAAATGTCAGGACCACACAGCAATGGTTCAGTGCCACCTGGCTTTGAGGGGAATCATTTCTCCTCACTTAAAATGAAGGACACAACTTTTGGCATTTGTCGAAGGGACAGTTGTGATATGTTAAAAGATGGGAACATTGTCAGGATTCTAAGTACCATGAAAGGGGTCAGTATTTGTGCACATGTCTTCCAGAGAATCGACTGCCTGTATAGCCAACCTTTGCCATCATCGGAACGAAACATCTTCACTGCAAAAGAGTTCTCGCTGGAATGTGCTGTGTGTGGAATGGAGGACATCGAGCATAAATGTGTCTGCTTGCCAAATGGGGTTAACAGTTATGCTGTTTTCTCTCTAGCATACCTATAAGCAAGAACATGCTCAGCATTGAAGCTTTTTCTTGCGGTGCGTAGTCTTTAACAACTCTCAGTTCTATATAAGGTCCAAATTTGCAACCCACCTTGTAACCTGGCAAAAACAGTTACATGTCCTCATTGCTTTGCAGTTGGTTATTCTGTGAATTACAGTGGAATAATTAGCTTAGAACAAAGTCTTCATTCATTTGCAGCTTTGTGATTGTAACAGATGTGTATTTTGTAAGTTGGCATCTACAGAAATGATTTTTCGGCACCATGGACTGATGCATCGAAGAAATACAGTGAGAACAGTGATTTGAGAAGGAAGGATAAGTCTTGAACCTAAAGTTGTCAACTCCATACAGCTTGTTGAGTAGCAAGCACTGTTGGAATGAAAGCTGCAGACTTCTGGAGAGGCTTTTTTATTGCAGCAGAATTGATTTATTTAAGGTTATTAAACACTTTTTACCTTACTTTACCTATTAATTTTACTGAACTATTGTACATCAAGCAGTATTTATTGCCTTATGTCTTTTCAGTGAGGAAGAAATTCTGCATTGTTCATTTTCAGGAAAGTGTCGACGTGTCAATTCTACCTGCATCATGGATGACAGACCGATACAGAGCACTGTGGCCGCCATTAAGAAGCTCACAAAAATAGCATCAGCTATAAAGAACGGAGATAAGCCTGGGAAAAAGTGAGAGGACTACAAATTCAGAGTGGTGTATGAGTGTGGTAAGTTACTCTGATTTTTCTTTGGTAGATTTGAATATTACATTGCTTGTGGAGATCTTTAAAAATGTTACAAAATTTGTGTTTTCTTTGCAGACTCATGTGAAATAGCGATTCAGAAAGAGCAGCAAGCTGCAATGAAATCTGTTCTTGTCACCGACGATGAGCGTTTTCAACAGCATGAAAGAAAACACAAACAGACACAGCGCCTCCCATCAGACGAAGAAGTGCCTCCAGTCTAAATGATCTTTTTCGTAGACACACCACAGCTAACAGCTTCACTGCAGCTTAAGCAAAGTTTCGTGCCCTGGCCTCAACGGCCAGTCACCCATCGTTCCCACTACCAGTCCCCTCTACCGTTCCCACCTCCAGTCCCCTCTAGTCTGAGGGCACTAGCAGTGCCCTCACCTAGTGCGGCTACATCAGCTAGTGGGAGCAGTGACCGTCACAAGCTCCAAACGCCGAGTAAGTGGAAATTTCATCCTTACTGTTTAGTTCCTTGCATTTGGTCAAAAGGCTGGCAGTTAGCTGCCATTTCACTTGCAGCTCAGTGCCGCTTCTTGCTATCGGTGCGAGTTTATTCTTTGCCAACCGATCGGTAGCAAGGTATTTGTATACTTTTGTTTCATGCATTTATTGGCCTCTGCTAATTCCTGCATTTGAAAATGATGGCTTTGGTTGTTACCTTGTATGTCAGAAAATTATCTATAATTTGGCCATGTCTTTCAAAAAGCTGCACCTTCTAGCAGAAGAAAGACTGTGCAGCAATTATACAGCACCCTATGTGCAGAGACTTAGACCAACTGCTTTTACTTTCCAGGCGTGCAGGAGGACATCATGCCAGTCTTAAAGAACATTATGGCAGAAGGTATGCAGGAGGGGGTGCTTGTGAAAAAATCTATGATAAAGTCCTATCATCAAATTCTCCCACAATTGCATGACAGGTTCTGCAATTGTGGGAGCATCTGCCTGCGGCTTTCCATAAAGCCTTGCAACAAGTTGAAGATTACCTGCACACTCAAGAAACTAAACTGGGTTCGTAAGCATCCTTTTGATCCCTGTACGTTTAAAAATATGCTCTTCCTCATTGTGGTGAAAAAACTGGCGCCGAGCCATGCAGATCACAAGAAAGAAGACAAGACACAGATGCCTGTGTCTCGTTTTCTTTCTTGTGGCCTGCATTATTCTGCGCAATTTTTTCGCCAGTTCAAGTATGCACCAACTAGCCCAAGAAGATGTGCTTAATCTTCATACCTTCATACAGTATTCACGTTAACTCATTTTATACTTAGTATCGAATTTTGGAAAAGAAAAAGGTTGGTTGAGGACGGAAATGTGCCTGCTGCATAATTTCAATGCCCTTACGTCCTTTGAATTTAGGAGACTTATGGTAACACTGTGCATTTTGTTTTCTCAGGTTCCCTGAGGGAGAAAGGCGTATGAGGTAAAGTTAGCAACAAAATGCCCTTAATATTATTTTCAAACTGCCTTTTTTAGGTGTGCTACCTGTCTGCATTTGGTGGAGCATCAGTTGACGACTGCGTGCGGCACATAATGAGGCGCTGCTTGGTTGACACATACGTACAAGAGTTTAGCATGACAGGCAGAAAAGGAAGGAGGCCTTGTCTTTGTCTATAGCTGCTAAATGTTGTCTATGGTGAGTCTTGTAAGTCTTTGTGAACTTGATAATGGCAGCAAGTGTTGACTCATGTTTCTATCTGTAGTCATTGCATTAGGCCTACGCCTGTCACTCTTTCAGTGCTCTCGCATTGATAATCAGGTGTAAGCTGAGAACGTATGACACCCTGTAGTCATCCGTTTGGTTCGGCCAGTCAAGTATTTATTCCCATGTAGTTTGTTAAAACATAGTGTAGCATATTGCAGTAATTTTTGGGCATGTATAGATGTTTCTGTTGGATGAAGGAGAAACCAAATTATATCCTATCCAAGCTGCTGCAAACTAGTTCGGCTGCCTCTTCTACTGTGCTAGCATCAGATGCACTCAACAGCAATGCGAAAAGTATGGTGGTGTTTAGACAGCATTTGTTAGGAAAGACGTAGATGCATCGCTAAAGCCAAACAGGTCCTAAATATTAGTGTAGAAGTCAGATGCAGTAGTGTCTTGCTAGTGAAATTGCTATATTGGAAAATTGGTCTGGTCAAATTGACTGCATTTAATGAGTCGAAAGAGTAAATACCTTGTCAATAAATGCTTCGTGTTTTAGCGTTTATAGGCAAGTGTAGTGATCCAAGTTCTTGCCATCAATTTCCTGTCTAGAAATATCTAGCATGCAGAATATAAGACAGCAAATTTGGGCATCGAGTAAATGGCGAGTTCAACAATTTCAAGGGATTGCATCTTCCTCTTACTGACTACGTTTGAAGGTCGAGATTGTCAATTTTGTTGTTCAATATTTCACCCGCAGGCGCAGTGCGGAAAACATTCCAGCATACTACATACAGAGCTATGCAAACACTTGTTGCTGACAGGTTGTGGTATGCTCCTTCCAGGGTAAAGGAAAGGTATGAAAGATTTTCTTTGCAAATTCTCATCCGGAATAATTAGTAGCTGAACGGAAAAAGTGCATCACAGTACCTAGGCAGGAGCATTCACATAAGTGCAACACTGAACTCTTTTTGCTTGTATATGAGAAGACTGCTTTGTATATCAGATGCTTTCTTTTAATTTGCACTGGCATCAGACATGAACATGTCCTGCAGTTGGGAAAGGCAGTTTGCAATTTAATGACCATTTCTTAGTTTTTCCAAGAAGCCAAAGACCCTTGACAGCTGACCTAGGTTTGTATGATTATGGTGGAATTCAAAAGTTAGTGTCATAACGTTGAGTTCAAATGTGGTGAACTAAATTTTAGTCGATGGGAAACTAGATGAACTGAGGTAGCATTTCATATGAAGGATTGTTTTTGGTGTTTTTCATTGCTTTTGGCATAAGTGAGCTGTTGCTCAATGCATAGTTATCATGTGTTTTACATTTCAGTAATGCGTTCGCTAATGTAACGAAAGCCTATACTGAATGGCAGCAATGTCAGTTCGACATATAGCAGGAAAATGAAACAGCGGCAGCCCTTATAGCATATAATCAATGCTTTTGCAAGATAAGTGTGATATGCGGAGAAAAGGACCAGTCAGCAGCCACTAATGCTCATCTTGGATCTAGCAGCAGTGTGCAGCTTTGTCATGTGTAGCACATATATAGTAGAAAATACAGTAAACATGAATTAGAGCATATTTAAAACCTGCCGATCCCGTTGCTTCTGTGGCGCAATGCATTTACACTACTTACCTGACCACTGAGCGAATGAAACATCTGTTCGATTCCTTTAGGTGCAACTTGTGAATAAATTTCTTATCAAATCGCAACGTTTCATTAGGCTACTAAGCTCTCGCCTGAGGTGTGTTCCTCTTTAGGTTGCGTTATGTGAGGTTTTAATTAATAGCTGCAAAACCAGTCGTGAACAGAGCCACGAGGTGACGGCATGACAACAGTAACACTATTCAATTATATTTACCGTGATCATTTCCTGCCTTCAGTGAGTGTATGGTTCCTTTAGGTTGCGTTCAGAGACACCTCTCGGTAACTATCGCCGTTTAATTCGTTGAGAGGCAAACAGTGAGGAGAAGAAAGTTGGGGGACCCTACCATTGAGGAGAAGGAATTACGCCTTGCGCCACCCACCTGGTGCCCAGCAGTATGTCGCTAGTGCGGGATACTGTTCCGCTGCAACTGCCGCATCCACCAGCGTTGTCATGGCTATCACTGCTGCAGAAACCAGCGCGCTGTCTTGCTAACTGTGCGCTGAGTCCTCAATAACATCATTAGAGGGAAGAGAAGCAACAGGGTAGCAGATGCGCGACCTTGGGCACTTTAGCCGGGCCACGGGCAATCAACGCCACAAATCATGACAGTGGCTGCAGCCGATCAATTCTTTGACCACGTTGATCAGCCCCCAAGAATTGCTGGAGGCTCAACTTGAAGACGCCCAGTGACGAAAGATCAGGGTCCTGCAGCCCACCGGTCCAGCTTTATGGATGAAGAGAGATAACAGGGGAGGTAGCACTGCTGCAGGCACCAGATCTATCTCTCTTGTACCTCTCCTACCTGCCTGCCTTGCCTGCCTTGCTCTCCATGGTCTTCTTGTGCGTTAAACCGTTGCAGCCGACACATATAGCAGTGAGTCTCCCTTCCGGGTAGTGGCACCTAGGTGAAAGTAGACTTTTAGTCACCCAAAATTATTAGGAATGTGTTAAGATGACTATGATCGCACTTTCGGGTCATAAAAAGTTAGCAAGATTGTTGTTGTTAAGTAAATAGGATGATGAAATGCCTCTGTTAGGCAGAGGGTGAAAAATCTTCCTAGATAGCAAATTCGGAATGAGTAATTATTTATTGGGGCAAAAAAAGTATATTACACGTCGAAATAGCGCAGGCACGTATATAGTGCGGGGAGTGCAAATCGGTCTTGATGTCATACCAAGCGAATGTCGTCTGTAAAATTTGTCAGAATAAAAGCATAAACAAGACAAATGAAGGGTTGAACAAAATTAGAAAGTGATTACTTAGCATCGACTGGGCAAAATAATTAGGACAATCTGCCAGAAAATGTAAACAAAAGAGGTGCGCTCGTGGTGACGTCTCAGCGACGTGGTTGCCATAGGGACCACCGCCTATGACTTCATGGAGCATCCTAGCAACGTGTGACGTCAAGAAAGAGAGCGGCGGCACGATTTGAGGGATCGGCGGAGCGTTGGGAGAGGGTGACGCGCCGGTGATACCCTGACGTACCTTAGTAAAACGTTATGGTATGGGAGAGGCAAAGAGTCCCAAGTAAAGTACAGGGAGGCGACACGCGTGAAGTGATTTCGCATTATTCTAATGCGGGTCGCCGCAGTGACCTCTAATATTTTTCAGTACATTCATGACAGCGAACTGGCTGGCCATAGCGATGGTAAAAGGACATGCGATCTGATTCCGCTTTGCTACGTGACCCCATACGCGCAAGAATGCGGGGACGTATGTCCGCGCTTAGCGTGCTAGCTCGCACACCCCAAAGGTGGAAGCTCCCCAGGTCTCATGCCTGGTGGTTATTCGCTATGCCTTGTGGTGTACGCTACACAGTACTTGTGTATACTTGTTTTCCTGCCAATCTGACGTGCTGAAAATGTAATTCTCCCCCCACCCCCTGTAATGCCAAAAGGCGCTTGGGGCAATGGGATGAAAAATAACTAAAGCGGCTGAGTTCTAAACTGGCCTTTATACTTGCCGATAGAACGAGGACGATAATGAAAACCGCAGCAGAGCAAAGCAGCAAAATAGGCAATCACTAACGTAGAGCAGGGAAAGCTTCAGAAGGAAGGAAACGCAAAATGCACCTGTGGAGGATGAAGTAATAATGCAGTTGTATAAGCATGTTTCGGAGAACGCACTAGAAAACATAACCACCCTGTTTACACATTACCTTCAAGGCTGCCGGATGCTTGAACAACGCGAACATTACCCGAATACCGGATAATCCCGAATACCGGGGTATACCGGGCAACCGGAACAACAAAACGTGAATAAGTACAGACTGGGGAGCTCACGTCAATTACATTCAAGGGATGTAGCAATGTACGATCTACTAGAAGACGGCCAATATTAGACGGTAGTCAACCAAAGGATCAGACAATATTTAGTACATCTTATTCACACTACTAACCAGACGACAGAAAAATTCTCGGAATATACGGGCCCCTTTAGACAGCATTCATTGATTACGAGAAAGCATTTGACGCAGTCGAAATGCATTTGAGCCAACTAGCCCAATTTTTCGCTCTTCCGAATTCGGCGACCTCAATATGAGCAGAATGCTGTTAGCCGCCATTATCAGGGATTTGATAATAGGATTTATGGTAATTTCTGAAAGTAAACATGCGCATGCCTCACGATTAATTTTCTGTTTTCCGCAACTTATTTGCCATCACAATTTCGCTTGAAGATATTATTATTAATTTGTTTTATGTCCATCCATGATGGAGGAGACTGCAGGTAAAAGTCCATTGAGAAGAGAGCGAGTTGACTGGAACCCGCAGGTGCCAGACAGGCTTTGACGAACAACCACACCTTATACATCACTGAGTTGACGACCTGACAATGCGCTCTGTTTTAAGGGCAGAGCGTCTTGCAAGTATTTAAAGTAACGGGATTTGTTTTTACACTGTCTCAATCATTAGGAGGGCACCATTGCTTGTGCAGATGTAAAAATAACCACTCGTAACACTTGTAGATGTCTTTTTTGAGAATGAATGAAGAGGCTACCATATGATGAAATCCTGCACAATTCTTGCGCCACAGCAGAAGCACATTTGTCCATGCCACCTTGAACGGAATTAAGAATGCTGTTGGTCGACGCCTGATTCACTTGACTGTCATGGTTTGAGCCACTGAGCTCAAAGCAACATAAACAGTGAGTTCTTTTTATTTATTCAAGCGTTAAGAGCCCGCATGGGGCATTATTGCGTTCGGGCTAACAAATACAATGTTAAAATAAAATAAAATATTGGGAAAGCATCAGTCGGCTTAAATGTCATGTTAAAGAACAGACCGCTTGTTAGCACGATCATAGCTTAATATACTTTAGTATATCACTAATAATGGCGGCAGTAATAGAAAATATAGACTTTATAATAAAACCTACATCACACAATTATGTCTATAGCAGTTTAAAATCGGACACGCAAGCAACATAATTCAGAAGATTGTTATAGCGACGACTTGTGTTAAAAAAGAACGAATACCTAAATGCACTAAAGAGCCATTGATAATTTATATGTAATCGTGTCTCTCCGATATGTATTGTTGTTTCTTTAGGTAAAGGGTTTTATTAATACCGGTCAGTCATTAAATAAACTTATAACAACGTGTACCTGCAGATTCTTCCTCGACTACTAAGCGTCATCAGCACTAAACCTTCTAGCATTTCTGAGCGCCGTGTTGTAACATTATACTTTGCGGTATTAATTATTGCAGCACGTTTCTGTATTCTTTCCTTCTTATTTGGTTTGGTAAAACTGCATTTCGCACAGTAGGGGTCCTGAAGGACACTCGGCTAGGCGCCAGGTGTAGAGGGCAGCTCCCACGTCGGCACAGAGAGCCCGAAGCTCTCCGTCACAGCGCAGGCCTCCTGTACAGCCCGAAGCTGATCATTAGTGAAGCACTTTCTAAAGCTTTGTCCCAATGTTCCTTTCTTATCTATGACAGTTCGAGTGAACGGGCCTCGCGCTACAGAATCATATTCTATTACGGAAATGCTATTAGTAAAATAGGATTTTTTCTTGTGCACTTAAGGAGCAGTTCTAAAATTTCTTTGAAAAGTATTCACTAGATGAGAAGCTCTCGCAGTTATATCAATTCGAGTTGCCCAATCTATCAATTTTGTTTGACGACAAGATACTTTACCTTATCGATAGTTTGGATAGGGTTAGTGTTAGGTATGACCCAATAATTTTTCTTTCTGCTGAAAAAATTTATGTGATAACGCTTGGATATATTTAATGTCATTCGTCACCTCAGCTTTCATCAGCAACTTTGTCTAGGCCAGTTAGTATTACATTCAACTTACCAAGGCCTGTGATTAGTGCATATAAACGCAATCGTCAGAATACAGTCAGAAAGTCGATGTGGAGTCGACTGGTAAATCAATTATGAATATGAGGAACAAACGGCCCCGCACGGAACCCTGTGGCGCTCTAGATAAAATGTCAACAAGAGAAGATATATCATTATGACAACCCGCTGCTGATGTGTGCCTACAGAATATTTTAGACAACCGATTTACAGCCTCGAATACCAAGATATGATGATGTTTGCAGTAGGTGGCGTGGTACAAGATCAAAGGCCTCCTGAAACCTTGAAGGACGGCGTCTCTTTGAAAATAGATGTCAATGCCTGACGTTGCTTTATTGTTTTTTTTTTCAGTAAAAAAAGGACTATAGGAACCAGAAGCTGCAAAGTTGCATTAGTTGACAATTTTGTTGCTGGATTTCAAACCTTATTAGTATTCCAACCAGTCCTCATGGTCCGATGAATGAGACGTTTCAGACAAAAGTGGGACTTCCAGCTTTTCAGGCAAATATCATGCCCCAGATGTAGATGTAAAATGTGACTTGTTAGAGAGCAGTAAGTGCTTGACCGGAAGGGAAAACTTCTTCACGCAATGCTTGGAAAAATGCATCACAGAACGGATAGTTTCAACTAAAAAAATTTATTGACCCTCACAAGGCACCGACATGTAGCCAAGAGCTTTTCTGTTTCTCAAGTTGTTATCTCAACGTTGACGTTTTTTTATGGTGTAATATTTGTAATTTGCAGTCGATGGCCCATCACATCCAGCATATAAGTTTTGTTTCATGGTTTCAAGATGATTGTGAACGTTTGATGATTTGAGATGATTGTGAAATCTTTTCCCATGAAGCACAATACCTTCAGGTTACTGTTTTAAACACGACTTGAAGCTTCTTAAATTGCTTTTGAATATTATCAACAATGGTTGTGCTTCCAAGTAACACTGTACCGAAAATAGTGTGCATATCTGTTTGCCTTCTTTGCCACCTGTACTCATTTCGTTTATTCATTATGAATGTTGAAGCATTTTCAAGAAACAACTTGACCACAAAACCAAAAGTTAGAAATGTGTGTAATACTGTAGCGAAAATACTGTGCATATCTGTTTGCCCTCTTCGCCACCTGTACTCATTTCGTTTATTCATTATGAATGTTGAAGCATTTTCAAGAAACAACTTGACCACAAACCAAAAGTTAGTGATGTGTGTAACACTGTAGCGAAAATACTGTGCATATCTGTTTGCCTTTTTTGCCACCTGTACTCATTTCGTTTATTCAATATGAATGTTGAAGCATTTTCAAGAAACAACTTGACCACAAACCAAAAGTTAGTGATGTGTGTAACACTGTAGCGAAAATACTGTGCATATCTGTTTGCCTTCTTTGCCACCTGTACTCATTTCGTTTATTCAATATGAATGTTGAAGCATTTTCAAGAAACAACTTGACCACAAACCAAAAGTTAGAAATGTGTGTAACACTGTAGCGAAAATACTGTGCATATCTGTCTGCCTTTTTTGCCACCTGTACTCATTTCGTTTATTCATTATGAATGTTGAAGCATTTTCAAGAAACAACTTGACCACAAACCAAAAGTTAGTGATGTGTGTAACACTGTAGCGAAAATACTGTGCATATCTGTTTGCCTTTTTTGCCACCTGTACTCATTTCGTTTATTCAATATGAATGTTGAAGCATTTTCAAGAAACAACTTGACCACAAACCAAAAGTTAGAAATGTGTGTAACACTGTAGCGAAAATACTGTGCATATCTGTTTGCCTTTTTTGCCACCTGTACTCATTTCGTTTATTCATTATGAATGTTGAAGCATTTTCAAGAAACAACTTGACCACAAACCAAAAGTTAGTGATGTGTGTAACACTGTAGCGAAAATACTGTGCATATCTGTTTGCCTTTTTTGCCACCTGTACTCATTTCGTTTATTCATTATGAATGTTGAAGCATTTTCAAGAAACAACTTGACCACAAACCAAAAGTTAGTGATGTGTGTAACACTGTAGCGAAAATACTGTGCATATCTGTTTGCCTTTTTTGCCACCTGTACTCATTTCGTTTATTCATTATGAATGTTGAAGCATTTTCAAGAAACAACTTGACCACAAACCAAAAGTTAGTGATGTGTGTAACACTGTAGCGAAAATACTGTGCATATCTGTTTGCCTTTTTTGCCACCTGTACTCATTTCGTTTATTCATTATGAATGTTGAAGCATTTTCAAGAAACAACTTGACCACAAACCAAAAGTTAGTGATGTGTGTAACACTGTAGCGAAAATACTGTGCATATCTGTCTGCCTTTTTTGCCACCTGTACTCATTTCGTTTATTCATTATGAATGTTGAAGCATTTTCAAGAAACAACTTGACCACAAACCAAAAGTTAGTGATGTGTGTAACACTGTAGCGAAAATACTGTGCATATCTGTTTGCCTTTTTTGCCACCTGTACTCATTTCGTTTATTCAATATGAATGTTGAAGCATTTTCAAGAAACAACTTGACCACAAACCAAAAGTTAGAAATGTGTGTAACACTGTAGCGAAAATACTGTGCATATCTGTTTGCCTTTTTTGCCACCTGTACTCATTTCGTTTATTCAATATGAATGTTGAAGCATTTTCAAGAAACAACTTGACCACAAACCAAAAGTTAGTGATGTGTGTAACACTGTAGCGAAAATACTGTGCATATCTGTTTGCCCTCTTCGCCACCTGTACTCATTTCGTTTATTCATTATGAATGTTGAAGCATTTTCAAGAAACAACTTGACCACAAACCAAAAGTTAGTGATGTGTGTAACACTGTAGCGAAAATACTGTGCATATCTGTTTGCCTTTTTTGCCACCTGTACTCATTTCGTTTATTCAATATGAATGTTGAAGCATTTTCAAGAAACAACTTGACCACAAACCAAAAGTTAGTGATGTGTGTAACACTGTAGCGAAAATACTGTGCATATCTGTTTGCCTTCTTTGCCACCTGTACTCATTTCGTTTATTCAATATGAATGTTGAAGCATTTTCAAGAAACAACTTGACCACAAACCAAAAGTTAGAAATGTGTGTAACACTGTAGCGAAAATACTGTGCATATCTGTCTGCCTTTTTTGCCACCTGTACTCATTTCGTTTATTCATTATGAATGTTGAAGCATTTTCAAGAAACAACTTGACCACAAACCAAAAGTTAGTGATGTGTGTAACACTGTAGCGAAAATACTGTGCATATCTGTTTGCCTTTTTTGCCACCTGTACTCATTTCGTTTATTCAATATGAATGTTGAAGCATTTTCAAGAAACAACTTGACCACAAACCAAAAGTTAGAAATGTGTGTAACACTGTAGCGAAAATACTGTGCATATCTGTTTGCCTTTTTTGCCACCTGTACTCATTTCGTTTATTCATTATGAATGTTGAAGCATTTTCAAGAAACAACTTGACCACAAACCAAAAGTTAGTGATGTGTGTAACACTGTAGCGAAAATACTGTGCATATCTGTTTGCCTTTTTTGCCACCTGTACTCATTTCGTTTATTCATTATGAATGTTGAAGCATTTTCAAGAAACAACTTGACCACAAACCAAAAGTTAGTGATGTGTGTAACACTGTAGCGAAAATACTGTGCATATCTGTCTGCCTTTTTTGCCACCTGTACTCATTTCGTTTATTCATTATGAATGTTGAAGCATTTTCAAGAAACAACTTGACCACAAACCAAAAGTTAGTGATGTGTGTAACACTGTAGCGAAAATACTGTGCATATCTGTTTGCCTTTTTTGCCACCTGTACTCATTTCGTTTATTCAATATGAATGTTGAAGCATTTTCAAGAAACAACTTGACCACAAACCAAAAGTTAGAAATGTGTGTAACACTGTAGCGAAAATACTGTGCATATCTGTTTGCCTTTTTTGCCACCTGTACTCATTTCGTTTATTCATTATGAATGTTGAAGCATTTTCAAGAAACAACTTGACCACAAACCAAAAGTTAGTGATGTGTGTAACACTGTAGCGAAAATACTGTGCATATCTGTTTGCCTTTTTTGCCACCTGTACTCATTTCGTTTATTCAATATGAATGTTGAAGCATTTTCAAGAAACAACTTGACCACAAAACCAAAAGTTAGAAATGTGTGTAACACTGTAGCGAAAATACTGTGCATATCTGTCTGCCTTTTTTGCCACCTGTACTCATTTCGTTTATTCAATATGAATGTTGAAGCATTTTCAAGAAACAACTTGACCACAAAACCAAAAGTTAGAGCTGTGTGTAACATTGTAGCGAAAATACTGTGCATATCTGTTTGCCTTTTTTGCCACCTGTACTCCTTTCGTTTATTCAATATGAATGTTGAAGCATTTTCAAGAAACAGCTTGACCACAAAACCAAAAGTTAGAAATGTGTGTAACACAGTAGCGAAAATACTGTGTATATCTGTTTGCCTTCTTTGCCACCTGTACTCATTTCGTTTATTCAATATGAATGTTGAAGCATTTTCAAGAAACAACTTGACCACAAAACCAAAAGTTAGAAATGTGTGTAATACTGTACCGAAAATACTGTGGTTATCTGTTTGCCTTTTTTTGCCACCTGTACTCATTTCGTGTATTCAATATGAATGTTGAAGCATTTTCAAGAAACAACTTGACCAGAAAACCAAAAGTTAGAAATGTGTGTAATACTCTAGCGAAAATAATGTGCATATCGGTTTGCATTTTTTGCCACCTGTGCTCATTTCGTTTATTCAATATGAATGTTGAAGCATTTTCAAGAAACAACTTGACCACAAAACCAAAAGTTAGAAATGTGTGTAACACTGTACCGAAAATAGTGTGCATATCTGTTTGCCTTCTTTGCCACCTGTACTCATTTCGTTTATTCAATATGAATGTTGAAACATTTTCAAGAAACAACTTGACCACAAAACCAAAAGTTAGAAATGTGTGTAATACTGTAGCGAAAATAATGTGCATATCTGTTTGCATTTTTGCCACTTGTACTCATTTCGTTTATTCAATATGAATGTTGAAGCATTTTCAAGAAACAACTTGACCACAAAACCAAAAGTTAGAGCTGTGTGTAACACTGTAGCGAAAATACTGTGGCTATCTGTTTGCCTTTTTTGCCACCTGAACTCCTTTCGTTTATTCAATATGAATGTTGAAGCATTTTCAAGAAACAACTTGACCACAAAACCAAAAGTTAGAAATGTGTGTAATACTCTAGCGAAAATAATGTGCATATCTGTTTGCCTTCTTTGCCACCTGTACTCATTTCGTTTATTCAATATGAATGTTGAAGCATTTTCAAGAAACAACTTGACCACAAAACCAAAAGTTAGAAATGTGTGTAATACTGTAGCGAAAATACTGTGGTTATCTGTTTGCCTTTTTTTGCCACCTGTACTCATTTCGTGTATTCAATATGAATGTTGAAGCATTTTCAAGAAACAACTTGACCAGAAAACCAAAAGTTAGAAATGTGTGTAATACTCTAGCGAAAATAATGTGCATATCGGTTTGCATTTTTTGCCACCTGTGCTCATTTCGTTTATTCAATATGAATGTTGAAGCATTTTCAAGAAACAACTTGACCACAAAACCAAAAGTTAGAAATGTGTGTAACACTGTACCGAAAATAGTGTGCATATCTGTTTGCCTTCTTTGCCACCTGTACTCATTTCGTTTATTCAATATGAATGTTGAAACATTTTCAAGAAACAACTTGACCACAAAACCAAAAGTTAGAAATGTGTGTAATACTGTAGCGAAAATAATGTGCATATCTGTTTGCATTTTTGCCACTTGTACTCATTTCGTTTATTCAATATGAATGTTGAAGCATTTTCAAGAAACAACTTGACCACAAAACCAAAAGTTAGAGCTGTGTGTAACACTGTAGCGAAAATACTGTGGCTATCTGTTTGCCTTTTTTGCCACCTGAACTCCTTTCGTTTATTCAATATGAATGTTGAAGCATTTTCAAGAAACAACTTGACCAGAAAACCAAAAGTTAGAAATGTGTGTAATACTCTAGCGAAAATAATGTGCATATCGGTTTGCATTTTTTGCCACCTGTGCTCATTTCGTTTATTCAATATGAATGTTGAAGCATTTTCAAGAAACAACTTGACCACAAAACCAAAAGTTAGAAATGTGTGTAACACTGTACCGAAAATAGTGTGCATATCTGTTTGCCTTCTTTGCCACCTGTACTCATTTCGTTTATTCAATATGAATGTTGAAACATTTTCAAGAAACAACTTGACCACAAAACCAAAAGTTAGAAATGTGTGTAACACTGTAGCGAAAATACTGTGCATATCTGTTTGCCTTCTTTGCCACCTGTACTCATTTCGTTTATTCAATATGAATGTTGAAGCATTTTCAAGAAACAACTTGACCACAAAACCAAAAGTTAGAAATGTCTGTAATACTGTAGCGAAAATACTGTGGTTATCTGTTTGCCTTTTTTTGCCACCTGTACTCATTTCGTGTATTCAATATGAATGTTGAAGCATTTTCAAGAAACAACTTGACCAGAAAACCAAAAGTTAGAAATGTGTGTAATACTCTAGCGAAAATAATGTGCATATCGGTTTGCATTTTTTGCCACCTGTACTCATTTCGTTTATTCAATATGAATGTTGAAGCATTTTCAAGAAACAACTTGACCAGAAAACCAAAAGTTAGAAATGTGTGTAATACTCTAGCGAAAATAATGTGCATATCTGTTTGCATTTTTTGCCACCTGTACTCATTTCGTTTATTCAATATGAATGTTGAAGCATTTTCAAGAAACAACTTGACCACAAAACCAAAAGTTAGAGCTGTGTGTAACACTGTAGCGAAAATACTGTGCATATCTGTTTGCCTTTTTTGCCACCTGAACTCCTTTCGTTTATTCAATATGAATGTTGAAGCATTTTCAAGAAACAACTTGACCAGAAAACCAAAAGTTAGAAATGTGTGTAATACTGTAGCGAAAATAATGTGCATATCGGTTTGCATTTTTTGCCACCTGTACTCATTTCGTTTATTCAATATGAATGTTGAAGCATTTTCAAGAAACAGCTTGACCACAAAACCAAAAGTTAGAAATGTGTGTAATACTGTAGCGAAAATAATGTGCATATCTGTTTGCATTTTTTGCCACCTGTACTCATTTCGTTTATTCAATATGAATGTTGAAGCATTTTCAAGAAACAACTTGACCAGAAAACCAAAAGTTAGAAATGTGTGTAATACTGTAGCGAAAATAATGTGCATATCGGTTTGCATTTTTTGCCACCTGTACTCATTTCGTTTATTCAATATGAATGTTGAAGCATTTTCAAGAAACAGCTTGACCACAAAACCAAAAGTTAGAAATGTGTGTAATACTGTAGCGAAAATAATGTGCATATCTGTTTGCATTTTTTGCCACCTGTACTCATTTCGTTTATTCAATATGAATGTTGAAGCATTTTCAAGAAACAACTTGACCAGAAAACCAAAAGTTAGAAATGTGTGTAATACTCTAGCGAAAATAATGTGCATATCTGTTTGCATTTTTTGCCACCTGTACTCATTTCGTTTATTCAATATGAATGTTGAAGCATTTTCAAGAAACAACTTGACCACAAAACCAAAAGTTAGAGCTGTGTGTAACACTGTAGCGAAAATACTGTGCATATCTGTTTGCCTTTTTTGCCACCTGAACTCCTTTCGTTTATTCAATATGAATGTTGAAGCATTTTCAAGAAACAACTTGACCAGAAAACCAAAAGTTAGAAATGTGTGTAATACTGTAGCGAAAATAATGTGCATATCGGTTTGCATTTTTTGCCACCTGTACTCATTTCGTTTATTCAATATGAATGTTGAAGCATTTTCAAGAAACAGCTTGACCACAAAACCAAAAGTTAGAAATGTGTGTAATACTGTAGCGAAAATAATGTGCATATCTGTTTGCATTTTTTGCCACCTGTACTCATTTCGTTTATTCAATATGAATGTTGAAGCATTTTCAAGAAACAACTTGACCAGAAAACCAAAAGTTAGAAATGTGTGTAATACTGTAGCGAAAATAATGTGCATATCGGTTTGCATTTTTTGCCACCTGTACTCATTTCGTTTATTCAATATGAATGTTGAAGCATTTTCAAGAAACAGCTTGACCACAAAACCAAAAGTTAGAAATGTGTGTAATACTGTAGCGAAAATAATGTGCATATCTGTTTGCATTTTTTGCCACCTGTACTCATTTCGTTTATTCAATATGAATGTTGAAGCATTTTCAAGAAACAACTTGACCAGAAAACCAAAAGTTAGAAATGTGTGTAATACTCTAGCGAAAATAATGTGCATATCTGTTTGCATTTTTTGCCACCTGTACTCATTTCGTTTATTCAATATGAATGTTGAAGCATTTTCAAGAAACAACTTGACCACAAAACCAAAAGTTAGAGCTGTGTGTAACACTGTAGCGAAAATACTGTGCATATCTGTTTGCCTTTTTTGCCACCTGTACTCCTTTCGTTTATTCAATATGAATGTTGAAGCATTTTCAAGAAACAGCTTGACCACAAAACCAAAAGTTAGTAATGTGTGTAATACTGTAGCGAAAATACTGTGGTTATCTGTTTGCCTTTTTTTGCCACCTGTACTCATTTCGTGTATTCAATATGAATGTTGAAGCATTTTCAAGAAACAACTTGACCAGAAAACCAAAAGTTAGAAATGTGTGTAATACTCTAGCGAAAATAATGTGCATATCGGTTTGCATTTTTTGCCACCTGTACTCATTTCGTTTATTCAATATGAATGTTGAAGCATTTTCAAGAAACAACTTGACCAGAAAACCAAAAGTTAGAAATGTGTGTAATACTCTAGCGAAAATAATGTGCATATCTGTTTGCATTTTTTGCCACCTGTACTCATTTCGTTTATTCAATATGAATGTTGAAGCATTTTCAAGAAACAACTTGACCACAAAACCAAAAGTTAGAGCTGTGTGTAACACTGTAGCGAAAATACTGTGCATATCTGTTTGCCTTTTTTGCCACCTGTACTCCTTTCGTTTATTCAATATGAATGTTGAAGCATTTTCAAGAAACAGCTTGACCACAAAACCAAAAGTTAGAAATGTGTGTAATACTGTAGCGAAAATAATGTGCATGTCTGTTTGCATTTTTTGCCACCTGTACTCATTTCGTTTTGTTCAATATGAATGTTAAAGCATTTTCAAGAAACAACTTGACCACAAAATCAAAAGTTAGAAATGTGTGCTATAACACCTACCAGAAAATTCTGTACGGGGTGGCTATAGACGAACACCGATAGATGGCCTAAGCAAGAAGCGGTGGCTCTGCTGCCATCGCTGCAAACGACTGGGGGAAAACGTTTGAGGGCGCTTAAGATTCGCCTTTATGATTTCAATGCGATAGAGTTTAAACCCTAATGCTTTCAATAGGATGCATGAATGCATGAGACTTTGAATTGGACTGCTACTTGCGTCATCTGTAGCGGCAGCGCCGTACGATGGAAGGAAATTTCCAGTGGGCGCCGTTCGCGTCTAAGGAAAGTGGAAATGTTCTTTGCCACTCACCTAACCATTGCTTTTGAAATTAGTTTCTTTCTAATGATGCTCTTAAACAGTAGCTGCGAGTAATAAGGCAATGCATACATTAGGTCCACGTTTATTCGGAGAGGAGCACTGTGCTTCAAAGTGTGATGACAGATACTGAGTGTAGTCATCAGATTTGCAGCATCAAAAGACGTCGTATTCTTACAAAAATACAGAAGGCGCACAGTGTTTTGGAGGTATGCGATGCTGCAGGGGCAGTTGCTGCAATGCTGCAAGCTTACTTGGAAAAAGCGTTTGACCGTGTCTCACAATATTCTTTCCGTGCTAAATCATGTCAATGTTAGAAAGATAATTCACAATGGAGTGAAAATGGATTACAGTGGTTGCACACCAAGCCTTATAATGAATAAAAAGGTTGGAAAAAAGAATTCGGGTGGAACGGTCTGTGGTCCAAGGGCGCTTTAACTAATCGTTTGCTTCTATATTAGAACTTCGTGCTAAATTATCCTACGCAACAATTGTACTGCATGATTTCGACTGAATAGAGAAGAGGTTCGGGTGGTGGTATACGCTGATGATAATATTTCCTGCTCTAATCACCAAAGCATTTCGGAAGTGGTGAGAAAGATTAAAGTTTTGTGTAAAGCAAGCGGAAGTGCAGTCATTAGGGGAAAGTGCTTCAGGCTTTGGCATGGTGAATGGCCTCGGATCCCGGCTATCTTCGCCAATTTAACGTGCACAACAACTCCACCTAAATATATACGTATTCCTTTAGAATTTTACGCTGACAGTGACCCTTATTGGCGAAGTGAGGTTGCAGAATAATTAGATAACACAACAAGGTTTGGTGGATTGAACCTCACGATGTTTGGTCGTGCCACAGGTTGCAATCTTTTCTTGGTCAGCAAGCTGTGGTACACGATGCACGTTCTACACTGTTCGCGTCTAAATGTGCAAAAGTTGAACAGGGTGTTTGTAGTATTTGTGCGGGGTTCCTCTAGGGGAAGGACCAGTCGAACCAATATGTTCTGGAGGGTACATGCTGGCGGCCATAGTTTGTTATTTATTTCTGCCACAATTAGTTAACTGTATTTTTTTCTTTAGGAATACTAAGGACCCCTTTTTGTGTGCGGTTATTGAGTTGAGACGGGGCACAAAGTTTTTCCAGAATTTATCGCTACATCGCACTGTATTAAAGGAACTATTCTGGGGTATTTGAAAGAAGTTGTTCAATCTTATCATTTTCTGTATACACAGTTTTCATCGGACTGTAGTAGTCATGCGACATGGAAGAAACTTAGCAGATATATATGTGACTCACTGTTCAATCTACCATTGTAGAGGACCATGTACAATGCAGGCCCTTGTCAAGATCTCAGTAAAAGAGTAAAAAATGAACATTACTCCTTCATCCAAACCGTTCTTTCTACGACTACATAGCGGGACGTTGCCAGCTAAAGCGTGGATGCAAGAGAAATGAATTTGCTAGAGAAATGAATTTTTTTTCCATGGGGAGTCTGCTTTTGTAATGTAAAAAAGGATGAAACATAGAGCATGCGTTTTTTGACTGCTGAAACGCAATTTTTTTCGGGAACATTCTCTAAAGTGCACCCAAAAGGTATTTTCAGTTTTAACCTCACGGAATCAGGTATCTCCCGATTAGAACGAGGACGGCGTTCCATGTGACCTTGTAATGGTGTTGGCCCACACAGTATACGGAGAAGCAGGATGGCAGGACGTCATGAAAGTCTTGATGCACGACCAGTTAGAAAATACCTTGAGGAAAGAGTTCCAAGATATTGGGAACTTATAAAACTTGTGGATGCATGTACCCTGCTGGCTCCCTCTCATTTCAATTTTGAAATTTTGAAAATGGGGCAGACAGTTCCTGTGTAAATATTGTATATTTTGGGTGCAAAAGAAAAACGTTTCTGTGCTGAAGTGGTTGGGTGCTCGTCTTGCACTGGGAAAGAACTGTGCTTCACTCGGCGGGTTCCCGCATAACTTTTATTGTTTTCTTACATTCTTCTAATTTTCTCGTTAGAAGCACAAAACTGAAGCCGGCTTTTCTGCGACACGAGGCCCTGAACGCTGTCACTAAAACATCGGGTTTAATGCCCCATGGACTACAGTCGTTTGCTTCATAAAAGAGTACTCCCGAGAGCGTGGCAAATAACCCCCTGCCGTACAAGTGGCAGTGCGCGAGGGCGCAGCGTTGGAAATGAAGTTGACAGAGCGGTGCGGTTCCGACTGCTAGCCGCTCCCCGTGCACTACGAGAAGCGTCTGTACCGGTAGATAAAACTTGGTTCCCAGGAGTGGTGCCGTCAACTGATGCTGCTGCTAGCTTGGCGCAAAATCAAGACAACGGCTGATCGCGATGAAAGGAAGCATTTGTTTTACGCTAGGCGATGAAAAAGAAACAAATAGAAGCGTCTCTACCTTTTCCTGTAGCCCCTCAAAAAGAGCTCTTCAATTTAGATTCATTTATTAGCCGGCGCACTGAGAGAAGTGAGCTAAATTTGCGTAAACATTAAATAGCTGGCGCTGTGTGTACCACACCGTTCCGAGACTACTGCTAGCGTATCAATGAAACGGATGCCTGATGAGGAGCAGGTGACATAAGCTTAGATAGATATAACCACTCAAGGCTTTGTCTTATTCATTACCTTTCATTTCATTTCTTTGTTTCTTTTCTATAGGCAAGCGTCCTATCAACACGCTTTCTTTTTCGCAATCTTTCGTCAATATTTTGCTCGAATGGAGCAGTGATATCACCTTACAGCAACACGACACTGCACTTTACACTGTAGATGCAAAATTTGCGCGTAGGGCACGGCGTGCAGTCAGCAGACGGAATAGCACCGCTTTCTCCCTTTTATTTGCAACGCCGCCGTCCGCCGTTGCGCTTCGCCACTGTTTTGCACGAGACCATCTGCCCTCGTGCGTTTCCTTCCATAAAGCTCGCGACTGCATATCTGTGTTTTGCAAAGTAAGTTATCCTTTTTAGAGTCCAACGATTATGCTTTTTCTTGAAGAACAAATACAAACTGTGTGCTTGAACAGATTGTGGAAGTACGAAATGTGATTTATAAGGCCATCTATCTGTAAAACAGCTTGAAGTTGTTCACACCCACCTGAGGGACCAGGGAGTATCACATGAGGTCGTAAATATGGCGCTGTTTTATATACAATGACAATAATCATCGACAGCCATGAAGCACATGGTTTAAATGTATATTCATGTAAGCTCACCTCTACATTGCAGATAATGGTTGAAATATGCCCCTTCTTCAGTGAGAAACTTTTCTGACGTAGACATCGGAAAAGCGTCTTTGTGCCTGCCATCATTATTAGTTTTGTCTCTGCTGAAGAGCGTAATTGTTTGTTGATTTTTCTACAAATAATTTGATTTTTGGAGCTTTGTTACAAGAACGGGCATACTCTTCTTAATATTGGCTACGATATCCCAAGGTCGATGGTTGCCTTTTCGTTAAGAAAAAAAACTGTCTGCTGTCCCCGCTAATCCTTGGTTTTCCAGCAACTTTCGGGCGCCCCCGCTGGGGTAAAAGGCGCAAAATCGAATAATTTCTGAATAATACCAAATGAGGTTATGCTGACGGCCATAGCCATGATTCAGTTCAGTTCAGTTCAATTAAGTCGTTCAGCCGTGTCCGACTCTTCGCGACCCTTTGGACCATATCACGCCATGCTTTCCGCATAGCCATGATTATGCCCCAAGAAAAAAATATAGTGTCGTGTATAACAGGACTGAGGAGTTACCCTTCATGCTTATAGCTGTTATTCATTCATGAGGCTAAACACCCCTCTATTATGCTGCGATTGAATTGACGTACTAAAAGCATCCCAGTGATGTTCCCGGAACAGGTTCACAAACATCGAAGTACTGCATGTTCAGAGCTGATTTCGCGGTTGTTGACAGCTTTCGGACTTTCGCTATCGAGAAATGTTTTCGAGCATTGTTTCCCCTTAGCTCTAATTCAGCAGTCTCACCGGATGATTGAAACGTGATGTGACTTTCAACTCATGCTGCTCGAGATTTCTTTCAGGCTTGATAGGTCGCCAGGAAATCCGGCAAGACCACAGCTGTTTGTAGAATGCATGTATGAGATAATTTCTTGTTTCCTTAACCAGTTAGATTTACTCAAATAAATAAATAGAATCAGAGACGTTCTCCATACATTTCGGGCAAGGTTCGAGGCCTGCACTGGTTAAAGGTGTTAGTACCGATGCATCTGTTAGAGTTTTTGAGTATCTGAAAAGCTGGACTGCACAAGTCATATTCATTTCTTTTATCATCAACCGAAATATATAATGCAGAATGGGGTTTATTAAAAGTAGTGGGAGTCGATCGAGAAGCACGACAAGAGCAGTCCGCTTGTAAGCGGACTGCAACTACACTATACTATCGGTGTGTGCGCTGGACCCGCTTGTAAGCAGGTCCAGCGCACACACCGATAGTATAGTGCCTAGAATATTATTCTAGGCACTATACCGATAGTGATGTCACTGAAGACAGTGCGCTGGATCTTCTTCACTTTGTCGAGTTTCTTTGTCATCTTTACATAAGTTATCTCTGCAGATCCAATGCGCCACATTCTAGAAAGCGCAGTGTTATACAAGACAGTTTTTATTGTGAAGCAACGACCTCCAAACGGAGCCAGCTGATCCTTTCCTGAACAAAAGGGGACGAATCTAGATTAAGTAAATGCTAGCGGAACGATGGAGTGCAAATCTGCTACTGAAGGCAGCAGGTTGAAGGCTGAATGCCCACTGAGACTGCCTTATTTAGTATCCGGCTTTTCTACTGCTTCTTCCCGTCGCAGCCTTATCTCTCATACTTCGTTTCTCGTACTTGCATGTAGGGTAATTGTCGATTGAAACCTTAATAAGACAACAAATTTGAAAGGATGAAAACGAGCATGTTTATTGATGGAGAACAAATGGTTGGTGTTGCACTCGGTTCTAACTTCGATGGCACAAATAGAACTAGTTGAGAGGTTTTATGAATCGAGTAGATGTTTTCTCTGTGGAACGCAATATACTCCTGCCCTCGTGTTCATTTATGGTATCCCGCTAGCGTTTCTCTGATGGTGGCATGTGTTCTAAACATAGAATTTGAACAAATGGTGTATTGATAACGGGCTTATTTCTATTCCTTAAATATGCATTCTATTCAGTAATTTACGGTTGGTGTGATGGTTGAGCAATTACCCAACACCGTGCAATAGCTTGTCAGCATGTCAGCTGCCGGTTTCCGATGTATTACCTTCTTCGCCTCTTGCCACTGCTTGTACAAACAATGGCGGCAGGGCAGCATGCAGGAAAAGGCGCTTTTTCAGCTAACGAAGGTTGGCATGATGGGTCACCTTTAGCCTCAAGCTCGGGGCACCTGGAGAAAAAGAAAATAGTTAACCATTGTGAAACAACATGATTTGCTCTCATAAGCGCTTTATATAGGAACTGAATATATGCCGCATGTTTTGTCCTCAGTGCAAGTATTCTTTATAGTAACTCAGAAAATTAATGCGGTGTGACAGCAAAGAATGTAAAGAAGGGGGCGAGAAAGCCCCAGAAATCTTTAATGCAAGGACGGCTAAAACTGGCGAGATGTGGAAGAGCAAACAAGAGCGATATTGGAGAAGTGCATGAACATGAGCGCTGACTTTCAAGGATTGACCTACTAGCAAACACAAATTTCTGATTTTGTGAAAAAAAAAAATACTGGTTAAAGAAAATATCACATTACGGCGGACGATGATTTAAACCTGCAATCTCAAGTTTTAAGGAGATTGCTGCAGACATGCTGCAGATAACCAGCGCAGGCGTCGATGGTCCCTCTTTCCTTCTTCCCCTCCTTTTTTTTCTTGTCTATATATTTCCGAGTCGGAAATAAAGCGTCATCTTTTCGCCCTGCGAATCTGCCTGGTTATCACCGCGTAGCTGCCGGCCTGTGGCCAGTAGAAGGCAACAGAGGTAAAGCCGCACAAATGTACAAAACAGAATAACGCGATTGCAGAAAACCGCAAATCCAGTAAACAGGACCAACTACAGGTCTACATCTCTCTAACCAGCGTAATCTGTATACGTCCTGTGATCCACAGTAACAGTGTACTGGACGTACTGCCAGCGTTAACAACCATGCCATGTGACCGACATATTTTCTGACTGCCAGCGTATGTGCCATTGGTCCAATGTTCGCCCAGCTCGAAGACCAGTGCTCCGCTATTTCAGCTGCCGACTGATACTTGCCAGACTACGTGCAAAATGGGCCACATAACCTGCTGTCGTAAGATGACCGAACTCACCAACCGTCCTTTCTCAGCAATATTATTTGAACTGCCACCAGCGAGAGCACCGGCGAAGGGAAATATTCTTTTCTCCGTTTTTCCAGCCACCAGCCACACAATCTAGTCGCTGTTTTACATTTATTAAATTTCGACCTCTTAAGTTAATTTCTTTCATTGAATATAGATCATGACTGCTGACGGATGATTTAATGATGTCATTTTGTGAAGGGTGCATCACTTTCCTCTGAATGACACTTGTAATGCTTTATCAATATTTCGTTCATTTTATTGTGACTTCATTTCACCTTTTACAGGTGATTTTCTCTCACCACTTTTCGAAGGATGCCAAAGTTTCCTCTCTTTGAGGCTTCTAAAGCTTTCACTATATTTTGTTTCAATGATTGTAGTAGGCGGTTGTTTTTGAAGGCCAATGCTTTCAATATAATCGGGCCTCGAGTTTCTTTAATATTGTTACGGGGATGTATTTATTGCAACTTGCACTGCGATGGGCGGAACTGGGCGCAAAGATAAGGAAAATAAAACCGCAGCAGGCACAGGACGGAAGGTGGAGACAACACAGCGCGGTACTGACAACGAAAAAGTTTATTGAAAAAATAAAGGCTTTTAAAGACAGATGGCACATGTGACATTACAATCTGGTAAAGTGGAATGAAAAAAAAAAGAAAAATCAAACAAGACCTTCGGCGAATATTAAAAGACACTAATCAGCACGTGGAAGTTGATAAAAGGGTGATAACGTACAGGCTCTAAAAGAGGAAATGATTACAAAAGAATCTGAACAATCTAAAACAGCACATGAATGAAAAGAGGATCTCGGCACTAGACGAGCATGAAACGAAACCAAAACAAAAGGTTCCAAGAATTTTTAAACGACCGACGACCACGAGAGAAAGTGGTTGCATAAAAACAAAAAAAAAAAGAGAAAAACCACCACCCAAGAGGTCACATGACAAGGAAACCTTGTTCTTTTTGGAGGAGAGCGACAGAAGGTGAGCTAACGCAATCATCTGGATGCGAACGCAGGATGGCACCTGCCTCTAAAATCTCTCTTTCAAGTTGTCCCTTCCTTCTTCCTATAATCTCAGTCTGGCTGAGCTGTGAGCAACAGCCCCGATAGCCGCGGCTGTGAATCGGCAAATTCTAACCACCTGCCTCCCCAAAAGAACATGCGTGTTCTCGTAAACGATCATTTAAGCACCTACCAGTTTGTACAATATAAACACGCCCACAACTGAGGGGAATCTTGCAAATAACCCTTTTCGCACATGCAACAAGCTTTTTTACTTCTAGGTGTTTAATGCCACACGTGCCTGATCTGGAAACACTCTGTCCCACCAAATTGCACAATCTGGATAGTTTGCAAGGCGCAGAAAAAACAATATCAACGCCATATTTACCTGAAATCTTTTTAGGACTATATAAAATGTTCACTATCTTTTTAGGACTATATAATCTATAAAATAAACTTCAAGTTTCTTCTGGCTAGTAGTTAGACAGGTTCGTTTTCTTTTTCTTTCTTGCGTGGGTTCTTGGCCACCGATTCGGCATCCGCGATTAACAGGAAACTCGGGCAACCTGCCTTTTCCAGTCGCTCCACTTGAAGATGAAAACTAGAATGCAGGATGTGAATGCATAATTTTAAAACCGCGGATCTAAAACATGAAGAGGCTAGGTCTCGCTTCACCATCTTAGAATGGAACGAATCAAAAGTCAACAAGGCTTTCTTCGTCCTGGGTTGGAAGGCCCGACACACATGATCACTGTTGTTAAAAAGCAGCTTAAGGTCTAACTGAATGGAAGCCTTTTGTGGAAGTTTCAAAGTGAATTTAGGACAGTTTGATCAACTAGAAAAGTTGCCTAATATCTCATTTGCTGCTTATGCTAGGACGTCATCGGATGAAAGTTTCAAAATAATCAAAACATCATCTACGTATCTAAATATCTTTGCAATGAAGGATTGTGTTAGCTTAAGCTCAAGCAAATGGTCTAAATGCGCAAGAAAGATTTCACACAGCACCGGGGCGACGCTAGATACTATACATATTCCTTTCTTCTGAACGCACAATTTTCGTTAAAAGACACAATGATGGAACAGAGATAAAAAGAAAGGAGCTCCAGAAAAGAATCTGGTGATACACCACAACAGTTCTGGAATCCAACCACCCCGGAAACGTCAATCGACTCTCTTAATGCGCTGAAAAGTTCTCTGTGCGGTATCGAGTAAAACAGCTCTTCCACATCGACGGACAGAGCTGAGTTGGCACCTGCAATGCCGGACCTCAACGCTGCAACTAGGTGGTAAACCCAGCGATATTGAAAGGATCCTCTTGATTAAGTACGTCCAAATGAGTTTTAAGGAATTTGCTGACTTGTGCCTGCCAGCTTCTTCTGTCTGGGACACAGATCTTTGTGCGCCTCTGCCGTACAAAACATGCTCAGTACATCCTGATCTCTTCCCAACACCTGTTTTGACAACTTCAGCAGGTTACGATCACCCAAGAGAGCAAGTACCTCGCTCTTCAATTTCGAAGGCTTTTTAGATACAGGCTTGAAATACTTACTCACAGCGTTAATGGCTTTTTCTTAAAATAAGCCCTGTGGGAGTACGGTGAAACCACCTTTCTTGTCAGACTGAAGAAGAGCAAGATCGCTATCGCGAAAAAAACCGGCCACTTCACGCGAAACTTTTGAACTACGGGACTTCTTCGTAAAATGCCTTCTCAAACTTTCGACGCTTTCAAAAAGGCAGGGTGCTCTGTCTTCAGCTGGAGCCTTCTTGGCCACTCAATGCACCGACGCTAGTAGGTCATACTTGTCAACCGATGGATCCAAGCACTACTTTGGGCCATGCTGTAACACTGCCTCCACTTCTGCAGGAACTGTCGCATTCCCGAGGAAAGTAACTGGAACACGACTTTTTTTTTGTCTTTCCTTGGAAGTTGAGGGCGTAGGCAAATCCAAAGGAATTCAGTCGACTGCTCCGTTGTCCGTTGAAAGTTCCGCCATCGCCTCCAAACAGACGATCCAAGACCAAAGCCTTTTAAGCACACATTTTGAAGCCAAGCATTGAAGAATTCCACTTGTCTCCAGCACTCTGCTTTAAGAATTTTCGCTACCGTCTTTCAACGGCCGACAGAAGGTCCGAGTGCCCGAAACATCGACGAAACATCATGGGGGCAGGTATTATTTCGCAGGCAAAATGCATAAGGCCTAGCTCTGTACGTCGAAGATGCTATGATTGCGGAACACAGGGCCCACTGATCTTCAAGGGACAAAGAACACAGAAAAGAGCATACATCTGGAGACACATAACTTAGCATTGTAGACTTCAGCGGCCGTGAAGCGTCCACTCTGTCAACGTCGTTGTCTTTCAGAACAGTTTGTCGTCCACGCGTTCCTCAGTCGTCATCTGTGAGCACACTACTTCATCGGTCACGCGTTTCCAGGTAACACTATCCCCATCGGCAAAAGGCAACATCGCGGTGCGTATTAAGCGTGCGATGTAGAGGGGGAATAATGCGGATTGAGGCGGGCCACATGTACGATTTCGAAAGTTGGTGCAGCGGACGGTGACTTTCGGCGGAGCAGTTTAATCTCATAGGTGACATCGGTCACTGGGCGTAGTACACGATAAGGACCTGTGTAGTGCGGCTGAAATTTTTCACACAACCTCACACGACGGCACGGAAGCCAGAGCAACACTAAAGATCCGGGAGGATAGTGAACATCACGGTGCTGAGCGTCGCAGCGGCGTTTTTGCGCTTCTTGAGAGACAGAGAGCTTGTGACGAGTCATCTGGCGAGTGGCATCAACTCGGGAGAGGGTATCGCGGGCATAAGGGCACAGGGTAGGCAAAATTTAAAAAATTATAGATTTTTATTTTTCTGCAAATCAAAACCCCTATTCTATGCTTTAAATAGTCCAATCCTTCATTTACCGGCGCGCAAAATATTTACCCCGAAATAGACATTTTTCGAAACCAAGGCAGCGACCAGTAATGTCCCCTTTTGACAGCTGCTTGAGCCCTTTGCCTCTCCTAACCTGTAAAAAACATTTCTTTTTGCGTCTATTTTGTTCAAAATGAGCGGGATAATTGTCACTGATCTGACAACAGAGAAAATCTAGCTAGCAGAATTTTTAGCCAAAAAAATTAACAGACGCAGCCGGATTACTCGCAACTCACAGCATTTTGTTCGCGCTTCGGCGTGTTTGTGGGCACCTGACATTTTCTTTATTTTGAAGCTCGATATTTAGCGCTTATCCAATGACAAAGACAAATCAGTGGTTTAGGAGACAGCTCTTTCACAGTAAGAGAGAGACATGAATCGGATCAGCAATGACCCCAAATCCCCGCACCCCAATCCAGAGATGGACACCGCGTTCACCACGCTTGTCTGCATCGAAGCTTTCATGCTCGGTGGGACGCATGAAGACCATGCTGGCAAAAGCTTGGGACCGTAGCTATGGCTTGACTGACATTAACCTTCTCTCGATTTCCGTTGCCGAAAACGTTTAGTGTAAAGCATACGGTGAGGATTTCCAGCTGCTTGAGGATGCTGCACGACAAGGAGTTGCTGGCACGTTCTCCCAGAAATTTGTAAAGTGGCTCTCAGTGCATCAGGTCGAGACATCCAGAAGAAAAACATGATCAACGTGGCTCGAGTTTGCCTTTGATGTTATTCTAAATTTTTGCAGGGTGATTAACAGTCTACTGGTTATGTGAAGCTTACTGACGGCGACTATACTTTGTACTGAGGGCTTCATGACAGGTCATTCAGGGGGTCGGGAGAGCAAGGCAGCTGGTACATAAAATATTGATTATGGTGGTGACTAACATGCTGGTGGCTATTGAAAGAATTGCACCCGTATGCATTTCTAGAGCTAGTTTTGTAATAATGCTCTTTCTTCCACTTCAAAAGCAATTATCTCAAAACGTGAAATTTTGCTGCATTTGACCCCTTTTTTCAGGAACTACAATTGTTAGGGAGATAAAAATTTGGGAGTAATGAGTAAAGACTGTAGAGAGTCTACTGAACTATAAATATGAAAGTTAGGGCAGAGAAGTTTAACTTAAATGATATTTTTTGCAGATTTTGGGTCTAAATTTTGGTAGGCCTAGTAAAAAAAAAGAAAACAAAAATGCAGTGTTCTAAAAACAATGTTCCCAATTCTGTATCACTACCTTAGATTACTGATTAAAATGATAGCAAGATGAAGGTTCTAACCCCAGCAGATCATGAAAAAAATGACCACAAACATAGGCTAAAATGCATGGGAGGAATGGGGCCTACCCTGTCCCCATACGTTGTGACGGGGCCAGCGGCGGGAAGCAAAGTGTCGAAGGGCAGTAAGGGGTCCCTTTCAAAGAGAAGATAGAATGGAGTGTACCCAGCGGTGTTATTGCGCGAGGAGTTATAGGCGAGGGTAACAAATGGCAGGCTAAAGCTCCAGTCGCGGTGACTGTCGAATACAATAATGGCAGCATGTCGGTGAGTGTGCGGTTAAGAAGTTCCGTAAGGCCGTTCGTTTTAGGATGAACTTGTGCCGTGGTGAACTTGTGCCGAACGGTTCCAGAACGAAGTATTTCGCTAACAACTCGGGAAAAAAAACAACGGCCACTGTCGATAAGTAGTTGACGGGGAGCACCTTGGGGAGATCTGATGCTTGTTTGGGAGCGCATGCGTCCTGGTTCTTGAGGAAAAAAAGTGTATATTACCTGTGCTTTTTTCGAATAAACTTCAGTTGTTAGTCAGCGCTTGTCCGTTATTCTCCCTTCTCTGTTTGTCCCAAGTAGCCGCGCTGTTTTTTTGATCTTGCAATGCACCAACTAGCTCAGATTTCCGTTCTTCTGCAGTTTATTTCTTGTACGCTGAGCTCTCCTTTTTGTTCTAATACCGCTTTTCTTCAGGACCAGGCCGCCTTGGCTTCACTAATCGCCGTTACGGCCTTCAAAGCTCGCCTGGCTACCTGGCATGCTAGACGAGGCTTGTGCCCTGTTGAGGTGCAGCTACGGTGCGGAGGACTTCTCCCGTCAAAGGGCCACAGTCGTCGGTTGTGCCGCATAATGGCATCAGAATGGTGGCACAAGCATAGGCACTACAAGGATTGTCTCTGGGTGGCCTGTGGTAGGGAGAGGCAACGTGTACGGTGCTTCAGGGCGTGGTGTGACCAAGCGAAGCGATATACGGAGTTCATGTGGTCTTCTTCACGTCCATGGACTTCTGCAAGGACTTCTGCGAGAACGACGCCATCCGGAACTGAATGCAAGTTATTGATCTTGGGAGACACGCTCGTGCCGGAAAAGTTCCAAAAGGTGCTGAAGCAAGGCCCGAAGTTTTGTGTACAGCCCACCCTTGGCAAGGAAGAGAAGTTGTCGCTTGGAAGGTCTGTGTCTCGCCAGGCCAAAAAAAAAAAAGAGGAGCAGCCGAGGTGCATGGTTGAGTGTGTGGAGGCTATGAAGGGGACTGAGGGGGGGCATGTGAAGGGGTACAGCTTTGCCCCGCTGGTGAATTTCCTGTCATCTGAAGATTTGAGGCTATTGGTTTCCGATAAGGAAGGTCATTTTGTTGTTGTGCCAGGGAATATTTTCACAGAAAAAGCAGGGGCTGCCGTCGCAAAAAACTTCAAAAAAGTCCGACTTAACATTACTAGGCAAAAGAGTGAAGCTTTGAGGTTATTGCAGGAAATGAATTTGGAACGCCTTCGGGAGTCTGTTAACAAGTCAGAGAAAAACTGTTTAGAAATTTTCTTTTCTGCCAATACCCACAAGCCGGGAATTCCTTTCAGATGCATAGTTACGGAACGCGCCTCCTGGCAACACTCCGTATCGGGTTTCTTGCAGAAATGTTTGGACACGCTTGTAGTTGATGACCCTTTTCTGGTTTCTAATTCAGTGGCCATTGTAGAGTATTTGCAGTGTCATAACCCTGGTTCAAGTGGAATGTTCAGCATTGACGTCCAAGATTTGTTTTATTCTCTTCCTCAGGATAGGCTCCTGCAGTATGTTACAAATTGTATAGCGATTGATAATGATGAAGAAGAGTTCATTTCGGCTTGTGGGGTGTCTGTTGAATCTTTTTTGGAACTGTTAATGTTTTATTTGCAGTCGACTTTTGTGGAATGGGAGGGTGCACTGTATGCTCAAAAAGCGGGGGTGTGCATTGGTTCAAAAGTAGCACCCGTACTAAGTAATATTTTTCTTTGCTATGTGGATAGGGCAATAAAAAGTAGCTTGGGGGTAGGTGTAAAACAGGTTTTTAGGTATGTTGATGATTATTTAATTTTTGTGCAGGGGGACTTAATGGGGCAGGTTGGTGAAATTTTGAGGGTCTTTGATTGTTGCGGGCAGGGTTTGAAGTTTACTTTTGAGGTACCGAGCGCCAAGGAGTTGCAATTTTTAGATTTAAGGTTAGTATTAAAGTTAGATCATGTATGCTGGGCTTTCCGGCAGCGTTCGGAGAAGCCGTTACTTAGTTACAAATCAGCCCACTCAAAATTGGTAAAATGTGGTATAGCTGTCGCGTGCTAGGGGTCTGCCCTTTCAAAATCGTGTGAGCATGAAATGATTAGTAGTTTTGGACAGCAGATTGACAGATTAAGATTGGCGGCATATCCGGATCAGGTAATCTCGCTTGCCTGTAAAAAAATTTTAAGAAAACTAAAGTCGGTAGATAGATCTCAGCCACAGGAGCAGGGCAGTAGAAAGAAGTACGCAGTCATCCCGTACGTACACCGGTTGTCGCATAGGTTAAGGAACATAGGATCAAGATATGGTGTTGATGTAGTATTTTCAGCCCCCAAAAAACTTGCCAAGATATGTGCCATTGTGGACAGAAGAATGAAGAATCAACAAAAAAGCGAGAGGAGGTCGTGTAAAATAAATCACCAGGTTAAGTTCGTACCATGTGCTGAAGGCGTGGTGTATGACATTGAATTTTCTTGCGGAAGGAGGTATATAGGCCAAACAGGTAAATGTATCAACACCCGGCTACGCCAACATAAGGCATCTTTGAAAAATGCCCCATCTTCGAACCTTGCCCTGCACTACAGGGACTGCCCTTTAAATAATGATCAGAGATATCCTGATAAAAAACTATGCACACCTCTTTTTAACAACACTAATGTAATCTACAGGCATAAGGATCAACTAACCAGGGAGTTATCGGAAGCCTATCACATCCATAGAAAAGGGGATAGTTGCGTGAGCACGCCATCGGTGCTTCTGCATGACACTGAGATTGTATATTTGGATTCCCATGATTAGACTGATGCTTGTTTGGGAGCGCATGCGTCCTGGTTCTTGAGGAAAAAAAGTGTATATTACCTGTGCTTTTTTCGAATAAACTTCAGTTGTTAGTCAGCGCTTGTCCGTTATTCTCCCTTCTCTGTTTGTCCCAAGTAGCCGCGCTGTTTTTTTGATCTTACCATGGTGCAGTATGACGTCTTGCAAAAGGAAGTCCGCAACGTAAGTAGCGCAGCTAGTTGGAATGGAGAGAGTGATCACGTACCGCGGGGTATAATCGGTGGTCACAGTGATCCATTTGTTCCTGACTAGATCTAGAAGAACAGCTTTAGAAGGTTAAGGCCAACACGAGAAAACGGCTGCAGGTGTGTAAGAGGCAGAACAGGGATTTCTTCCACAGTTGACAGAGGTCGCAAGCGGCCACATAACGTTGAACTGAGCGGTAAGGTCCAGGCCAGAAGAAATGCCGGCGCACGCGGTCGTATGTGCGTGAGAGGCCAAGATGACCAGCTGTAGGGACGTCATACATTTGTTCCGAATCGACAGAGCGCAGGTGTTGGGGAACGACCAGCAAGTGCTCAGCGCCATCAGGTCGCCTGTTGAGGCGGTACAGCGTGTTCCCATGCAGAAAGAACAGGGTGAGGGAAAAGTCACGGCTGCTTGTGCGGAGGCGGTCGATGAGAGAACTGAGGGTTGGATCCAAGCGCTGGTCCTCGGTGATGTGGGAATAGTCGGATTTAGAGAAGACACACGGGTCCGACTCATGGTCTGTAGGGGAATGGGGGGTCGACGGGATAACGGGACAGATAGTCTGCATCCTGGTGGAGCCAACCGGATTTGTGTACAACAGAAAACATGTACTCCTGCAAGCGCAGTGCCCTATTGCCCAGGTGGCCAGCATGATCCCTGAGGGAAGACTGCCAACATAAGGCGGGGGGTCGGTAATAACAGCGAAGGGTCAGCCAATTAAGTAGAGTCGGAATTTTTCAATGGCGCAAACGAGAGCCAGGCACTCCCGTTCCGTAATAGAGTAGTTCTGTTCCACTGAAGGCAGGAGACGACTGGCGTACACAATCCCGCAGTGTTGGCCGCGTTGTCGCTGTGCAAGAATGGCACCAATCCCGTGGCCACTGGCGTCGGTGCGAAGCTCCGTCGGTGCAGACGGGTTGAAATGGGCCAACACAGGAGGATTGGTGAGAATAGCGATGAAGGTGGAGAATGTGTTAGCCTGATCTGATCCCCAAGTAAAAAGGGACGCCTTTATTCAGCAGATTGGTGAGAGAGCGAGCAACGGCGGCAATGTTTAGGGCGAACCGGCGGAAGTAGGAGTACATTCCTATAAAGCTGCGGATATAACGGGGTGAACGGAGAGATAGAAAAGCGCTGACAGCGCGAACTTTGTCGGGATCAGGTTGCACGCCGTGGCATTCACCAAATTGCCAAGCACTTAAGTTTGCGGCGGCAGTTCATTTGAAGTCCGGCAGGGCGGAAAAGCGCCAAGATGAAAGAAAGGTATTGGAGGTGGCTTTCAAACAAGGGCGAGAAGGCAATCACATCATTCAAGTAACATAAACAAGCCGTCCATTTGAAGACACGGAATAGGGCGTTCATCATCCGTTAAAATGTGACATGGGCGTTACAAAGTCCACAAGGCATTAACCCTAACTTGGTAAAGTCCATGGGATGTGACGAAAGCTGTCGGCTCACGGTCTTTTTCGTCAACAAAGATTCGCCAGCAGCCGCTACGAAGGTCGACGGAGAAAAAGTAGCGGGCTCCATGAAAACAATCCCAGGCATCGTTTATTCGCCAAAGCGGGTAGACATCCTTCTTTGTAATCTTGTTCAGGTGTCGATCGATTTAAAAGCGCCGACTGTTGTCTTTCTAACGAGCATGACAGCAGATGCTCAGGGGCTTCCTAAGGTTCGATTATATCGTTGTCCAATGTCTTGTAGACCTCCAGTTGGATGACTTGGCGCTCACAAAGGCACACTTGATAAGGCCTCCGATGTATAGGTCTTTCATCGCAGGTGACAATGCGGTGAATCAGAACTGATGTTTTGACGAGACTCTCTGGCGGAAAAATAAAAAAATGATGGTGAAGGACCACAAAAGGCTCTGCAGGTCCTGAGCGTGTTCAGGGCTGATGTCGGAGGCAATCATCGCGGATATAGGGTCGGTAACTGTGGTGGGCAATACGGGTGCTTGAAGGACGGTGGAAGGTGGGGGAGGTGTGAGTGCACAAATGGTGCAGTCTGTGAGGGGGACAATGTAGCAAGGGATAATCATCATTGGAGAACTTGGAGCGACAGTATGAGCTTCAAGATAGGAAGGTAGGTGATATTCTGGGCAACGCGTACTATCAGGTGAGGAAGAACGACGTTGCAGACGAGAAGGCCCCGGTGATGGGGCAAGCAACATAGTCACGGTCAGGCATAGGCGGGAAAGTTCTGAGCAGACAGGTAGGTCCAAACGAAGAAGGGTCGATAACGGCAGAGTGGGCCGTTGAAAAATCAAGGCCGAGGATCATATTGTGAGGGCACTAGTTGAGGGCGGTGAACAAAACAGGAATGCGATGACCAGCAAGGGTGACTCGGGCAGTTCACAGGCCAGTGACGGCAGCAGTAATGCTATCGGCAACACGAACGGTGGGCGAAGCAGCGAGGGGTCTGTTCTTTTTTGAAGCGGCGGCAAAAAGATGAGCTCATGAATGAAGGTGCAGCGGTGGCGCAGCGGTAGAACATCCGCCTCGCATGCAAGAGCACCGTGGTTCAAATCCCGGTGCCGCGCAATTCTCAACGAGATTTATAAAAAAAAAATCCGCGTGTCGATGTAATTGCATAAACAGTTTTGGGGTGCGACCTGATGCCGGTGAACACCTCCGGCAACGCACTCCCTCTCCAGAACAGAATTTGGCCACCCTGGTGCAGTAATTGACCACAGCCTCTCATGATAAGCTCCATAAAACCCCGGCCCTCAGTCACCAGCGGCTGCGGAACAACTGACCACGGCGGCGGTCAGACCTGGGACGCAGCAGGGGATGCTACGAACTTCTGGCTCCGCTGGACAGGCCGCCATTGGAAACTGACCCTGGCAACGTTTAACGTTAGAACCCTAGCTAGTGGAGCTAGCTTAGCAGTGCTGTTAGAGGAACTAGAAGGTATGAAATGGGATGTCATAGAACTTAGTGAGGCTAGGAGGCCGAATGAGGCATATACTGTACTGAAGGATGGGCATGTACTGTGTTATCGAGGCTTACCAGAGAGGCTGCCACTAGGAGTAGGTTTCCTGGTCAATAAATATATAGCGGGTAATATAGATGAATTCTATAGTAATAATGAGAGGGTGGCAGTCATCGTAATTAGGCCTAATAAGCGGTATAAACTGAAGGTTGTACAGGCCTATATGCACCTACAGGTAGTTATGATGACCAGGCAGTTGAAAGCTTCTACGAAGATGTAGAATCGGCAATGCGAAAAATAAAGACGCAGTATACTGTACTAATGGGCGACTTCAATGCCAAGGTAGGAAAAAAGCAGGCAGGAGACCAGGCAGTAGGTGACTAGCATCTTAGCAATCTTAGCACGGTGAAGCGGTGGCGTAAAAACGCGCCAATACTTTTTGTTGTACAGAAAATCAACCCAAAAACATCTGCCCGACGGACATGCCATATGTGCCTGAACCTCGAGTCCGGGTAATTTCTTAACAAAAATAACACAGCCCGCAGACGTGCCAATTGCGTGGCTCACTACTGCAAAATACCTAGACGTGAAACGTGGCACCATGTTACCGGTCTCTTCTTCCCCGTCAACTTTCGTTTCCTGCACCGCCAGGACGTCGATGTCATGCTCAGTTAAAAGGCGGTACACCTGGCCCTGCTTCTTCTTGCTTGCCAGTCCCCTGACATTAGGTGTACCTACTTTTATCGGAGCCGCAGAAGCCATTATTAGTGTGTACGCTCCAAATGTTGTGGATGAGAGGGTAGCCTTTTTTTCAAAACGTACAAAAGTACATCAGTTGTGAGAAATCCCTGATTGTCATGGGCGACTTTAATTGCGTCTTGAGAGGCTGTGATAAATCCAGTACATGAGCGTTTAGGGACAGAAGTACTGAGGCTCTCTCAGAAATTATAGACACTAGCAACCTGGACGACGTGGCGGAATGTTTAGAAGGAACGCGTTGTGTGAAGTTTACACATTTCCAGCGGTCAAGCCATGCGCGGCTGGATCGCATTTATGTGTCTACAGACGTCATATCAAAATGCAGTAGTTACAATGTAGTATCAATTTCATTTTCTGATCATTGTTTAGTAGAGTGCGGGATAGGGACAAAAAAGCGAGGCAATCAGTTTTCGTGGGAGACGTGGAAATTAAATAATAAGCTCATTACAGATGATATCTTTAGTAGGAAAGTAAGCGAAGAAATTGACAAAATAGAGTCTAGGGGGGAGATGAAAATATGGCAGCAGTGGGAACTTTGCAAAGAGCAAATAAAGATAGCAGCAATCGAACGGTCAAGCTGTATACGACAAGAAGAGAAGCGTGAGGAGGACAATTTAAGATCCTTGCTGGCTAGACTACTTGAAAAAGAAAGCGAAGAGCCTGGTAAATGGATGGACGATATTAGGAAAATAAAAAACAGGATTGAACTGTTCGAAGAAGAGCGCTATCGTGGTGCGCTTGTGCGGGCGAAGGCGCAAGATATAGCTGCTGGGGAGACACCGTCGAAACGAGCACTAGGAATCGAGAAGACGCGTGCTCAGAGAAATCACATTGAACTGATCGAATGGGGCGGAAAGTTATCTGGAGAAAGTGGTCATATCCAGCAAGCGTTTCTTGAATATTATCGATCGCTGTTTACCAAGCAAGACGTGGAAGTAAACGCATTCAAAGGAAAGTTTCTGGGTGCTTTACCGCGATTAGATGATGAGCAGAAAGATAGGCTGGAGCTGTCAATAACCGCGTCGGAGGTCGAGCTTGCCATAGAAAAATTGAACCCGGGAAAGTCTCCCGGCCCCGATGGGTTAAGCGCGGCGTTTTACAAAGCATACAAACATGAAATAGTGCCGGTACTGACAGCCGTGTACAACGAGTCCTACAACGTAAACGTATTGCCCCCGTCTTATGGCAAATCCCACACAGTGTTGATTCCTAAATACAATGAAGCAGATAAGTTACAACAGGTTACAGCATATCGCCCTATCGCACTCACGAATGTAGACTACAAAGTGTTCATGAAAATTCTAGCCCGTAGACTACAGTCAGTAATTCAACAGTTAGTTGGACCACACCAGACGTGTGGGATCAAAGGTAGATCCATTGTTTCCAATGTGCATAAAGTGAGGAGTGTGCTTGAGTGCTGTGATCACACAAACAGTTGTGTAGCCATCCTTCAGTTGGATCTGGAGAAAGCATTTGATTGTGTCTCACATGAAATCCTGTTCTGCATACTCGACCATGTGAATGTAGGGTCCGTCATTCGCGAGGGAGTGGCCATGGCGTACCGAAGCTGCACAACAAGATTGATTGTAAATAAGAGTTTGGGGGCCCCCATAAACGTGCAGCGATCGGTGCGCCAGGGTTGTCCCCTCAGCCCTCTGCTATTCTGCATTTAAATCGAGACACTGTGTTTAAATATGATAGAAAACGACAAAATTCGTGGCTTCCAATTGCAAGCTGCAGAGGTTAAGCTGCTGGCATATGCGGACGATGTGGCTGTATTCGCAGTGAATCGCGAAGGGGTAATCGAGGCCGTGTCGTCTGTAAAAGAATTCACAAAGGTTTCCGGCAGTAAAGTAAATTGGTCAAAGTCCCTGGGGCTTTGGCACGGAGAATGGCCAACGGCGCCCGATAAGTTCGCAAACATGTCCTGGGTGACAACACCAGTAAAGTACTTGGGAGTCCCACTAGATAGTTATCGCGATAGCGAATCGTACTGGAGGGCACAGACTCAAGCCGTGCGGGAAAAGGTGGAGGGGTGGAAAGGGCAACAATTGTCAGTTTTCGCCAGGGCCACAGTGTGCAATATATTTTTCATGTCGAAGCTGTGGTACGTGATGTAAGTGTTGCATTGTGCAAGGATGAACGTACAGAGACTGCATCGGATATTTGCCATTTTTGCGTGGGCAGCAGAATGGGAATGATGTAGCCGTACAAGTTTGTTTAGGCGGGTGAAGGATGGTGGACTGCGTTTGGGGCATTTGTTTCTACGACAGATTGTCAGCAGATTTTTTTTGTTCGCGATGTAAAAGATCCATTTTTGCGTACTGTGTGCCAATTAAGGCTCGGAAATGCACTGCCGGACTTTGTTGTCTCGACCGAAAGTGTATCGGGACGCATTTTTGGTTATTTTAGAGAAGTTTTCGCTAGTGTGCGATTCCTGTCCGATTTTCTTATGAATATTTATCTTGTGTTAGCAGGAAGAAGCTGTACAAGGATTTGTGCGACGTAGTTCTACCCATACCAATGTACAGGGCCATATACAGTGGAGGACCAGGACGCGACGTACTTAAGCGGGTGAAGGCGATGCAGGTCCCGTCAAATGCAAAAACGTTTTTCTTTAAGTTACACACGGAAACACTGCCAGTAAAGAAGTTCTTGGAAAGGAAGAATTTATTTTTACCTTAGGGTTCGCATTGCTTAATTTGTAAACAGCCAGAAACTATAGACCACGTTTTCCTGCATTGTTGGGAAGGGGTGTACTTTTGGGATATTTTACAAAGGACTTTAATGAAGGAATTTCCATTAGACTCGCATGGTATTAGGTACTTGCCAGTAGAGAATGAGGATGGGGTGCCATTTGACCTTATTATGCTAATGGCCCTCCACTGTATTTGGCACTCGAGAATGGCAGGATACCATTGCGATCCTGACGCACGGCCAGCACGGATCTATTTTCGGGAAGCCATGAATAGATATATTGAAATTCAGAAACTTGCTCCTGATGCTCCCGAGTGGCTCGGAAGATTGGAGCCATTAGTGACCCTGAGAGAATTTTAGCACGACGACGCCACAACCCACCTGGATGATTGTTGTATTAATGAATGCTCGTTGTGCCCTGTAAGTGGTTTTGTGTATTGTGCTGAAGTCAGGCAATAAAGAAAAAAAAAGAAGCGGTGGCGTAGCGGTAGAACATCCGCCTCCCATGCAAGAGGACCGCGGTTCAAACCCCGGTACCGCGCAATTATCCACCGGATGAAAAAAAAAAAAAAAATCCGCGTGTCGATGGAATTGCATATACAGGTTTTGGGTGCGACCTGATGCCGGAGAACACCTCTGGCAACGCACTTCCTCACCAGAACAGGAGTTGGCCACCCTGGTGCAGTAATTGGCCGCAACCTCCTATGATAAGCTCCATAAGCTCCATAAAACCCCGGCCCTCAGTCACCAGCGGCTGCTGAACAACTGACCACGCCGGCGGTCAGACCTGTCACGCAGCAGGGGGTGCTAAGAAAGCCTGGCTCTGCTGGACAGGCCGCCATTGGAAACTGACCCTGGCAACGTTTAACGTTAGAACCCTAGCTAGTGAAGCTAACTTAGCAGTGCTGTTAGAGGAACTAGAAGGTATGAAATGGGATGCCATAGAACTTAGTGAGGCTAGGAGGCCGAATGAGGCATATACTGTACTGAAGGATGGGCATGTACTGTGTTATCGAGGCTTACCAGAGAGGCTGCCACTAGGAGTAGGTTTCCTTGTCAATAAATATATAGCGGGTAATATAGTTGAACTCTATAGTATTAATGAGAGGGTCGCAGTCATCGCAATTAGGCTTAGTAAGCGGTATAAACTGAAGGTTGTACAGGTCTGTGCACCTACAGGTAGTTATGATGACCAGGCAGTTGAAAGCTGCTACGAAGATGTAGAATCGGCAATGCGAAAAATAAAGACGCAGTATACTGTACTAATGGGCGACTTCAATGCCAAGGTAGGGAAAAAGCAGGCAGGAGACCAGGCAGTAGGTGACTATGCCATCGGTTCTAGGAATAACAGGGGGGAGTTACCAGTTGAGTTTGCAGAGCGCAATAACTGAAGAATCATGAATACCTTCTTCAGCAAACGGAAGAACCGAAAATGGACATGGAAAGGTCCTAACGGGGAGACTAAAAATGAAATTGACTTCATAATGTGTTCAACCCCCGCCATTGTGCAAGATGTAGAGATAATCGGGAAAGTGCGATGCAGTGACCACAGGATGGTGAGGTCCAGAATTAGCCTAAATCTGACGAAGGAACGCCGCAAATTAGTAAGAAAGAAACCCATCAACGAATTAGCGCTGAGGGGGAGGGCAGAAGAGTTCAGGATCTCGCTACAGAATAGATATTCAGCTCTAACCGAGGATGGCGACTTTACCCTAGAAGCAAGGAACAATAATTTCAGAGATATCATTACTGAGTGCGCGGTAGAAGTAGGCGTAGGACAGTTAGAGAGGATACCGGTAAGTTGTCTAAAGAGACGAAAGATTTGATTAAAAAACGCCAGAGTATGAAAGCTTCCAATCGAACAGACCAGATCAAATTGGCTGAAATATCAAAGCTAATCAATAAGCGCAAGGTGGCTGATATAAGGAAGAATAACATGGAGAAAATTGAACATGCTGTAAAGAACCGGGGAAGCCTTAAAGCGGTAAAGAAAAAATTGGGCATAGGCAGAAACCAGATGTATGCGATAAGGGACAAGGCGGACGACGTCATCACGAATATGGACAAGATAGTCAAAGTAGCCGAGGAGTTCTACACAGATCTCTACAGCAGCCAAGGTAGTCAGGATCGTAACGAGATTGGCGGCAGGGAAAAACAGTCAGACGTTCCACCAGTGACGAAGGACGAGGTCAAGAAAGCATTAGAAACTATGAAAAGGGGGAAATCAACTGGAGAGGATCAGATAACTACAGATTTGCTAAATGACGGGGGAGATATCGTGCTAGTGAAACTGGCCACCCTGTATACGTAGTGCCTGGTGTCATCGACGGTACCGGAACCATGGAGGAATGCAAACATCATCCTCATTCATAAGAAAGGGGACTCTAAGGACCTTAAAAATTACAGACCAATCAGCTTACTGTCTGTTACGTATAAGGTATTTACTAAGGTAATCGCTAATAGAATCAGGACAACCTTAGACTGCAATCAAGCAAAGGATCAAGCAGGTTTTCGGAAACGGTACTCTACTATCGATCATATCCATACCATCAATCAGGTGATAGAAAAATTCTCGGAATATAATCAGCCTTTACACATAGCATTCATTGATTACGAAAAAGATTTTGACTCAGTTGAAACGTCGGTGGTGATGCACGCATTGCGAAATCAGGGGGTAGACGAGCCGTACGTGAAAGTGCTGGAAGATATATATAGTGGCTGCACAGCAACCATAGTTCTGCATAAAGAAAGTAACAAAATTCCCATAAAGAAAGGTGTTAGGCAAGGAGACACAATGTTCCCAGTACTATTCACAGCTTGCTTAGAGGAGGTATTCAGAGACTTGGAATTGGAGCAGTTAGGAATAAGGGTAGATGAAGAATACCTCAGTAATCTGCGATTTGCTGATGACATTGCCTTGCTAAGCAACTCGGGGGATGAACTGCAAATAATGATTGATGACCTAGACAGGAAAAGTAGAAACGTAGGCCTGAAAATCAATATGCAGAAAACTAAGGTAATGTTCAACAGCCTCGGGAAGGAACAGAAGTTTACATTAGGTAGCGAAGCACTGGAAGTAGTAGGCGATTATGTCTACTTAGGACAGGTAGTAACCGCAGATCCGGACCATGAAAAGGATATAACAAGAAGAATAAGATTCGGAAGGAGCGCACTCGGAGATTATGACTAGCAGCTTACCGGTATCGCTCAAGAGGAATGTATACAACAGTTGCATCTTATCTGTACTCACCTGAAACGTGAAGGCTAACCAAGAGAGTTCTACTGAAGTTGAGGACAACCCAGAGGGCTATGGAACGAGAAATGGTAGGGGTAACATTAGGAGATAGAGAGCGTGCAGAGTGGGTCAGAGACATAGCTCAAGTTACCGACATTCTAGTTGAAGTTAAGAAGAAATGGGCATGGGCAGGACATGTAGTGCGAAGAGAGGATAACCGATGGTCGCTTAGGGTAACAAACTGGATTCCAAGAGAAGGAAAGCGTAGCAGGGGGCGGCAGAAAGTTAGGTGGGTGGATGAGGTTAAGTTCGCGGTGGTCAAGTGGATGCAGTTAGCACAGAACCGGGTTAAGTGAAGAAATAAGGGAGAGGCCTTCGTCCTGCAGTGGGTATAGTCAGGCTGATGATGATGAGGATGATCGAAACTTGGGCGCTAGTGTCACTGAGGGCAGAGACAGGAACACCATTCAAGAACAGGGAGAGAAGGTTACAAGGCGAATAAATGTGCAGTAGAGGATTTCCAGGGCGGGGGGGGGGGGGGTTCAATGCAACATCACCTCCAGGAGCTGCATTAGCTAGTTGCCCATGAAGCGGCCGGCGGAGGGCGGTCAGGAAGTGGTGAAGGGGAGCGGTAGGCTGGCGGGGAAGGAGGGCGACTGGACACAGGAGGAGGCGGAGTGGTATCGGTGCGGGGCGGTTCATAAAGAGGCGAGAAACTGCGCGGCCCTAGTCGGAGAAGCGGTCAACGTTATTGAAAGATAGAGGTGGTGAAGACCAGCGGCTGCGGCAGTTGACAGCTGATGGCCAACAGGCTTTCCGAAGAGGACAAGGAGTTTTTCTATAGGGAATATAAGCTTCGTGCGTTTCGAACCACACGCGTGCCGTGCCAGTGAGGTAGAAGATGATATTGGCCAGCATCAGCGTGGCGTCCCATCTGTTGTGATGACTAACACGCTCATAAAGTGGGAGCCAGTCTTCGACGTCCACCTCATCTATAGCGCAGAATGAACGAGGGTCACGGGGGTGGGCCACGACGATAGTTACAGGTTGAAAGGTAGATGGAGCTGAGTCGGTTGTCGTCGTGACGATTCCGAGGTGACCGCCGCTGCGGAGATCCAACGTTAGATCGTGTCGAACCCGTGACTTCAGCCAAGATGGTAAGGGGATGTACTTAATGTAGCTTGTGTTGCGATGGGCAGAACTCAGCGCAAAGACTTCAGCGGCCGCGCAGCATCCACTCTGTCAGCGTCGTCATCTTTCAGAACACTTTGTCGTCCACGCGTTCGTCGGTCGTTGTCGTCGTCTGTGAGCGCACCACTTCATCGGTCACGCGTTTCCTGGTAACAATATCATAGATATGAAATAAACCGAAACTACAAGCTGATGTCACGGCTGAAAGGTGGCTAAATATGTTTAAATCTCTTATTGCGCTTCTTCCGTGCAGCAGTGAGTGACACAAGCAAAGCAGATGCTTTTAGTACTGACACCACTTAATAAAAATCCCCCGTGTTTTATGAAAGCACGAGCTTATTTCAAGCAAGTGTACGTCACTGGCTTCTAATGCCGATGTTTTTCTGATATGCTGCGGTTAAGGTGCTTGACTGGCTATAGTGAGGAAAAAGGTTTATTCCGTGTCACAGTGGCCGCGGTGCTATGGAGGGAACGCAAAATTCTACGATTAACTGCCTGGTAATAGCGCAATTTACATAACCACAGGTCGTCGAAGGTTCCGAAGTATTCCAATATATTCGCCTCCCATAGCATAATTGCCGACTTTGATTTGGTGCATTACACCTCAAGTGGATGCAGCTAGCACAGAATCGGGTTAAGTGAAGAAATATGGGAGAAGCCTTCGCCCTGCAGTGGGTATAGTCAGGCTGATGATGATGATGATGACCTTACAAACTAAACCAAACCACGTAGCCATTTTACCCTTAGCGCCTTCATGACGCAAGACTGCGTATTACCTCGGTGGGTACACGTTTTTAAGGCGAAAAACTTTCTAGGCTCTTTGAACAACGACGCCGTACCCCAAGAGTACTCGGCAATCCCGAACTACTACAAAGGCTGCAGAATGCGGTATCCACCCCCGCACAGATCCCTCAGCAAGGAGGACTCCGTCACGTGGAGGCAGCTAAAGACAGGTTCCTTCCCGAACCTACACACACTACACAAAATGTACCCCACACAATACACAAATAAATGCCCATGGTGCTTAGAGACACCCACGCTAAATCAAACAACGTGGGAATGTCAGGGAATTCCAGTAGCGCCTATCATAACAAACCCGAGTGTGGAGCAGTGGGACTGAATGCTCTCCAGCGACCGGCGAGAAGACCAAGAAGGTCTGATCCGATGGGCCCAGCTGGCGGCGGCATCCTGCGGGGCCCTGGAATAAGGGCGGACGACCACCACTACGGAAGATGGTACACATATATCCACCACAAACTCTATAGTTGAAATAAATGTTTATTCTCTCTCTCTCTCTCTGGGCTCATAGAAAGAAATCCCGTGCACGAGAGTTGTGCGCGGCGTTTGTGCGTCGGATCTGTGCGTTTAGGACTGTCACTTGCTAATAGCGGATGCATGAGGAGGGGAAATATGAAATGAAAGCGATTGATGGTGATTGATTACTAATGAATAAACATTGTATGCAGTTAACTAATAACGATAGTGACAATTAAATTGATTATATGACTACGGTACGACAAATATGTCAAACAACGACTCTGTAATGAATGCAACTGACTGGAGATGAGAATATGCTTTGCTATGAGTGTAATGACTACAATGACTAAGCATGATTCAGCATCACTACGGAACGACCAGTGTGAAACGACTGCTTGTAATGGCCGCAGGTGACTGAAAATGCGTAAATATGCTTGGCTATCACTGGTAATGACTACAATAGACACTTTCAGCTGACCGTTTTTATGTCCAGCGTAGCTGAGCGCACCAGTAGATACAGCAGCGGAGCGTCTCTCGAGAAAAGAGTTTTATCTCGGCGGATCCGTCACCCGCCCTAGCGGAAAGAGACCGACGCACTCTGCTTCGATATCATAGACACACCAGCGCGCGCTGCGTGGTTCGGCTGGGGAGGCTTCCCAGCGGGCGTAAAAATTGCTTGCTGGCCGCCTTAGCGGTCTGCGCATACGCAGCGGCGTCTCCGCTCGCCCGCTTAACTCCGCTGGCAGTAAAAGCGCTCAGCTATAAGTTTCTAATGACTAGGCATGACAACGGAGCGTCCAGTGTCTCCGTTGTACATGAAATAGCGTAGTACGGAAAATTTCTCATAATAATACGTGATGTTTAGGAGCCTAGGATTTCATTTTACCGGGGCTCTACTTACCCCTCCGATTCTATGAGCGTCTTGTTTTGGCACAAGTACCGTGTGCAGGGGTTGGTTGAGTTGTACTCTAGTCCTTCTAGTATTGGTGTCCCGTCGGGCGCTTTACAGTAGGGTTCTGGAAATTTGAGAGTATGGTAAAGATGGTCATAACAGAGCGTTTGTATTATAACTTTTTAAAACGTATAAAATTTAATTAGGATTTCGAGAAACGTTTATCAATTTCTCAGTTGCTGCTCGCAGTCTGCACGGCACTAATGCCGGGCAGGGATAATAATGTGCATAACTTTTCCACCTTTCAAATTCGTGGTTTCTTTTTGCTGTTTTCTAGCTGTAACGAGATAGTGATAAAAATAGGCGTCGAAGTCCACAGCGTTCAGTGACTCTTTTCTATAGTTACTTTCGTATCTGAGCTAAGTGTTGATACTTTTAAACACTTTTTGTATTTAAATAAAGTTATCAGGGTTTACACATAAAATACTCTACAGATCGTGCGATATTTTGTTTGACAGAGGTTCTCTGGAAATTATGCATGCCGGGACGTGATTGTAAACGCGCTGTGGAGTCTGCCTCGAAATACTGGACAGATTTCTTAAAATGATCTGAGGTTTTTGAAGTGTGGGTAAATTTCAACCGTTCGAATACTGTGTTAAGTTGTGTTCTACAAATATCAATAAATTAGTAAATAATGAATCAATACATTTTCTTCTTCACCTTAAATATAATTACATGGCGAGAATAGGGGAGCTTGGAGAAAAAGCTGAACAGTAGCAACTTGACAACGCTCAAGCCACCCGGTAACAACGACAGAATTTCATGGATTTATAAATGACCCGTCAGTGAAAACTAGAAAAAAAGGAGGCACATGCACAAAAAAGGCACATGCAGACATCAAGCTGCGCAACAAGCAAGGCGTCAAATTTTAAGTGGAGAATAGATGGTAACTTTGATTGCGATGCCTCAAACGTTGTATATCTCCTAGAATGCGGTGTATGCTGCATGCAGTATATTGGCCAGACAGCTACCCCTCTACGAATGCGGTTTAATAATCACCGAGCTCATGTCCGCTCTCTGCCCAACCTTCCTTTTTCAAAACATATCAACCAGAAACAGCACTCATTCGACTCAGTCAAACTAACCGTTATTCAGGGGGGATTCAATAATACACGGGAGATTTCGAGAAACGTTTATCAATTTCTTAGTTGCTGCTCGCAGTCTGCACGGCACTAATGCCGTGCAGGGATAATAATGTGCATAACTTTTCCACCTTTCAAATTCGTGGTTTCTTTTTGCTGTTTTCTAGCTGTAACGAGATAGTGATAAAAATAGGCGTCGAAGTCCACAGCGTTCAGTGACTCTTTTCTATAGTTACTTTCGTATCTGAGCTGAGTGTTGATACTTTTAAACACTTTTTGTATTTAAATAAAGTTATCAGGGTTTATACATAAAATACTCTACAGATAGTGCGATATTTTGTTTGACAGAGGTTCTCTGGAAATTATGCATGCCGGGACGTGATTGTAAACGCGCTGTGGAGTGTGCCTCGAAATACTGGACAGATTTCTTAAAATGATCTGAGGTTTTTGAAGTGTGGGTAAATTTCAACCGTTCGAATACTGTGTTAAGTTGTGTTCTACAAATATCAATAAATTAGTAAATAATGAATCAATACATTTTCTTCTTCACATTAAATATAATTACATGGCGAGAATAGGGGAGAATAGGGGGCGTGAGTAATATTTTATTTATAAGTTTAGGACAATTAATACTGGGATAAATGAAAATATTGGGGCAATGTCGTCCTTACGAGCCGTGCAAGTTTAATGCTATGCACATATATCAATCATTATCCCTTTACAGTTTTTCCTCGTTTTTTTTCTTTCCCCCTCTTCCCCCCCCCTTTTTTTTCCCCGTTTCTTTGATACCCTCCACATCCCACTTCTCGTAAAAACCTTCATGCTTGGCGCTCACATCTTTTAGCGAGAACCTCAAAGTATTTCACCATTCTACTGTCCCACATTTTTTTTTTCTTCTTATTCTTTCTTTGATGTTCATCTCTCGTCGCGAGTTGCTCGAACTTTGCTCGCCGCTGTCAGTTTCTTTTAACCAGCAATGTCCACCTGGTTCTTTCATCACGCTGGGCGCTCCCATCTTTTAGTGACAAGAAAAATAATTTTCTCACCATCTGCAGCAAACACGTTCCCCCACCTGTTTTCTCCTTCCTTTTTTTTTTTTCGCAGTTGTTCCGCGGTTGCCTGTATTGTGTATTGTATACAGATGACTCCCGGCGGCCGGTGCCTTGGGTTGATGACCCCTTGGGCCTAGCCTGCTCTCCGCACCTGTGTGTGTATGTTGTGCGTGTCCAGCTGATTCACCTGTATGTGCCCATATTCTGTTTGTATCACCTCTTGCCAACGCCATAAGAAGACGAACAAGAATCATGTACCCTCAGTCTTGAGAAAGGCAGGGCTCCTGCCGAAACGTCGACTACAAATAAACTTGGAAACAGTATGAAGCAATTTTTCACTTATATGTAACCTCTAGCAACCAAGTACGTCTATTTACTTATGCTATATATATATATATATATATATATATATATATAGAGAGAGAGAGAGAGAGAGAGAGAGAGAGAGTGAGCGAAGTGTACGCTTCATTTAAAGAAACATTTTATTGGTCTCGATGTTTCGACCAGAAGTATATATATATATATGCTTCTGGTCGAAACGTCGAGACCAATAAAATGTTTCTTTAAATGAAGCGTACACTTCGCTCTCTCTCTATATATATATATATAGCATAAGTAAATAGACGTACTTGGTAAAGAGGGGACAGTTCGCGCACTGCGCTCACAATATATATATATATATATATATATATATATATATATATAGCGAAGGGTACACTTCATTTAAAGATTGAAAAATACAGCGCATAGAAGGACGAGGACAAAATGAAGACACATAGGACACACGAGCGCTCGCGTGTCCTATGTGTCTTCATTTTGTCCTCGTCCTTCTATGCGCTGTATTTTTCAATCATGAATAACCAACACGCCCAGACTGCTACGGTATTGAATTTCATTTAAAGAAACATTTTATTGGACTCGACGTTTCGACCAGAAGCTGGCCTTCATCAGGAGTGTGAATGCAAGCGATGGGAGTAGGTTTTATATGCAAAGAGTGGAAAGAGAGACAGGTGCGCAGAGTACAATGGCATTGTAGTGATGGGTGGGGTAAAAAGCAGGTGCATGCGGGGAGTGGAAGAAAGTGCAAGTGGGAAGAGAAAAAAAAACAAAAAACGGCACATGGAAGGAAGCACAGTAATAGGTATGACCCCAGGCGACAAAAGCAGGAATTGTGTGACCTTCATTGTGTTTATGGTGGGGGTGGCTGACATTCTTTTGGGCCACCTGCAGTAAGCTTGACTTGGCCGTTTGGGGTGTGTTTGAGGAAGGAATTTACGGGGTAACTGAACTTTGAAGGGGAGAAAGAATACCAGGGCTCTCATTAATACCGGCATGCAGGGCATTAAATTTAAATATAAAGTACGATTTTCGCTGTTCCCGTTCGCGGTTGCTATGGAAGCCGTTCTGGAGCAGGAAAACTTTAAGTTTGTCGAATTCGTGACTTTTCTGTTGCAGGTGTTTGGACAGGGGAAGGTGGGCGAGAGATTTGGTGTGTGCGCGATGGTTGTTGAAAGGCATTCGGAAGGGGTTCTCGGTCTGCCCTATGTATTGCATTTGACACTCGCCACACTCGAGCATATATACCACGTTCCTGGAGTCACAATTCAAATTTCCGCGGATGGAGTGTTTAAAATCAGAGTGTGTGCTCTTTGCCGTGGTCGTTGTTTGCATGTGTTTGCAAACTTGACATCTATTCTTTCCGCACGGCATACAACCCACAATATCTGCTTTATCGATAGTAGAGTGTACTACATAATTTTGTAAATTTTTTGGTCGTCTGTATGTAACCCGCGGAACCACAGAAAAAATTTTGGAGAGGCGATAACTTTGTTCGATGATTTTAAAGTGTTTTTTTAGTATTTTGTTGATGTTCGGAAGGTTGTTTGCGATAGTTAAGATCAGGTTTGAGCGGTGTTCATTTTGTGCTGCCGGCCGGTCTTCCCCAAATGTTTCATTGCGATCAAATAATCCCGCTTTTTGGATGGCATCATGGATAGTGCTGGTGTTTCAGAACCTCCTGCATACGGTTGGAATTTTCCTCAAAATCTTTTGAGCGTGAGCAGATTGGTTTGAATCTTATTGCCTGAGAGTATGGAATTGATGTTTTGCAGTGGCGCGGGTGGCAGCTTTTAAAATGAAGGTATTGTTGTCTGTCCGTGGGTTTTCTGTAGACATTGGTGATTAGTGCCTCGTCTTCAAATTGAATTAATACGTCCAGGAAGTTAATTTGAGTGGAGGAGTAGGTATGTGTGAATGAGATGTTGGGATGTATGTTGTTAAATGAGGTAATGAATTGGATGAGTTCATGCTCGTTTTCTGTCCATAAGATAAATATATCGTCTAGGAAGCGTTTATAAAAAGCTGTATTTTTTGGGTACGAGCGTAGGAAGTCAGATTCAATGTGATCCATGAATATGTTAGCATAGTTTGGCGCCATTTTCGTTCCCATGGCTGTACCACTGATTTGTAGGTAATACGAGTTGTTGAATTCGAAGGAATTGAGTTTTAGAACCAGATTAGCGAGTGATGCGATGGCGGTTACACGAAAGCGACAGGTACTGGGATTGAAACCCAGCACCTCCACAAATTGTAAGGTAGCACTTGCACGAACGTTTGTTCTTTTCTAGAACCAGCTGGCACACACCGTGCGACGCTCCGGGCAGCAGTCAGAGCATCTGATCAGCTAAGCATCTGATCAACCAAGGACGGACATCTGGGTTGAAATGCCACCGTGCAACGCCTAACCTACCACCAAGTGGTTCAGGCTATACTACACTCACGAAGACGCCCCTTCGCCAAGCTCTGCTGCCAACTCCAAGATCACCACATTTCACTGCGCCTCCAGCCGCCGCCAAACCACCCAGAACAACAGGAAATCCCACACCGAATAACCACACCTGCCCATCATCAAACTGCCCGTCCCTACTAGCGACGCCTGCTGTGCAAGGCGGTACATCCCCGGTCTCCACTTCGACGAGGCCCCGATCATGGCTGGGTCCAGTCTCAGCTGCAACACGTGGATCCCAACAAGCTTCATCCACCATGCAGGGCATCGGAAATGACGTCAGCACACCCACTCCAAGAGACACAACATTGCACCAACAGCCTCCTTCCAATGAAAACGACCGTCCAAAGAGCGCCGCTACACCGAAACAAAGGTATGACCTCAGGCGACGCTGTGGCTCAGCGCAGCGAATTAAGCGGGACTGACGGGCTGACCGAGCTCGCCCGCCTACTGCTCCCTCCTCAGATGATGCCAAGCACCCCAAGCATTTCTTAAAAACAAGAAAAATGTTAGACAAACGAATCAGGCACCAGCTCCATTTAAAAGCCCTTAAAATTTATCTCCAGTCGAATATGGTACCGAAGGGCCTTTCTGTAGATTTAATTCCGTCAATGAACAACCTTTCGAATGCCCATAAATTGGCTTGGAGCCAAGAACTCCACAATGCATCACTTAACCTTCTGAAAATAACCATAAATCACTGCGAGGAAACGTTGGCATCGCTGAGTCGGGAGGAGGGGCGGGTTCGTCACAACATTACACTATCAACAACTGAGGGCAACAAGCTTGAGGTCTTCCAGTGCAGGAGAGCTACAGAAACTTGGACTAAGAAGTGTAAAAAATTTGAGAGATAACGTCCCCTATATAAACCTTGAGCATGGCGCGATACCACAACCTGTTAATTTTTTAAATCAGTCTAATCATATAGCAAACGATTCAAGAACCCACTTAAACACTTCTAACCAAACACCGGACAGACCACACTTTCAGCATAACATTCTTAACTTCTCAAACGCAGCACTTACCCCGGAAGAAACAGCACTCCTATCCCGTGGACTGAAATTCTGCCCAAATATGGGACGATATGACGAATACAAATTACTTGAGGATCTAGACAATTTTTCACGAACCCTAAGACTACAAAAATATTTTTTCGAAAAACCTACCAGTAATTCTGCCTCACTTCCCCGGTCTCAGGAACAGTGGACCCCTAGATCTGGGAGGGAAAAACATCTGGATTTGTACATAAAAGCTGTACAGCGGGACACCCTTCGCGCTTTCGAGACCTACAGGCCCGGACCCTCTAACATTTCAAAAAAGAACGTAAAGCCTTAACATCCCTTAGGCAGCGAACGGAAATCGTCATCAAACCTGCCGATAAAGGAGGTGGTATAGTAATTTTAAACAAAGACGATTACATTAACGAGGGATATCGCCAACTCAACAACTCAAATACATTAACGAGGGATATCGCCAACTCAACAACTCAAATTTCTATGAATTACTCCCATCAGATCCCACTGCCGAACACCAGGAAATTATTACACAAACTCTAAAGCAACTCACCGAGAAAGGGAAAATACTACCACGAGTAAGAAAGGCACTAGAGGCCATAGATCCGTCCCCAGGGCGTTTCTACATGCTCCCGAAAGTGTACAAAGAAAATCATCCCGGTTGACCAATCGTATCCGGCATTGGCACCCTCACAGAACCAATATCTAACTACACCGATTCCCTCATCAAACATATGCCTCCCAAACATACATCTTACATACGCGACACTAATCACTTCCTGAAATAGTTATCTAAATTTGCTGTCCCCAAAGGAGCCCTTTTAGTGACCCTTGACGTGGTGTCCCTTTACACGAACATTCCGCACGAGGACGGGATCCAAGCTCTGATCACATCATATGAAAAACACAAAGCCCCAAACTCCCCTAGCCCAACCGCCATCGCTAATATGGTTCTAAAACTCAATTCCTTCGAATTCAGCAACTCGTATTACCTACCAATCAGTGGTACAGCCATGGGAACGAAAATGGCGCCAAACTATGCTAACATATTCATGGATAACATTGAATCTGAATTCCTACGCTCGTACCCAAAAAAAACAGCTTTTTAGAAACGCTTCCTAGACGATATATTTATCATATGGACAGAAAACGAGCATGAACTCATCCAATTCATTACCTCATTTAACAACATACAACCGAACATCTCATTCACACATACCTACTCCTCCACTCAAATTAACTTCCTGGACGTATTAATTCAATTTGAAGACGGGGCACTAATCACCAATGTCTACAGAAAACCCACGGACAGACAACAATACCTTCATTTTAAAAGCTGCCACCCGCGCCACTGCAAAACATCAATTCCATACTCTCAGCCAATAAGATTCAAATGAATCTGCTCACGCTCAAAAGATTTTGAGGAAAATTCCAACCGTATGCGGGAGGTTCTGAAACACCAGCACTATCCGCCAACTATTATTGATGATGCCATCCAAAAAGCGGGATTAATTGATCGCAATGAAACATTTGGGGAAGACCGGCCGGCAGCACAAAATCAACACCGCTCAAACCTGATCTTAACTTTCGCAAACAACCTTCCGAACATCAACAAAATACTAAAAAAACACTTTAACATCATCGAACAAAGTGATCGCCTCTCCAAAATTTTTTCTGTGGTTCCGCGGGTTACATACAGACGAACAAAAAATTTACAAAATTATGTACTACACTCTACTATCGATAAAGCAGATATTGTGGGTTGTATGCCGTGCGGAAAGAATAGATGTCAAGTTTGCAAACACATGCAAACAACGACCACGGCAAAGAGCACACACTCTGATTTTAAACACTCCATCCGCGGAAATTTGAATTCTGACTCCAGGAACGTGGTATATATGCTCGAGTGTGGCGAGTGTCAAATGCAATACATAGGGCAGACCGAGAACCTCTTCCGAATTCGTTTCAACAACCATCGCGCCCACACCAAATCTCTCGCCCACCTTCCCCTGTCCAAACACCTGCAACAGAAAAGTCACGAATTCGACAAACTTAAAGTTTTCCTGCTCCAGAACGGCTTGCATAGCAACCGCGAACGGGAACAGCGAGAATCGTACTTTATATTTAAATTTAATGCCCTGCATAACTAGCTGAGCGGTTCGCTGACCGGTTTGCGCCGCAACGCTCCGCGAGCACCGCTGCCATCGCAGCGACTACACTGAGCCCGAGCCCCGATGCCAATGTCCTTTCCTCCGCCCCGGACGACGGCCCGTGCAACGCGCTCTTCACAGCGGTGGAACTGAATGACGCCCTGCGCCGCTGCATCCGCCGCTCAGCGCCCGGGCCCGACGGGGTGACCTACCAGATGCTGCGCAACCTGGACGCGGAGCAACGTCAAGTCCTTCTGCGGCAAATGAACCTGGTGTGGGAACGCGGGGAGCTACCGGGGGAGTGGCGCACAGCGGTCGTCTGCCCGCTACCGAAGCCAGGTCGCTCACCCACGGAGCTCAGCGGATATCGCCCTGTGGCGCTGGCGTCGGCGGCCTGTAAGGTGATGGAGCATATGGCGCTTCAGCGGTTACACACGCGGGCCGCGGAGGCGGACTTGTTCGATGAGTGTCAGACAGGGTTTCGAGGGATGCGCTGCACGGCGGACTCAATCGCTGACGTGGTTTCTGCGCTCGAGCACGCCGTAGCGGCGCGGCAGGTCGCACTGCTGTTGCTACTCGACGTGTCGAGTGCGTTTGACAACGTCCGCCGTGCGGTGATCCTCGCGAGGCTGGAAGAGGCAGGCGTGAACGGGCGCTTGTTGCGCTATGTGCAGGGCTTCCTCAACGCGCGCACTATTCGCGTGCGTGTAGGAGGGGCTCTCTCGCGACCCCGTCCGGTGGACCTAGGCTTTCCGCAAGGATCGGTGTTTTCGCCGTTTCTATTCAATGTGGCGATGTCGGCGGTGCCGGGCTGTCTGCCCGCAGTCAACCAGCACCATGTGTAAATCTCCATGTACGCGGACGACATCGCACTGTGGTGCCTGGGGCCGCTGGGCGAGGCTCTCCGCGTCAGAGAGTGCCTTCAGGGGGCCCTGTGCGCGATAGACGCCCGGTTGCGGGATCTCGGTCTGGCGCTCTGCCCGGGCAAGTCCGCGGCCATGGCCTGCGGCGCTCGCAGGGGCGCCCGCCTTTCACCGCTAACGTTGGCTGGGATGCCGCTGCTGTGGAAAAGCTCCGTGCGGTACCTGGGCCTAGATATCGACCAGCGCCTTTCCTTCCGTCCCGCGGCGACTAGGGCATGCCAGCAGATGAAGAGGACCACCGCCGCCGTGCACAAGCTCACCGCCCGGGGCCAGGGGATTTCCCAGAAGGCTGCGCTGCGCCTCTACAACGCAGCAGCCATGGGGGCGATTCTCTACGCACTGCCACTCGTGACGGTGCGCAAACCATCGTGTAGAGCACTGGAGGTGCAGCATCGCAAAGCGCTGCGAACCTGCCTTGGCCTGCCGAGTAACTCTCAATGCGAAGCGACACTCGCCGAGGCAGGCGCGTGGCCACTGCAGCTACAGGCCACACAGCGAGCGCTGCACCACATCGACCGCCTTCACCGCGCACTAGACGGCGGCGAATTCCTGCAGCGCCTTCGGAATTTCCCACGCTCTAGAATGGGTGCGGCGCTGCAGGAGTATGACCAGCTGACACGTGCCACGCCCCCCTACGGCCTCTGCTCCCCCTGGCCCCTCACGGCGGAGGTACAGCGCGAGATCATCGGCATCGCTGGAAAACGCAGCACACCACTCTGTGCGGTGCAACAGCTAGCCAGAGCCGTCATACACGAGCAACTAAGCGACCACCTGCTTGTTTTCACTGACGGCTCCGTGGCGAGAGAAAGCTGCTCGCTCGCCGCAGCGGCCACCATCCCTGCCCTGCAGTTGCACCGCCAGCAAAGAGTGACACACCTGGGCTCTTCGACCACGGCGGAACTACTGGGCCTTCGCCTGGGCCTGGACCTATTGCTCACCATGGCTCCGCCTCTTCCCAGGTGTGCACTGCTGTGTGACTCCCGCGCCGCCCTCAGCCGCCTGCAGACTCCCGGCCGTGGCACACCGCTGGTGTGCGCGATACGCGAGCGCCTCGAGCACCTCGCAGAACGAAAGTGCAGCATTCGCGCGCAGTGGGTGCCCAGCCACTGCGGCATACACGGCAACGAGCAAGCCGATGAATTCGCCACCGCCGCACATCAACGCCCTCCCAGCGACGAAATTGTCGCTTTGGAGGACGTGCGCGCGGTAATCTATGACCACCTCCGTCAGCAACACCCGGACCCACGCATCGCGCGAGGAGAGCGCATCCCTGCTGTCGGCGCGCGCTCATTGTCGCGCCTACAGCGTGCAATGCTCATCCGAGTGCGCGTCGGCTGCGTGTGGCCCGGGGTAAGACGGGTGCGCCACGGACCTTCGTCGAGCGACGTGTGTGGTGATTGCGGTGCAGTGGAGACATTGGAGCACATGCTACTTCGCTGTACCGCATCCGCAGAGCCACGTCGCGAGATGCTCGCGGCTTATAGGGCGCTCGGAATCATCCCGGACAGCATCGAGACGCTCCTGTGGCCGCGAGGCAGTGCGCGCACCCGTGACTGGGCAATGGTGAGCCTCTGTGCGTTCATCGGGCGGGCGGGCTTGAAGCCTCGCTTGCTCTTCGCCAGGTAGTGCGTGCGTGACCTTCACGCTCCGTGTGTGCTACCTTGGACGTATGCTGCCGGGCGCCCCACCCCGGCAACTGGTGCATTGTGTCGCGCGAACGATCTGTCTGCGACAGGTCGCTACGTGCGCGCGACTATGTATATACATCAATGATATTACATATATATGTGTATATATTTTATAAACAATTGCAGGGGCCGCTCGCACGCAGGCATTTGTGGACAGTGCTCGGACACTTGCGCGCGAGCGATGCGAACACGTTGACCGTCTTTACTTTGTAAATAATGTAAAAACCTCCCCTGTCCTTTCTTTCTATCGCTCCCCTCTCTACTTCCCCTTGCTATCCTCTCCCTATCCCCTTTTCCTTCCCGCCGGCCGCAGCTCAAGTGCTTCCGTTTGTTAGATAGCAGTTGCCGCGGCCGGCAATACTCTTTTCCTTCTTTTTGATTATTTAAAAAAAATAATAAATCAACCACTACCACCACCACCACCTATTAATGAGAGCCCTGGTATGCTTTCTCCCCTTCAAAGTTCAGTTACCCTGTAAATTCCTTCCTCAAACACACCCAAAACGGCCAAGTCAAGCTTACTGCAGGTGGCCCAAAGTAATGTCAGCCTCCCCCACCATACACACAATGAAGGTCACACAATTCCTGCTTTTGTCGCCTGGGGTCATACCTATTACTGTGCTTCCTTCCATGTGCCGTTCTTTTCTTTTTTTTTCTTTTTTTTCTTCCCACCTGCACTTTCTTCCACTCCCCGCCTGCACCTGCTTTTTACCCCACCCATCACTACAATGCCATTGTACTCTGCGCACCTGTCTCTCTTTCCTCTCTTTGCATATAAAACCTACTCCCATCGCTTGCATTCACACTCCTGATGAAGGCCAGCTTCTGGTCGAAACGTCGAGTCCAATAAAATGTTTCTTTAAATGAAGCGTACCCTTCGCTCTATAATTTTTTAAGCAGCCAAGTACGTTATATATATATATATATATATATATATATATATATATATATATATATATATATATATATATATATATATATATATATATATATATATATATATATATATATAAATATATATATATATATATTGATAGCTTTTATTATTTTGGTTTTGAAACAATTTTGGCGTGTTCAACAAAAGAAACATTTTGTATAGCCCGAACTATCTTTATCTGCAGCGATATCAAAACATCTCTTTGTTTAAGTTTTGTTTATCAGTGTTTTGCGATACCAATACACAACAAGCAAGCATGTTATTGAAACGAAAAATTATATAGAAGGTTTTTAACGCTGGCAGGGTAAATATAGCGATTTTTATTAGGTATGCCTACTCGTTCCGTGTTTTTGAACCCAGATGATTGACATGGTCATTTCATAGCATACGTTCAAAAGAAAAGACTAAGCGTCTTAACAGACTTTCCACCACTAATTCCGTAGGACACAACGGAGATACGGTCAGCATACTCCACTGGCTTGCCGGATGCACGAAAAGAACCCAGTTTGTTTTGAATTTCTTAAAGACCAAGCCCCCTCCGGTAGCCTGAAACAGACAGAGCTTGCGAGTTGGGCGCAAATTATTCCGAGCTAAATTCACGGTAAAATCCTCAACCTATATGAAACATTTGGACAAATCATCTGTTAATACTGAATCATTTATATAAAATAGAATTAGGGCTTGATCAAGAATGCAATCATCTCAACGAACTGTGTACGGAAAGATAAATATGACAAAATCAGTTGATTCCAAATATCGCGGAAACCATATTTCTCTATTTTTGTCTATACATAAATTATGGTTTACGCTATCGAATGCTTTACTGAAATGTGTAGAGATTCCCAAACTTTCTGAGATAATGTCTTCTTCACGTTTTTGTGTAAACATTTTTGCTTAAAATGCTTAATTTTATTTTGTGCAACGAGAACGCATCTTTAATGTTAATATTTTTAATGAATAAATGACAGTACATGAAACAAATCGACATTTAAATTTGCTGCTCTTTTCTGGCACAGATATATTTTGCTGAGATGAATTAGTTGACCTGTCTAGGTATGATCGTTTGTTAGGGGGGGGGTGTAGTACAAATATGGAGAGCTGTGTCTTCCTCGTCTTGTAAATCAGTTACAATAACGTATGAATAACTCGTCAGTTTGTTGCCCTCCGAAAAATTCTTGCCGAGAGTTTTAAAAGGGTGCAGCTATGCTTCGAAATTATTATCGTGAAAGCACCAACAAAATTGGTCTCTAAAGCAAAGTTTCGTTCAAGTATTCAGCAATGTCTTGAGACCTGGACGGCTTTCAGCAAGCGGGCATCATGCTTTCAGGTACAGTGTGGATGCTGAAATACCTTTAACTCTGAAAAACGTGCACGCAGATGTGATAGCATGTTGGGCGATTTGGTAATGACGGACACTTCATAGGGTAAAGAGCCATTATCAAGCATTCTGCTTTTTGCTCTTGCTCTTGCTCCTATGACTTTACATAGCAATCATGAAATCAGAATGGAGTGCTCGGTACACGAGATTTCATAATATGGAGTAGGATGTGTGGAGAACCATCCCTAACCAAAGCTACGTTTTGCTCTACCCAATGCGCCAAGTCGCCTGGCTGCATGGAGCCGGATGGAGCGAAAATGAGCATGCATCAGCAGAGCTGAAATTTTAGCTCCAGTTTCCAGCCCTCACACACCCATCCTTCAAAACACGCATGCAAAACTTCATGCAATAAAAATAGGTAGTTTGTGAAGTCTTTATTGGCTTCTCCACGACATGCACGACAATCTAAAGGGACGACCGCCCGCTACTGTTTACACTTCTAATCGTGCTTTTCTGGTAGGAAAAGGCCGATAAAGATGCTCAGAGAGAGAAGTAAAGAAATGCGATTTTCTAATTACAAAAGCTGAAACAGATGGCCTACTTAATATGGCAGTCGCGTTGTATGGATGAGATACGAAAATAATATTTTGTAAAAAGATTTTAACCGGGTTTGGTATTAGAAGTAGAAGTAAAAAATATTTCACATGCTTTTTGACATTGTTGTCAGTGTAGTGTTCGCGCTTGCTCCTAGCGCAAGGGCAACGGCTTCCTAACAAATAAGACACGAGTTGCATTGGATGAGCCTTATTGCCAAGTGTGGTCATTTAGCGCAATTCAACGTGGCTTTACAAAGTATGGTTAGTTTATAGCGTTTAACATCAAAAAGCTACTCAGGTTATGAGAGACACCGCAGTGGAGGGCTCCGGAAATTTCAACCGCCTGTCATCACACAGCACATAAGTGCATTGCTTTTGGCGTCCATCGAAACGCGTTCGCCGTGGAAGGGTTTGGTGCCGTGCCCTTGCCTTCAATTATCGACTTCTATGATGTTGATAGCTTTTCCGGGTAATGTTGAACGTGCCATGAAGAGGAATCACCAGATGGGGAATATCAGCGAAAACCTCACAGAAAGAGGCGCAATATTTGGAAGCATTGAACTCTCCGAAATAAGCAGTCGCATTGTGCAGTTGCAGGCTATGGCGATCAGAACTGGAATGTGTAAAGAGGATTTCAGTAGCCTCATTAAGACGAGAAACAGCTCAGGCGACAAGGAGTGTTCTTACAAGGTACAAAGGTACCTTTATTTCAGTGACACACTGAGTGTTATGGTTGCCTCCACAGCCACTTTTGAGTATCTTGTTGGCTCAAGAGAGGAACATCGTCATCGTTAATACGTGAAGCCATGACGTATCATTTATCTTGGTCTGCCCGTGGCGCTCGAGCTGCAGAAATGGTAACTACGAACTTGGAAAGATCAATGTCTGCTCAATATTAGCTCAAAAAACTTTATCTCTAGGGTCAGGTCAGTGAAGCATTCACACAAAACAAATTGCGCCAGAAAAACAGCCACTCAGATTTGAACACGGGCAATCCATCTCCCAACCGACGTGACTGAATGGGCCCCTGCCGTTCAGATCCTTTTTTTGACGATGTTTATTGCCTCAGGGGATAAAAGGAATGTCATCATGGATGAAGGGTGTGGTCAAATAAATGAAAAATGGTTGGCTGATGCAATAAAGTCGAGGAGTGAACGATGATCTGCTCCCTGCGTCCAAATGGTATATGACTGCTTACTTAATAAATTAATAAATCAGACTACTTTGAGATCAAAACTAATGAGACATCAAGGCATCGTCATAGTAGGTTCATTCCATTGCCGGCTATAAAAAATAATTGCTTCAAGTTTAGTTATTTCCCGCGAACTTGTAAGGACTGGAACTCTCTTCCAGATTCTGCTGTTCGATCATCATCATTATCTGAATTTGTACGCCATTTAGAAAATTTCATCTATGGCACAACCACAGGGTGATGAGGTTCTATTGCTGTTGTGTAGGATGGCTGTTGTTCCGATTTCTGTGTAATTCATTTTTGTTTTGTTTGTGTGTGCATTCAGAGACAATTTTTGATTGACTATTGATTTTCATCGTCTTCTATATTGCTCATTTTTCGTTTTGTATTTTCCACTCCTGTTACAGCCCCTTATGGTGGCTGACAGTATTAATAAATGAAATGAAATGAAATGAAATGAAATGAATGAGAGGCCAGCTGCTACCAGGTTCCGGATCCGCGTTGGCTTCAACGCTGGACATTGCCACAGCAGGTGATGGATGTCAGCTTCTATATTTCTGGACTTGCAGAAGGGGCCCCCAGGGTGTGGATACAAATACCGAAATTGTGGCCACTTTCGAATCACTGCCGGTGTTATGGCCACCCCTCCTCTAATCTTCCGAAGCGCCACCTCTGTACGAGTTAGACCGCGGGGGAGGCTTACCGTACACGGAGGTATAAGAGCACGCGTACGGCATCGGAGGTGTTCCTTTTTGTTAAAAGTAGGGTAGCATTGTCCAATTTAATGATGTTTGGCGATCTCAAATTTGATTTTGAAAGGCGGATCGCGGTGGGTTGAGCACTTAAAAGGTCACGCGGAGTCCATTCAATGCAAATTGGATGTGGCATGCGAGCCGCTAGACTGTGTATGTTTTACCAGATTTCCGGGCTACTACTAACGCGTCTAAGTAGCTTTGTAAGTAGCATCAGTACGCATGACAATACGGGCCGTGGGAAGCTTGAGAATGGAGATCACAGAACGAAGCCCCTTTTGTACTGCAAGCAGTTCCGCACAAAACGAAGATGGAGGCTTCGGTAATTGAACTGTTGATGTCTTGTTCACTGAAGACTTGCTGGGGTAGTAAACTGTTGTTATCACTTCGCAGGCTTGGATGCTTGCGTCGGCGTAAATTATAATGAAACCATGTGGCAAGCGGGCGTCTTGTTTCATGATGCGGTCGCGAAGGGATGACGCCGTTTCCTGTGTTCTCAGTCGTAGTAAATCATTTGGCTTGTTATCGCTCAGCTGTACAATTCATCAAGGAGGAAGAACTGGCAGTGGCGGTGGTAGTAGTGAATGTGTCGAAGCATAAGCCATCAGAGCGCACGTTGCGTGAGAGAGGGTGTCCTGAAGCCTGTGTGCATCACGTCGTTGCTGCACCAGTTCATCTTTTGTGTTTAGCTGTGCGTTTTCTTGGAGCGCCACGATTGTCGCTATGTGAAGGAGGCAGGTGATGACCCTCATTGCCTCTCGATTTATAGCTTCAAGTCGATCCAATTGCGCCCTTGTCAAATGCTGAAATTGGGCTTGATAACAAGGCGCGGTTGCACAACTCGCCGCACAAGCTGTCTTGAAACATCTGAGCGAGCTCCGCCCGTTATTGAAGCAATGCGTCTGATCAGACTCAGAGTCTGTAACGCCTGTTTTTTTAGCGCGAGACAACCATGAAGTTCCCGTTCGTGACTCATGAATTGTTAAGCCCAATATCTTTGCTGTTGAACTTTCCTGAAATGGGGTTTTGGATAGATGTAGACGAAAAAGTGATGCCGCTAATTTACGGCGGCCCGAGCGGTTGGTGACTGATATGAACGTAGTTTTACTGGCGGAAAGTTAAAGCTCAATGGAACATGCACATGCGCACGTAATATCTGAAGCTGATTGCACGGCAGCGGATTGAGTCAGTAAGTCGTTGTGTGTGTTTCACACCGTGATGTCATCAGATCGCGAGGTTCTTGTTAGGAGGATGCTATTATATAATGGGAATGACATTAACCTCGCCCGAAGAGAGCCGGAAGGAGGCGTTCTTGCCTTGTAGTTAATCTACTAGCTTTTGCAACTGAAGATTCGAGCGCTGCTTTTGGGTCATATTGTTAATGCTTGCCGGTCTCAAGTAGGCATAATCGTCGTTTTCTTTGGGGGGAGCCTCGACGGTGGCTCGGGATAGAGTCTGCGTCGGAATGCCTGCGCCCAGACTTGCAGACCACAGAAATGTCAAATAATTGATGATGGCAGACTCCATCGAAGTAGGCGACCGGAGCAGTCTTAAATTAACAAGTCATCAGAGCACGTGCTTATCACTGACTTCCCTGAACGGTCGACCGTATAGGTACGGACGGAGCATTGAATATGCACTGATGATCGTGAGGAACTCTTTCTCGGTGATCAGTTATTTGGATTTGGCTTTGAATAACATTTTCCTAACCCTCAGTTCTCTGAACGCAAACTGCGCCTAGGCCAACGCTGCTTGCGTCGAATGAATTTCTCTCTCGGCGTTTTGGTCGAAACGGTCGAGCAAAGGAGGGGCTACGAGCGGCGCTGAAGTTCCTTGGAATCTACCTTGAATGGCGCGTCGTCCTTTTTAAGTTGCATCAATATTTGGGGGATTCGCGAAGTGATCGTGACAAATTGCCGGTAGCAAGCGCGCAACCCAAAGAAAGAAGAAAGAAAGTGCGCATGTGTGTTTCCCTTATATTTTTTTTCCTTGTCCTGTTTGCGCTACGTTCCTAAAATTCAAAAATATACGCGCGGATTTCTGGCTGGCTGAGTGGGGAAAGTGGGCGATCGCAGCACATTTCTGCGGGTCTGGGCGAACATCATCCTTACTAACGGGAGACCAGAAAAAAAGAGATCTACGCAGGCGAAGTGGCACTTTTCTGGGCTTAAGTTTAGTCCCTGTGAATTGATGGCAAGCCTTTTAAAGTGGCCTCAAAAATTGAACGAGAAGACAACAAGATTATCCAAGTGTATCAAGCAGATTTGCCATTACAATGCAGACAGGACAGCATCCATTAATTGTGGAACGTCGATGGTGGGGAGCAAAAACCAAATTGCATCACCTTGAACTCGAAGAGACCATCCCGTCTGATGAAGACGGTTTTTTAGAAATCTCTTTCGTCGATCTCTATTTATCAGCAGCCGTCCTAAGATCCATCGATGAGAAATTTCTTGCGTTGCAGAGTCGGGCGAGTGTGTAGGTGCATGCGGGGAAGGGAGTGGGCATCCGTTTTTGTTATGTTGTTCAAGCGGCAGTAGTCGACGCAGAAGCCACGCGGCCTACCCTCCTCCATCGCAACGACTGGTGCTGCCCAGGGGCTCTTTGATGGCTGGATGACGTCATCATGAAGCATTTCATTGTATGCTCGCCTTCTTTCTATACCAATGAAGACAGCAAAACTGATCTTTTCTGCTTCGAGTTAATGCGAGGTTAATTTCAAATGTACGCTGGCAAAACAGGTGAGGTGTATCTTCCAGGGGTTGTTGGCTGAGGGCAAATACATTTCCTGGTTGTCCTCTTGAGAAAATGGCGATACTTCTCGCGATTACGAGCTCTCGTTCGAAGAACTGGATATTTCCTTCAACGAAGCCTTCGGCGGTTTTGATGTTCGCGCTACCCACTTAGACGACGACGCTTTATCGGAACGGCACGGTCAATTCTCCTTCGAGGACATTTAGGGCGACATGATACGCCGCAGTCGGTGTAGTAGACATGGTTTTGTTCGCCAAGAGCTTGACCAGCTTTGACTGAAGGTCGATGATTGCTCGGTGTTGACTGAGAAAAGCCAGGCAGTTCTGTAGGACCACGAAGCGGGTAGGATAAGTGCGGCCATTTACTGCCAGTGTTGCGGTGCATCGCATAGATGAAGTAAGAAGGTTCCCACCCGCGTAGCGGATTAGTGGACCATCCCAAGCCGTGGTCGCGTTCTTGTGCTAGGTGCCGAAGGGTCCAATGATATATGTGTCCATAAAAAACGGTAACTGTGGGGCTGTCGACAGCAACTTCAAGATTACTTGTGCATGTCATCACATTCCATATTGGCTTCGGTGTTTGATCTCTGCTTCATCGTGTGCTGAGGTCGCGGCCACTGAACACGCCACCACGTCGCTGGTCGGCGTTATCATTCGAGATCTGATCGCATTATTGTCGGTGGAGTCGCCGTGTGCAGCGGCAGTGTAAATGCCGTGGCGTCGTCACTAGTCGTCGCCTGCGGTGGAGGAGTTTCATTATGTCGCTCTGTGGCAACCTCACCTCTAAAGTTTGCTGTTTAGCTTCCCCCGCGGGGGCTAAGGAACCTTCCTCCAACGAAGGTTTGATTCCGTAGAGCAGAACGGGCGCTGAACAGTAATGGGGACTGTTACTTACGGCTTAGCGACTCTTTCCTGCAGAAACAGTTGTCAATTTCTTGGTGTTCGGTCGGCCGGGTGGGAGCGTGGGGCGTCGAATGCCAAGCTTCTCTACGGGCAATGGCGGAGAATGTGGCAAGCTTCACCACAATAAAAAGAGAGAAGGCTGTTGTTTGAGGTGCTCGAGGCGTGGAGTTTACTATGCCTGGGATTTCTCTCATAGAGTTGTTGGCATGCGGGCGTGAAATAGCTTCTTTCAGGAGAGCGACTTGTTGGCGACTAGGAGAGTTTGGCGGGTCTCGGCGGAAAGCAGGACAGCGGGCCATGTCTGAACTGTTCATTGAAGAAATTTACTGCGTCACAGTCGATGCTTGAAGAAAGTCTGGTGTCAACTGGACATACGTACGTTGTTCGCAAGCGTTGCCGCCTATGCCTGATACAATAATTTGCCAGCATGCCGGCAGAGGTTCTCTCGGAAGACATCTAGGATGATGTGCCGCAGGTGTTCTTTGCTCAGAGATGTTCCGTTGGCTCGGATAGCTAACACTTCAGCTGGGAGGTTTTTTTGCCGAGCTCGTGAATCAAGAATCTTATCTATAGTGGATATTTTCGGAATAAACCGTGTAGTGGTTTTCGGGGGTTCTTGAGAAGACCTGCAAAAAGTGGCTCTTGGACGCCTTGCATTAGAATTGCCCCTTCCTTTTTTCGGGCATGCCAGGGTCCACGCGACGAAAAAGGCGCCTCATTTCTTCTACATAAATGAAGGCTGACTGATTACGGAGCTGTGTAATACACTGATGTAGCAGTTCAGCGTTTTTTTTCTTCAATACGCTGGCAAAAACCTTAAACAGATCATTCCCGTTTTCGAAGAGCCTCTTTGTAAGCTTCAAGGCGTTGTCCCAAATTTTGAACGCAGCAAACCAATCATACTGATCCAGCCAGTTCTCCAGATATTCTCTCCGAGCTCCATAGAAAATCGGCGACTTTCGAAGCATCTCACAGCTGCAATCCAAGCAAGTCAGATTTGCTCACGTGCGATGACCAGAGTACTCGACAACCACATTCAGCTGTTAACAATGGTACACGACAACTTCCTTGAGGCTCCCGGCATCACACAAAGGAAAACTCGTTACTCCTGAAACGGCATGTTGTTATCACATGGGAGTTTTGCCTTACATAAGTGACCTCAGCCTGTTTTAGCGAGCGCTTGCACGAATACCGCCTTTGCGATGATGCAAATATGCAGCATAATGGTATACAATAGGAAACGGAAGAAACAGAAGAGCACATGGAAGAGCCCGCAACGTGCATACTAACAATGAATGAAAGGTTATACTGTGAGCTGGCTCTGGCGCTGTGTAGGATGTTTAGACGAGAAAACCGACAAACACTGTGCTGTGTTCTTCAGGTATTTTAACCTATTGGGCTTGATTGTGTCTGCGCTGATCAATACGAGATGCCGATTGTGTGGAATTGTGGTTTTTATGTGACTACATGACACAGTAGAAGGGCACTCGCACTCGATTAGCGCATGTATATCTACTTATGCACTCGCATTCAAATTTGCGAGTTTGAACCAGTGCCGATATTGAGCTATCGTGAGTTCAATTGAAGATGGGCATGGATGAGTGTGTGGGCATGAATTTGAATGCGAGTGAGTGAACGTGAGCATCAGAGGGTGGCAATGAGTTCAATGAGCAGTTGTGTGAGTGGCTATGAGCGGAGATCAGTGTGAGCGAGCGATTACGAGTGTGAATCGATGTGAGTTGGCATGCGTGTGAGGGTTAATGGCCTTGATTGAGCGACCCCTTGCTGCGCCGATCGACGCCTTAAGTACAGTTTCGAATTCCTGAAAAAACTCTGTCTTCATTATTCCTTTCAAATACATATAAGTACATTGAAATTGTTTTATCCTAACAATGCTCTATGTGTCATTATTCCGGCATCATTTGGCGTTTTGCCCAAAAGACGGCTTTTTGGTACCTTAGTCCTTCCTTTGTCCTCACCTAGAGATTTTCTACTCTGCCACTGAAGGTATGTCATGGCTTTTTATTGGAAGCAGCTGATCAGTTGAATCACTGGAAGTCATCAAACAAAACTAAATTACGTCACAGTTGAAGCATTTACTTAGGAATTTAACAAAATTTGGAGATCATCCTGGCTATCTGCTGACAGTACAATTTCGTCCGCATATATTAAATCAGGGAGCCGCTGCTCTACGTCCTTTCCGGCTATTTTGTTCGGCACTATATATCCGAGACTAGTTTATTGTAGCCTTAGTTTTCGGTTTATCATATAAAGAACGTTCAATAAGCATGTACCGTCTGTTGCAGAAGTTTCCAGCACAACGCGCCGGGCGGAGGAGCTGTATCGCTCCCGAGAGGCGGCGCTGCGCCCGCCGGCGCTGCCTGGTGACGCAGCTATAAGAGCGAGGAGGCTTGTTCTCTTCCCCTCATCCCGCGGTTGATATCGCACGTCTTTGCTCCCTGCCGCGGGATGAGCGGAATAGAATAAGCCTCCTCACTCTTTATAGCTGCGTCAACAGGCAGCGCCGGCGGGCGCTGCGCCGCCTCTCGGGAGCGATACTGCTCATCCGACCGGCGCGTTGGGCTGCACACTTCTGCAACAGACGGTACATCATAAGAAGACTTCTCTTTCATTAAAGTTACCTATAGGCAAATCGAATAAATATAAGATGACGAATTATAACACAATTTCAAGTGCTTGCAGGTAAGCGGCGACCGCGAGACGCAAGCCTGAGAAATTTTATGAAAACAAACCAAACCTTATTTAAACGTGTTCTTAACAATATGTCTGTGCCTTGATATATTGCCAATTCGTTACCGAACATGAAATGTGGCTGTTCTAATATATATATGTGCACGGCTTTCTGCCTTTATTTTTGCCTTACTCTAATGGCTAATTTTCAGGAATTGCAGTGTAGGGTGAGACCAAGGCTTCATTTGTACGGACAGAATAAGATAGCGTGAAATAGTCCCTCCAAATCTGTACGCAGGCATTCACCAAGCTACTCAAGACATCATTCTATATTACCATGAATAGTTAGAGGAGTTGTATTAGAATGTAGCGTTACACATATTCATTACTGCACCAAACCAACACACTCTATCCTGGGTACGCCTAGGCTTCACGTTTACGTGTTGTACGTCATGGTGTTAATCGGTCCCTAGGGGTTGCAACACTGCCAACCACCAGATCTCAAAGATCTGCGCTACGAATGTAAACGGCGGAAAGCGAGAGGCCGAGGAGAGTTTTGCACCCTATGTTGGCCGGGGCTAATTGTGATAATTGTTAAGAGGCGTGGATACGGAATCAGAAAACCCTGGTGGAACCTGATTATGGCGGCTGCATTTCGTGGGCGGCGCAACAAAAACTCTTTCATGTACTGTGCGATGTCGGTACGCGTTATAATCTCAACACTGTGGAAATTATTCCAAACCCCTCACCTATGGTACCTCCTTAACTCAATCCTCTTTTTCCCCTCTTTCTTCCTTCACTTAGGGTGCTTCCCGTCTTTTCTCGCGAGGACAGGCCTGGCAGAAATGCTTTACTAAACCAACGCGATTCTAGCTCGATTTTTATGGTGGAAAGTCACGATGAGTTGCAATTCTTTCGCCGTGGGCACTCTGATACAGAGAGATGTAGGGGCAGGCAGCCAAGGCAGTTTCTCTGTTGTTCCAGCTTTTTTCAATCCGCTACGTCGACAAGGAGAGATAAGTCTAACACTTGAGCTTCTGCTAAGGCGAAGATGGCACCGATTCGGCTGTGTGCAGATTAAGTGCTGTCCGAGGGAACGTGGATCGCCCTAGCTATAAAACAGAAGCCACATCGTCTCTCTCAAGAGGAACTTGAAACAGTGCCCAAGACGCAGAGTTGCAACAGCTGCCACTTGGCATACCGCCAGAGAAACAAAGAGGCCTTTACCTCATCCTCCTGCCGAAGGCAACAGTTCTTCTCAGCCTACAGGGACAACATAACCCATGTGACATCGGTCCGGAAAGGCTGGCGGAAATAATCGGTTCTGACACCCACGTCGATCTGAAGAACGCCGTAGTTCGTGATCAGGTGAGAGCTCATCCGTTCAACAATACAGTCAGTATACGTACCCCTGGCTCAGCATGGGCCGATGCCTAAGCAAAGCTACAGGAACTGGATATTGAAGATCGGCGAATTGAAGTCGTTGCCTCCTCCTAGGCATCAGAGCATTCTGTCAAAGGCATAATCTACCGTGCTTACAGCTGCGGGACGGACGCGGACATGATTAAAGAGCTGAAACTTCGTACCTCTGACTTTATTATCACAGGGGCCTGGCGTGAACACATTTGCCAACAGCACACTCTCCAGGTAGATCCCGTACCTACACTTGCAGTTCAAGGTTTTTCTATATACAAGTTGACACGAAGCGTGTAGTCACTGCCGGAGATAGGTACATCGAGCGGACGCCTTTACGGAGCCAAGGCACCCAAAATGCCAAGCTGGAGTATCGAACAAGAGCTGCCACACGAAGGACAGTAACACACGTGCTAAGCGGTATGCGTCTTGTGCTAGGGCTACCAGCAGGACTACCAGCAGGAGCTGAAAATATCGCTTCTTACAAACTTCCCGCGGCATCTCGTCCTAGCAGTCTCAGTCGAGATGAAGCTACAGTCTAACTCCACTAACAGAGCACTCGGATCCAAGATTCTTTCTGAGAAAGCGTTCATCTACATCAACGATCAAAGTCGACCGAATCAGGAACCAACAGGGGAACCTTTCCCGCCTCTAATTGGACGTCCTGTGAGCGAAGGTAATTGCAGATCTTCATTTTGGAGAAGCAACTCTGAGAACAAGGTTAATTACGGAGCAAAAGACCTGTCAAATATTTGGCATGAAAACGCTAATCACCGACGAAACGCACGCCAACGAGCACCCGACTCACATGTAAACGAGATGGCAGAGTTAGTCCAACAACTGCATTAACAGATAGCTCACTCCAAATGCTAAATTCAGGCAGTCAGAACTGCCTCTATCGTCTCTCGGCCAGACCCACATGAGCTAGAAGATTGCGAACATATATAGTTTGGAGAAGTACACCCATGACTCGACGAGGTGTAAGACACTAACCAGAAAATATTACAGGTTAACAAAGTAGCTGAAGTGGGGGCCATATTGGCGAGTACTTTATAAACGCTTCTTATTTTGGCCATCGATTCGCTAACAATTAGGTTTGACGCACTAGTACCCTGAGCAATCTGACCATGAGGTCGACAATGCTAAATGCAGGCTCTTCGCATTTCACTATAGTGTACTCACCCCCCGTTTGACGGCGCATCGGCGCGTCTATCCGACAGCGGCATTAGTTACAATAGCCTTTGCAAGCCACGCGAGGGGAGCCTTCAGCGAAACGTTACGGTTAGGGTGCTTTTTAGAGTACGACAATGGAACAGCAGGGAGTTCTATTATAGGTAGTTATGGCCCAGACGAATAGACCGATAGTTATATCATTACAAGGGATGAATGCAAAAGAAAAGGTTGCAGGATATGCAGCATACAATGAGAAATTGACCGCTGAGCGCCGCCCAATCACATCTGCGCTTGTACCCCGCAGTCTCATAGCAAATCAACTAGATTTAGAAATGTAGGATGTCTGTTGTATCGTTAAAAAAATCTCACCGAACACTGGCGCACATTCTCCCTCTAGATTCTCAACATATGTAGCCACCTTAAAACAACAGTACGAAAATAGCTTACCAGCATGTCAGAGGCAGATACAAATTATAATAAACAACCTCGTGGCTTAGGCAGACAATTATGCTTTTAAATTGTGTACGTAAAAACTGTAGCTGTTTTTTTATCAGTCAAAAGAGGGCTTCTGAGTAAAGACAATCATTGCCTACATCAAGCCAAACTGCCATTAAAACAAGAACTGAAATTCCTAGGCCTGGGTTTGAAAAAGAACCAACAATTTTACCACACATATATGAGTTTTCCTCATGAAAGTTTTTCGAGCCATAAATATCATTAATGTACTCTTACAAAACGCTGGAGCTCTAACAGGGCATGCCTTCTTCCGATTTATTGCTTTTTAGTAGGTCCCTGTTTATTCTATGGAAGCATAGTGTACGATTTAGACAGACCATCAAACTTGAAGCGGTTTAACCCAATGCAGAGCCCACTGGTATGGCTTTCAAGTGGAGCTTACAGGACCTCATTCATATACTGTCTCTATGTGGAAACAAATAAGTAATCGCTTACAGATAGGAGAACCATGCCTACGCATGCATACATACTGAAAATAAGTTGTCTTCCGAAACTGATATGTCATCTTTTGTTACTTCATCACCATCGAGGACGCTATTTACCTTAAACCCCGAGAAGTCAAACGATTTAAAAAATAAGAGAATAACCTACCAGATGCTCTTTCCAATATTGCCTATAGATCGTATCCCCTACCAACATGGGACAGTTTTCCCCTCATGCACGACTTTACACGTTCAATAAGCAAACTCTACGAGAGCACATATTGGAATACTTTTTATCACAAGAGGAGATGTACGAAACATACACATCATTTTGTACAGATGGGTAAGACTGCATAGTACGTTGAATTGCAATCCAGGACAATTGGGAGAAAATAGTAGGATTGCCTCTATGATATCCAACCTTCAGTGCCGAATGTTATGCTGTGTCGGTAGCTATACAGGCATGAATAAAGAATTTAAACAGAACATTTGTATAGTCCTACACATTGAATTCAGTCACAGCGGTGTACTACGAAAATGTAGCCCAGCCCTTACATAAAATACGGTAAACATTGCAGTAAAAGCTTACATACGCGGACAGGTAATAGGGTTTTTCTGAATCCCTGTGAATGAAAACATTATTTCATGAATTAAAACTAAATAGTTGGCTGACCTTTTCCAAAATGCCGTTGGAATTTGCAGCAGCTCTTGCGCTTGAAGTCAGCTGGTGCTGAACGTTACTTTTTACTTCGGTGTTGTGCTGAGAGGCCCATACGTCCGCCTTTATGTCACAGTGCGCGCATTGTGGCTCATAGACGCAAGGGTAGATTGCGTGTTCTTTTAGGCATGAGTACGTGTTTGTTTGAATTCTTGTCAGTGGTGTTTCTTGTTCTTTGTCTAGCTGTTTATCAGGTGGCACGTATTCTTTTCTGTCTGTCCTATAGTATGGTAGAATGTTTGAGTAGGTGGTCAGCATATTTGAGTAATGCTCATCTGTGTGTTTAGGTACCTGGAGTGCTCGGGATGCAGCGTCCACGCCCCCTAAGGAACGTGAGCAGCAGCAGAAATGAGAAAGATGACGATTGTGTGGCACGTGCCCATAATGGTATAGCAAAACAAGTCAAAACTACAACAGCTTGGGCTTGTTGGTTATTCATCTTCAGGTAATAGCGCAAACACATGGACGGGACACAAGAGCAAGAAAACACAACGAGCAGCGCTTGTTGTGTGTCATGCTCTTGTTCAATGCAATAAAAAGCTGCGCTAATAAGACACGGACGAAGGAAAGGCAGGGCGCACACAAACGCAGACTGACAACTTTATTTTGTGAAGAAAACAAGGGCATATTATGCGATCTCCGCTACTATCTAATCACAAAAAAACAGCAAGTGAAGAAGTGACGTACACTAAATCAACACAAGATATCAAATTCTGCTGCAGAGATGGATGGATGGAAACAAATGTATATAATAAAAACAAAAAAAGTCTTCCAGGGTGGTCCCCTGCTAGTCCAGGAGTCCACGGGCTTTTGCTTTGCATAGAGCCCGATCGACCAGCCATTTCTGACCGGCGGGTTGAGCTGTCCGCAAAGCAGCCTCCCAGGAAGAAAAGGTGGGAGGGGGGATGGGGGGCACTGCCTGGGGGGAAGGACATTCCCACAGGTAGTGGAAAAGTGAGGATTTTGGCTCGCCACAGGTGTCGCAGTGAGGGGGCAAGCCAGGGTGAAGGCATGAGAGACGGTAGGGGGAAATGAAACAATCCGTCTGCAATTGTCGCCATGTAGCACTGGATAGGGGTGACAAGGTGCTGTGGGGTGGTGGCAGTGTCATGCGCTTGTGTTTGTAGAATGTGGTGATTTGGTGGTATGCAGTAAGGACCGATGCGGCCTCCTGCGCGGAGTTTGGTGCCTGATCATCCGGGGCTCGGGTAGAGAGTTCTCGAGCCAGCGCATTAACGCGCTCATTACCGGGGATCGAGGCATGCCCTGGGATCCACGTTAGATTAACCGTTCGGTCGAGAGAGGGGGTGGTGGTAAGAATATGATGCACGGCCGGTGTCGCCACGCCGTTTAGGTAGTGGCGGTATGCCGCCTGAGAATCTGTACAAATTTCGGTAATGGGTTCGTCAATGGCTGAATGGGCAAGCGCGAGTGCGATGGCGGCTCCTTCCGCTTCTGCAGGCGAATCAGTTCGGATAGTGGCGGCGGACCCCACTCTGCCATCCTCGTAGGCAGCGACTGCAGTGAAAAATCCTACTTCAAAATTCCCTGCCGCGTCGACATAGAGGATATCAGAGCGGTTGCGGTATCTTTTGGTGTAATAGCTGGCTCTAACTTTCCGCCTTCCCTGATAAAGGCAAGCTCCCATGTTGCGTGGTAGGGGCTTCTGGTATATGTGATCCTGCGTGCCCGGAGAGATCATGAAAGGTGTAGCACTTGCTGGGGTGGCGATGGGTGGATTGAGACGGAGTTGTCGCAGTAGGCATCGTCCTGTTTCCGTGCGACTCAGGCGGACTAATTGGTTTGTGCATTGAGCTTCTATTAATTCGTTCACGGTATTGTGAGTACCAGTGGCCAGCAGACGTTCTGTGCTAACCGTCCGTGGAAGACGTAGGGCGGAGGTTACGGCCGTGCGTATTAGGATGTCCGCCTGCTCTGTTTGGCGCTGAGTGAGTATATGATAAGGGAGGTGGTATGTGATTCGGCTAATGAATAACGCATTGGTCATATTGAGGGTTTCGCGTTCCGACAGCCCATGGCTGCGCGCAGCCACACGCCTGATTAGTCCAGCAACCTTTTTAGTCTGTCTTTGCAAGAGTTGAAGGGTGGCGGTTGCATCAAGTGCGTTGTTAATGAGAAGGTCGAGAATCTTCATCTGAGACACAATGGGCACTGGGTTTCCGTACATGTGAAGTTCAATGGGGGGATCACCGGGTATGGGTTTAAGCTGCATTAGTTCCGATTTAGTTGGGGAGCATCGGAGGCCTGTGTTTTCTAGATAGGTGGTGGTGATGTCTATGGCAGACTGCAAGATATCCTGTGCTGTTCCAAGGGATCCGCCTGTTTTCCAGAGGGTTATATCATCTGCATATAAGGATGTGTGGAGCTCTGGGATAGCAGCAAGGGCCTTTGCTAATGGCGCTAGGGCCACGTTAAAAAGTAGTTAAAAAGGTCACACAGGCAAGCCCTCTATTTCATTGTCGGAAAAAGAATTTAAGTTTTTGGAAGGTCATGTATAGACTCTGCTTTGGACTTTTTTCATGTGTCTGCGTTGTGGGTTGCGTGTTGGTCGGATGTCATAGCCTCGCGATTTTTTTTTTGTTGTTGGTGTTGTTGTTGTTGTGGTTGGTATTATGTTAGACAATTAGTTTTAGCCTGACTTGGTGCCTTTTTTCACTGCATTTCTAGTTTCTGACGAGGCTTGTATAAGCTGCTTGTGTAACCTGGTTTTTATACCATGTTTCGTTGTCCAGCCTGAAAATGGTGGTATGATGTACTATGGGTTTTGTCGGGCATCACTGTGCTGTATTCGTGCATTAACATTTGATGGTTGTGCTGATAATCCGTTATATTGGAAGATTTTTGGTTTTGGTTTACTTAGTGGGCCGGCCCTAGTTAAGTTTATCATCTCTGCAGCAGAATTTGATATTTTGTGTTGATTTAGTGCACGTAACTTCTTCGCTTGCTGTTTTTTTGTGATTAGATAGTAGCGGAGATCGCGTATATAGGCCTTGGTTTTCTTCACGAAATAAAGTTGTCAGTCTGCGTTTGTGTGCGTCCTGCCTTTCCTTCGTCCGTGTGTTATTAGAGCAGCTTTTTATTGCATTGAACTATGAACCAACTAGCCCGAAAAAGTTTACTAAATGCTCTTGTGCCCGTCCGTGGTTTTGCGCTGTTACCTGAAATTCAACACTGCTCGTAAAGACGGTATGTAGGTAATAGAGAGTAGGCGGATGAGGTGAATGAACATTACATATCATCATGCCTATAACCGAAGAATGTAAGTTCTGTAGACATCGAGAGCACTTTGTCAAATTGATTCAGTCTTGTCCGCATTAGACGTACCACTCCAAGCAAATGTTTCCTTCCTGAAGTCAGAAAATACATTTGAACCATGTCAATATAGGCTCTAAGTCATTTTCTGCTACCACTCACAGAGCTTGAGAAAATAGGAAAAAAGCATTTCATGCTTTCTAGAATGATCCCAATCCACTTCATCCAATCCTTCTACTGGTTGAGAGAACCGCTGTCGAATGTGAATGTGTTCTCAAGCTTTTTCAAACAAATCAACCTCCGAAACAACCTCTGACAAACCTTTATTAAGCCTCTTGTAACAGCACACAATAATTATGTGTTTGGCGCATGATGGCCTCAGTTGCCTATGCGTCATAAAATTGAATAGAATGCAATACGAGAATGGCTACCCTTTTCTGCTAGGCACATGCAGCCATGCAAAACTTAATGTCACCTACTGTCGGAGGCTTTAATGCTCCTTAAGGAGAATCGGGCTACCAAAATTACAATATAAACATAAATAGAATATTAGGCCCTGGCCAACCAGGGGCATTGGTAACAGCATAAACAGGCATACCTGTCCTGACCTTGCGTTTGCAAGAAATATCCGACATGTAACGTGGGAAAATCTCAACACTAACATAGGTGCTATGTGATGTGTACTGTTCTACGAGCCATGCGTTGCATCATAGATTGCAGCAAGACCGGTGGAGGGCATAGTAGATTTAAGTACGTGGGAAGAGCGTCTGCTTCAAGACGTCAGCTGCCCTTCAAAAACTGTGACAAAGGAGGTAAGATGTCCAAGTCTGGATGCTAAGCTGATACACATAATGAAAGCAACAAGATGTGTACATAATCGATGGCGCAAAAAGAAGCATTACTGACTGGTAAAATTGGAATATCCCAAACTAAAAAAAAAGATATTGAAGCCTACATGCAGGAACGTAGCCTGGAGTAGTGGCATCAGCTCTTGACTGCCTTAACGAGCAACTGGGGCAAGAGCACATGGTTTCTACACAAGAATTTATTCGATCATATGGGAACGAAGACTGAGTCTCGCAAGAACTCACAGAAGATAGCACAGGCTTTGCAGGGCAACGATGAATACCTCATTAACACATGAAAACATCTGCACGTAAACGCCTCCCAGGATATGCCCATGCCAGATGGGCGCTCAGGGGTGTATAATAATTACATGAACGGCGTCTTTACCGCACCAGGCGTCAGGGCTGTTTTTAACCAAATTAAAACCACCTCGGCACCCACGGAAGATCCCATCACTAATATCTTATTGCCCAACTTAGAAAACAATTTAGTAGAGTTATCTACGCGTCTCTTCAACGGGTACTGGTCAGCCATAAGCATCCCCGACGAACTGCAGATCCCTAAAATTAGTTTCATACCTATACCAGACTAAAAACACGGGATGGGGAACTAGGAAAGTTAATAGAGCACGTTGTCGTTAATAGGCACCACATGCACACTCAGAATGAAGACACGTCCCCCTGCCCATAGGCAAATGACCATATGATTACACCACCACCTTGTTTCAACGAGGGTAAGGCTACGCTTCATTTCATGCACAAATCTAGCAACATAGTTACACTATGAACGAGAGGAAACACGCCAAACGCAGCACTTGCACTTTCCTCTCAACATTACTCAGCGGCTTTCCGCGTCCGTTAGACGCAATCCCACACACACATTCCTGCATACGCCCACAACATGATCATATAGAGTAACTCTGTATACAATGAAGATATTACCTTGTATTACAACGCAATATTTGCACGGCACGATCTTTCGTGCAGGGAAACGGTGTTGAATTTTCAGGGATAAATTTGAACTCTTAGTTGTAAGGTGCAAGCAAGACTCAATACTAGAACTCAACGGTCGAGAAACCATCCATCATATACTAGCCATAATCAGGGTACTTGACATGGTGATTCAGAATGATAGCCAGAATACGGAAGCGATACTCCGGCTACGCGTTACGGCACAGCAGATAGGTGGGCTCATGAGGCGCATTGTTACCCGTAGCAGGGGCATGATGTATCCGACCTCTGAATAATGATATAATCCTTCAAAAAAGGCAGAATCACATGCGGCTTTCCTTACTGTCACCTGCATTACAGAACTCAAGAGGCACTTAATAGCATACTCCGAACAGCTTAAAAGGCGTCCCCAAGCCTGCCGGTATACATCAACTTAGATCGACTGCTGCAGTTGGGAAGTTTTAACACCCTCGCTGTTCTAACGGAAGCTTATAAGATGCACAAGTTATCCGCTTGCCTCGCACCACTGCGGGGAGCGTAATTCTTGACAAGCTCCACATACAGCCAACGGAAATGTGTGTGCAACATCGCTTTTATTCGTAGAGATAACTAGCAAGCCGATTTTCAAGTCAATAAGAAAAAACTTTACAGCGGCTCAATTCGAGTAAGCCTGGATATGCGTAGCGAAAGCTACCATGCGGATTGTTCACAGTTCTCGTCACCAAATACACTGGCTCCAAACCGTATGGTGTGACCGCAGATTCGGCGTTTCTTCTTGGCGTCTTATGAATCGTCTTGCTGCATTTGACTGGTTTTTTCTTATCCCCCTTCTCTCGGTACGTAGCTTCTTTTTCCCTTCTGTGCATTAGAACAACTGGTTGCTAAGGTTTCGGCGCATGAACAGTAGTGACTAGCGACGCTTAATCGAAAGGAGCCGCTGCCCAGCGTAGTTCAGCTGCCGCTGCAAAACTTGTTTTGCCAAGCAGACACGAAGTAAATTACAAAGTGTCCTCACAAGGAATTTTCGCTCATAGAGAAGGCTGGCGCGATCGGAAATCGGGAGGATGCTGCTAGCGCGCGTAGCCATCGGACGCATAGAACATCGGATTCGGCAATTTACGACTGTAGCGGTGGAACAACGCGTCGGATCCCAAAACGATTGGACCTTGGAGGATCATCTAGTCATCCGGAACACATGGAGACCACTCTGAATCCGGTGGCCAAGTTTTCCACTTTGTGGAGCACTTTTGCTCCCATGCGTTGTGAAATTGTGGCTCAGCCTATTTGCTGAACACCGGCGTTCCACGGTGGGAAGGCCCCTCCCGGTGGACATGGCAAACGCCAACCAGCAACGCGTGTACGGCCCTGAAGGCATGACATCAATAACCTTGCCATAGACCAGCCGAGAGCAAGCCTGCAGTGAAAATGTGATCCGAACTTCTGAAAAACGAGCCCAGAAACTCGAAGCCAGCGCGCAAAGGAAGGCCACGTCAGCACACGGAGGGCCCCACCTCCGCCACCTCTAGGAAGCCAGACGCAATATAGGCAAAAGATGGCGCAGGCAGAAACATAATCGCAAGCCAAGAACCCGGATCGTGGCGATAACTAAAGAGGCGGCAGAATACGCGGCGCAACTCGCGGACGCTAACTGTGTAGAGCGTGGAACGCAGCAGCTAGGCAGATGTCTGGCAAAACCACACAGCTTCTCTTCCCAGCGCTCATAGGTCCAAACCAAACGCGCACCGAGACGCAAAAATACCTGCAGAGAGCAATAAACGCATTTCAAGAAAATACGGCCCTGAAGCCGCACTGAAGCTCCGTGACCAGTACTTGAGCACGACCCAAGACCCAAAGGAAGAAGCTTACAGGTACAGTGGAGACGAAAATGTCGAGCTAGATGAATCTTTCAAACTATAGGAGCTCAATTGACGGGATCACGGGATCAAGGGACGGGACCAGGAAGGGACGGGATCACGGTACAATTGCTAGCAAACTTACCAGAGCACGCGTACCAATCCCTTCCGGAACACTTATATTCGATCTGGACGGGCAAAGTTCATCTTCCCACCGAATGGAAGACGGAACCCATAACTTCAATCTCGAAAGCGGACAAAGCCATATATACGGACAACCTCAGGCCCATTTTTCTCACGTTGTGCGTGGACAAATTGATGGAAACAATTGTGAGCGACAGACTCTCCGAGCAGCTAAAAAACAAGCTACTCTTCGCCGACTCGATGTACGCCTTTGGGCCAAATAACTCGGCTCAGGACGTCCTGCTACAGCTTAGCAGAGAGATACTGAATCTGATAGAACATCCGAATGGAGATAAGATAGTGCTGGCTCTAGATCTGAAGGAATCAGAGAGTGCGTGTGCGTCCTGCCTTTCCTTCGTCCGTGTCTTATTAGCGCAGATTTATACTGCATTGAACTAGGAACCAACTATGCCGACAAATTTTACTGAAGGGAGCCTTTGATAACGTGACGCACGAGGTGATCCTGACACACCTTTCGGAGACGGGGTGTGGAGAGAACGCGTTCGAGTATATAAAACGCTTCCTCTCAGACAGACAGGCCTACGTAAAACTTCAGAACGCAGAACACAATCCTTTTCTATTAGGGACGAGAGGAACACCGCAGGGAGCGGTGCTATCCCCGCTGATTTTCAACATGGCAATGAAGAATCTCCCGGTCCACCTGGATTGAATCTCGGGTGTGCAGTACGCGCTGTACGCGGACGACATCTTCACATGGGCCACGTAGGCCTCTCTGGGAGAACTGGAGGCCAGTTTGCAGGAGGCAGCCACCGCTGTAAGTGAGTAAGCTAAAAAATGCGGCCTTCAATGCTCACCGAAAAAAAAAACCGAATTCGTCCATATTCGTCCCTCCCAAAAAAGCACAGACAAGATAGAATTGCGACTTTGATTACAACCGATACCTGAGAGACAGGACATTAGAGTCCTAGGCTAAAGCTAAAGAAGGTGGGAGACCAGGTGGGCCGAATGGTACGCAAAATCTCAGACAGAAAAGGGGGACTGAAAAGCAAAGATGCTCTACGAATGGTGAATGCCTTTGTAATTGCCAGAATCCTGTACTCGACCCCCTATCTCCACCTCAAGAAACACGACGAGAACATCATCGAGGTGATCACGCGCAAAATAGCGAAGGCCGTCGACCTCCATATAAACCCGTCAAACCTGAGACACCAAGGTCTGGGTATGACGAACTCGTTCGACGGGCTGAGAGAAGCCCTCCTCAAGCCCATACACACGATTATTGCAAACACCGTCTGGGCGTCACCTATTACCCCGTCTACACATAGAACCCACGACTGTAACCGATGAAAAAGTTAAGACTTCCCCAGGAGTAGCGGTACGCCCTGCCCGTAAAACCACTACCCACTAACATGTCCAAGGATGACCACGAGGGTAGGCGCGTGGCCAGGGCAGAGGCCTTAGTTCACCACTACGGACGGAAATCAGGAGAGTACTATGTGGACGCGTCCGGCCCGCACCAAGGCGGTTGGTACACGGTGGCAGTGATTCATGAGTCCAAAACGGTGAACGGGCTCACATTTAAAGCCCGAAACGTAACACAGGCAGAGGAGGTCGCAAGCGAGTTAGCAGCAACACCCTCTGATTCCAAAACAATCATAACCGACTCGCGAGGAGCGTGTAGGAACGTTCAACAGGGCTGGGTCCCGTACCTGGCCTACCGGCTACTAAAAAACAGCTCGGACCTGGCCTACCGACTACTGCAAAACAGCTCATACGCGGGAAGTCCATCCCGCCGCTTCATAGTCTGGGCTCCACTCCGCTCGGGGCAAGGAGGAAACGAGGCAGCAGATGCTGCCGCCCACGCGCTTTCTAACCGGGCAACCTCGTGCCCTTCCTCCTCCTCAGAAAAATTCACACCAGCCTACACTTTCAGAGAAATTACTCAGCTGTACCAAACCAGACACAATATTTACACTTACCCGTGTAGAGTTGACGAGAACGGAGGAACGCGTGTTTCTTCGCCTGCTTACGCACACAATGATGTGCCCTGCATCAGTGCCCGCACTGTAGGGAAATGTCCTCGGTTGTCTTCCGCATGGTGTGGGCGTGTCCCTCCAACCCTGCCTTTGCACCTAACCCAAACCCCACCCGAGAGGACTGGGCGACGACCCTACTCGTCTGCTCCGACCAGAAAGCCCAAAAGGCGTTGGTTTAACGAGCAATGGCGGAAGGGGAAGCCATTGGGGCCCCGTACTAGGGACTCCACCTAGTGTTTGTGAGGGAAAGGGCATTAAGCCTGCCCCCAAAGCAACCTCCATGTAACTATTTTTATAAACGTTTTCACCACCACCATCGAAGATCGTACACGTCGCTGGCAGGAGTAATACCATGTTTTATAGTACTCGTCCGGTCAGTTCAGGTGCATTTATCAAGTCAAGTTTAGTTATTCCTCCCTTTATGGGCTCTTGCCTGATAAGGACGGTACGTTTTGTAAAATGGAATCATGATAGCGATTTACTGGCGCCTCCATATTGTGGAACAGGTAGAGTGCACTCACTAGTCGTCTTCGTCTTCCATCTTAGTGCGGCAGATTGTTGAGACTTGGTGGCTGCTTTCGTGTTTCGGTGCCTGTGAACCACTTCGTTGCAATCTACCAGCTTTCGTCAGAATTTTATAGCAACTAGCCTTTCCGACTTTATTTTAGTAAGTTTATCCCCTGCTTTCAGATGCTGAGCCATGTGATAACAGTTCCTAGCAGCGATTTACAAAAGGCCGTGACTTGGGCTGAAACAAGATACAAACATGCAGAATCGTACTTTGATGTTTCGGGGTAGTGAGTGGCATGAACAATGCGTTATAAGTAAAATGTTTTAGGTGTAAAGGGATCGCATCCGAACATGACAGCAGCGGTTGTGCCATTTGCATATGTCGTTCTCTTTTTCTTTTGTCGTAGCACACAAAAATATGGCTGTTCGGTGCTTTTACTTCAAATTCCGCCATTTCCGCCGTGAACACTGATCACTATCAGTTACAGGACTGAATTTTGTAAGGATCAAGCCTCATGTTTGGTCTGGTTCTTTATATCAGCACAAGTCAGGTTTCTAGAAGATGCGTATTTAATACTATTCATTGTTTATTATTTGCAAGCACTTACCGGTCATCTGAACGCAAATGTCCTCACAGCATTGTGGAAAACGGAGGACGGCGCTAGTATTTCGCCTGCAGCCGGGTTTCTCAGGACCGCATCTAGAAAGCCAAGAGGAAAATTCTTGCGTCTTAAAGGGAAGGTGCACCGGTTTTAGATTTCGATGAGTTTCGAGTGGTTGAATGATTATAGCTTGTACTTATAGCATGCGAAATATCTTGGCGTTAGCACTTGAAACAATGGCGCAATTAGCGATTAAAATCGCCACGGCTATCAGGCTTCACCGCACTGCACAGCGACGCATGATGACGTCATTGACGGTACCGATACGTTTTCTGCGTAGACACACTTAGTTTGAAGAAATGAAAGCAAGGCTGCCGAAAACAAAGCCCTAGAAATGTTGATTAGCACCGTCAGAAAATGTGCAGCAGGACGTGGGCGAAGGCAACGAACATCAGAAATAGTACCGTCCGTGACGTCATCACTGAACTTCTCCGCAGAACTGTAGTGCTGTGAGGAGAAGCGCGAGGGTTAATCGTCGATTACGTCATCAGTTCGAATGCTAGCGCAAAAACACTTTGCATGCATTACCTACAGCCCATGTAGATTTGAATCCCTGAATATCGTGAAATTCTCAAAAAGTGATGCAGCTGCTCTTTAATGTGGTAGCACCCTCTCCTTAGTGGGAGTGCTAGAAAAATGAATGCAAAAACCGTAGTGAGGAGTCACAGATCACAGGGAAGCTCACAGAAAGAATGAAAGGTACTATATGGTTGTTTTCCCCACACTAAATCGCAGGGATTCAGCGGATCATGCACTTCTTATGTATAAACTACAAACGTAGACAATTTGAAGGAAAATAAGTCAAAACGGCTGCTCGTTCTATAAATCTTAAAACATGGCGCAGATGTTCAGAATATTTTTATATCATCTCTTTAGCTAAGTTTTTTACTCTCGAAATTTTCGCTTTTCGCACTGAAGTTTGAAAAGCTCTTTTTTATATGTATAATTGCGCAGTGCATATTTAGAATTCAGAAAGGGACCCCTTATGAGTGGTCAAAAGTGGTGACAGTGAAAACAGCAATCACAACATGAAAACAAAGGACAAGTGGAAGCATTAATATTCATGAGGGGCAAAAACAAGTTTGCAACAATACACCTTCTTCCTGTTAAGGTGGCTTCATCGCTCCTCTGAAAATCCTTTCTTGCCGTCCTTGTAAGCACCTGTCCTGTCTCCAGAGAAGTGGATCTTCTACTTCCGAGGAAGCTCCAGACGTCCTATCGGCGTCAAGTTGCGAGACCTCCGGCGCATGCTACCCATGCATGATTGCAGCTCAGGTCGGCAAGGAGGCTAGGCCTAGTGCTGCCGCTGCCCCGCTGGCAGAGGTAGCTTCACCGGAGTTGCTCGCTGCAACGTCTGCCCTGCCGTCGACACCTCAACCTGACCATCGGCCTCAGGTCCAGCTTGGTGCTCCCGGTTCTTCAGCACCAGCGCCTATTCAGCCTTCCCAAAATGCACAACAGCCCGTAAGTGAACTGTTTTCTTGGCGGAGCGCGGCTATGGCCACCCAGCTAAAACGACGAGATGCACATCCAACAGTGCGACCTGAGGAGACAAGCTCCCCAATGGACTTATCGGCTCCACCATCCGTATCAACGAGCACCCGCACCCCTCACAAGCGTCCTTCGGAAGATAATCAACCGAATTCGTCCTCGGCAAGTGGTGGCTATCAAGAAAAGCGCTCCTGTTTAACTATCGAAAAGCCGGTTGCACCTACACCTGGATCGTCATCTTACAAAGTGGCGATTAAATCTCTAGCCAAAAAAAGCCTCACCGATATACCAAACAGGATCATCCAGGCCAACTTGGACGCGTGTCTCGGAACCAGAGGTATTCGGGGCTTCACGGCAAGGAAGAAGTCAAACACTATAGCTGTGTGGCTCTCGACACTTACTGCGGTGGAACGTATCCAAGCGCTTAGTTATATTTCAGTCACAAGTGAGATCTCAGTGCCTGTGGAAGTGTATCTAGTTGAAGGCTCCGACTTGCAACGTTGCGTCGTTTACAACGTCGACATAAACGAAGATCAAACCACCCTTCAACGTGAGCTGTACTGCCCAACGAACCGAGTCATACAGGCCCGACACATAGAAAAGGGGCGTTCCTGCATGATCACCTTGCAAGGCCCTCCGACACTCCCAGCTTGTCTGTACTACTACGGCTGCATATTAAGGCCGCGGCCGTATAAACCGAGTGTGGTTTACTGTTACAACTGTTTGCGGGCAGCGCACATGCGCAAATCTTGCCCCTTTGCTACTGCCGATGAAGGTGCGTCTGAAGGAAAAGTTACGTACCGATGCGGCCTCTGCAAATCGGACGACCAAGAGATAACATCTCCAAGTTGTCCGACCAAGAAAAAGGCAACGCAGAAGGCTCGTCTTCGCAACACTAAGCGTTGGCCAATAGAGGACGTGACACCGGTGCAGACATCCAATCACTTTGCAGCTCTCCATTGGGATGATGACGAGTGGCGAGAGCTTCCTGAGCCAGCTTCCAATGCGCCTCCAACTAAGACAAAGTCTAATGATACGGTGCTCAAGAAACGCCGTCGACAACAGCCAATACAGCACCGTACTGATCTACCAGATGACGATATGGCTGTAGTGGATGAGCAAATCAATCGTCTTTTAGCAGAGGTCTCTAAGCTCCGACAACACCGCTAGATGCTTGCTCGACGTCAGCGAGCTGCATAAATAACAGCCAAATCTAGTAATTGCCCAACAGTGCCGCCTTCATCCCGCGCAACAGGGCCATTTGCTGTCTCTTCCAAGAGTACCACAACGCCCAATGATAACTCTGCAACATTGCTGCTCCGCTATATGGTCAACCAGTTGTCCAACCTGACATCTGTGATACTGCAGCGCTTGCACAAGCACACAAAAATGGCGAAATCCGGTCGTCCTGGTGTACTACAGTGGAACTGTAGAGGCATTTCCACGAATGTGGCCGAGCTCAAGACCCGACTGCGATTTAACAAGCTTCGGGTGTGGGCTATGTTACTTCAGGAAACGAACGCCTTGCCATCAATTCCGGGCTTCAGCGGCTACGTGTCTCCTTCAATGACCGACCGTAGCGTGCAGACTGCTTCTCCCCCGGGAAAGGCGGCGGTATATGTTGAAACGCGTATTCCTCATGTACGCCTTTCTCTCGAAAACTGGTGCACATCATACCAAGAGGTAGTAGCAGTTGCTGCGAAATTTCTGAAAGGAACCGTTGTTCTTGTTTCATATTACGTTCCACCAGCTGGAGGCGCCTCTTCCCGTATTATTCTTGGCTGGTTATTAAGTGTTCGTCGGCAATACCCCGGGTGTCCAATTTTAGTCGGAGGCGACTTTAACGCCCCTCACCCGGATTGGGGGTATCCAACTGCAAGCCCTCGTGGTAGGCGTGTGCGGGACACCTTCACTGATGCCCTGTTTGTTCTGCTTAATCACCCTGGGACAGCAACACGGCCTTTGCGTCACATACGTAGTGCTGCCTATGCTCCAGACTTGACGTGGTGGTTGGGCGGAGGAACTCCCTCATGGCACATGGAGCCGGACTGCTGGGGAACTGATCACCACCCTATCCTCATCGGTCTCCATCCCTCCCGTCTACGCCCTTTACGCCGCAAATGTTCTGTGATAAAGTGGGACAGCTTTCGCTCATGTCTCGACAGTATGTCTTCAGATTCGCCGTCACTCCTTGTTGACCGTATACGGAGAGCACTAACCAGCGCTACGACTACTACCTGGATTGGTGTATGTCGACCGGCCCCAGATCTCGGCCTGTTTAACTTGTGGGCAGCCCGCCGTCAAGCTGAGCTGGCTGCTACGCGAGACCCTACTTCGGGGCAGGCACATACACGACTGAATTATCTTACTGCGAAGGCTCGGAGATATGAACGCGATCTCTCGCGACGCCAGTGGCATGCATGGTGTGAACAATTTTCTGATAAATCATCGAATGCCTCGCTCTGGCGAACATTTCGTGCAATGGAACACGGTCGTCGTTCTACTGACCCAGCAGCAACAGCATGCTTTGCGGCTAATCTGTCACCGGGCGATTTCGCTAAAGAAGCTGCTAGAAAAGTTTTCCCAAAATACGATATACTGCCTCCTTCAGCTGTAAATCTTAATTTGGCAGGTTCCTGCAGACGCATGGAAACTACCATCTGCTGCCGACGCAGATAGAATTGCGAGCCCCTTTTCGATGTGTGAGCTGCTGGCTGCAATTGACGATGCGAAACGGAAAACAGCGCCCAGCCTGGACAAAATTCAATATGAGGATTACAAGAACCTCAGTACTGCTGCACTTCCTCAACTGCTAGACACCATAAACAAAGTGTGGCTTGATGGTGTCGTAACCGAGAGCTGGAAAACCGCCGTCGTGATCCCTATTCCCAAACCTGGGAAGCCTCCAACAGACCTCGCCAACTTACGACCAATCTCCTTAACATCAACGCTTTGCAAGCTCGCAGAGAAAATGCTAGCCACACGGCGTTCTTGGTGGCTTGAACAGGACGGTTTTTATCACCCTGCTCAAATTGGATTTCGTTCATACATAGGTACAGAGGACGGGTTGGCTGTCTTGGCATCAGCAGTTCTATCATCCACCCGCAGCCGCAATGTACCGTCTTTGCCAAAAGTAACCAGTCTGCTCCGAAGGCTGCCGGAGCAAGCGCGCGGCCGTGTGGCGGTGTTGCGCTCGCTGTGGCTTATCTGTGCTCGTCAGCTCCGAGGGTAAAACAGCTGACGTAACTTCGCACCCTCACTCTCGCCCGTTGGATGATAAAAACTAGGCGCGTATGAGGTGTGGGCGGCGGTTTCACGCGTGCGAAGCCTGGTTTAACGTCGAAAATATTTCGACGTTTCGAATATTTTCGACGTTAAACTTCCGATCAAGCTATTAGCAAATACCTATGCACGAGGATGACAAAGAAAAAATCTCTTTCGCAACTTCCGATGGCATTTACGAATTTAATGTTATGACTTTCAGATTTTATAACGCACCAGCGACATTTGAAAGAATGATCGATACTGTACTTCGTGGCCTAAAATGGAGAACCTGTTTATGTTACTTGGATGGCATTGTCATCTTTTCGTCAACTTTTAACGACCATCTCACGCGCCTGAATGAGGTCCTCACGTGTCTCGCTTCAGCGGGCCTTCAGATTAACACCAAAAAGTGCCACTTTGCACAGAAGGAAATTAAAATATTGTGACATCCGGTTAGCCATGACGGCATTCGTCCAGACCCTATAAAAATCATCGCGGTCTTGAACTTTGTTCGTCCACAACGGACTGCAGATTTGTGCAGTTTCCTCGGCCTGGCGTCTTATTTCCGGCGTTTTATAAGACATTTCTCAACTCTTACTGTTCCACTTCATGAACTACTCAAAGCACGCAGCCCTTTCGTATGGACTGAACAGTGCGAAACTGATTTCAGCGACCTGAAGCATGCCCTCACATCAGACCCTGTTCTTGGCCACTTCAGTGACTGCCTCCTACCATCCTGCACACTGATGCCAGTAGTCATGGTCTTGGCGCTGGCTGTACGTCGGCAGCGCGATGCAACTTCGCGTGCGAAAGTGATTGCCTTCGCCAGTCGGACTCTGACTCCACCTGAGAAAAACTGCACCATTACCGAGCAGGAGTGTCTTGCCATCGTCTGGGCTGTCCAAATATTTCGCCCTTACCTATACGGTCGGCACTTCACAGTTGTGACCGATCACCATGCTCTTTGCTGGTTGTCTTCGCTCAAACATTTGACAGGCCGACTTCTGCGCCTGCAAGAATAACATTTCGACGTCACTTATAAATCGGGTCGTTAACATCAAGAAATCGACGCTCTTTTTCGCGGTCCACTTTCGGAATCAGCTTGATGTTTTTCTTCCTAATGCATCTCCACCACTGACCACAGCCGACCATCTTTTTTCCCGACGTATATCACAACGGTTTCTTTTGACGACTCTGAGAACAAACACGCTCTCCGCTCACAGCAATTAGCTGATGCCTACTGCCGTCTCATTATCGACCGCCTTATCGGCGATTTGGACCCACCCAATGATCGGCTTCGCCGACAGTTTCGCAATTTCAAGCTCGAAGAAGGAATCCTACGCCGCTACGTGTATTGCCCTGATGCAACTCGCTGGATCCCAGTCATGCCGCGTGTGCTTCGCCCACGTATACTGGCGGCTCTCCACGATCACGCTACTGCAGGTCACATTGGTTTTAGCACAACCTACGACCATGTGAAAAGGTCACCTTGGCCTGGCCTATCTTCCAGCGCTGCCAAATTCGTCGCCTCCTACCCTCTGTGCCAATGTCGCAACGTCGCAAACGGCCGACTTCTTCGCCAGCTGGCATTCTACAACCTCTTCCCTGTCCCATCACGCCAATCGACATAGTGGACATCGACTTATTGGTCCCCTATCTCTCTCCGATGGGGACCAATAAGCCCCTATAGCGTATTGCCAAACCATATCCCGTAGGCGCACTGGAGCCGATGACGCTCTCAGCGAGTTAAACGGCGATTGTTGCTGAAAGGTCTCTCGGAACGCAACCTAAAGGTAACATACACTCACTGACGCAGAAAATGATAATGGAGAATGCAATTGCTTCGCCTAACTGTTGTCATGCCGATTGTTGCTGAAAATCTCTCTGAACGCAACCTGAAGGTAACATACACTCACTGAAGGCAGGATATAAATGTGTTGAAGGCAATTGCGAAAAAAATGTTCAGAAAAATATTCAGAATACAGGAGTCGAACAGATGCTTAAGTGGCATTAGTGCATAGATGGGTGATGTTGATCCATTGCGCCACCAAAACGACAAGAACGGCGGCCTTCAAATGCGTTCTTATTCGTTTTATACGATATATATATACTATTTGTCGCCAGGTGGCGATGCTCAGAGGAATCACGCGCCAAAGCGTCGTCTGCTCGAGTGTTCCGACGGGATATGGTTTACTAATACGCGCCCCTGTACCAACTGGTTTCGCTCAAGAAGTAGAAAAATTCTTTTTGCGATCAATTGAATTGCGTCATGGCTGTCCTCGGGTGCTCCTAACTGACACCGAGACGCCTTCTTATCGACAGTCGTTGCCGTGGTTCTTGACGCGTCATTCACCCTTCATAAGATAACCTCAAGCTACCATCCCCAGACTAACGGTCTCACTGAGCGACTTCATCGCACCTTATCGGATATGATATCCATGTACATCACACCAGATCATCGAAATTAGCTCAATATTCTACCATTCGTCACATTCGCCTATAATACAGCAGTACTGCGGACTGCGGGTTACTCTCCATTTTTCCTCGTTTATGACCGTCCTCCCACCACAATTCTCGACACTTGATTCCTCTCTACGCCCGACTACTCCACATCAGTACCTACCCAGGTTTTACCTCGTGTGGCCAGATGCCGTCATCTTGCCCGCCTCAACAAAGCAGCGTGCCAGGAAGACCGCAAAAGTCGCTACGATTCTACGCATCGCGTGGTCTGTTTTCGTCCTGGTGACTAAGTACTACGTTATACAATAGTGCGCACGCCTGACCTTAGTGACAAGTTCCACCACCGCTACCTTGGTCCCTACGAGATCATCAGCCAAACTTCCCCAGTGAACTACAAAAATCAAGCCTATTTATCCCCCACCGTAGAAAGGAAATTGTTCATATTGTCGCGTAAACAGCGACCCTTATAGTTGCGTCCGAGGTCCAAGGCGTGTCAAAGGCTCTACGAACAGCGTCGGAGTTCAGGCTCGAGGTTAGCACACTTCTTCTTCCTCTCACACTTCTGCGCTTCTTTGTCGTCAACGCATGCTACATTAGCCCCCCCGTGCGAAAAGCATCGTCCCGATGCTAGGTTGAAAGAGGGACAGAGTAAAAGGGGCTACTATCTGGCATGAAAAGGCTTCAAGCGGACCACGTGGACCACTTCAGAACGCTTGGGACGCCGGGGCTCTGGTTCCTCGTGCGGAACGACTTCATAGTCCAGTTCACTAACGCGTCGAAGAACGCGGTAGGGGCCGAAATAACGGCGCAAGGGTTTTTCGCTGAGTCCGCGTCGTCGAATGGGGTACCAAACCCAGACAAGGTCACCTGGCAGATAGTCTGCAGTCCGCCGCCGCAGGTTGTAGCGTTGTGCATCTAGGCCTTGCTGCTGCTGTATTCGCACCCGTGCAAGTTGACGGGCCTCTTCGGCACGCTGTAGAAAAGAGGCGACATCATCATTTGGACTTTCGTCTATGTGGGGCAGCATGGCGTCGAGCGTGGTCGTCACTTGTCGGCCGTAAACTAGGCTGAATGGAGTCATGTTGGTAGTTTCCTGAACGGCGGTATTGTATGCAAATGTTACATACGGCAATACTTCGTCCCATGTCTTGTGATGGACGTCCACATACATTGACAACATATCGGCAATGGTCTTGTTCAAACGTTCTGTCAGGCCGTTTGTTTGCGGGTGGTATGCAGTCGTGCGACGATGATTGGTGCGACTAAGGACAAGGATATGCTGGATGAGTTCTGCAGAAAATGTAGCTCCTCTGTCAGTAATGAGTACTTCTGGTGCGCCATGTCTCAGGACAATTTGAAGAACGAAAAATTTCGCAACTTCAAAAGCGGTAGCACAAGGAAGAGCAGCGGTTTCTGCGTAGCGGGTCAGGTAGTCAGTAGCTACTATAATACACCTGTTCCCACAGGTGGAAGTAGGGAACGGTCCGAGCAAGTCCATCCCTATTAGCTGGAATGGTCTGGACGGTGGCGTAATGGGCTTTAAAAGACCGGCTGGCCTCAGAGGCGGAACCTTTCGACGTTGGCAGTCACGGCAAGTTCGAACATAATGCGTTACATCGCTTGACAAACGAGGCCAGTAATACCGTTCTTTAATTCTGTATATCGTTCGAGTGACTCCCAGGTGGCCGGGTTTATATCGTACAGAGGTTCAGTAATGTCGGAGGGTTCTGTTGCTGAAGCGCTGGTAAAATTGCATTCATAACTAGTGTCAGTTATGGCGTCGAGAAATGCGACAGTTGTCCCTCTGTTCAGATGTTGATGTTCATTGCTGAAGTTCGTGAGAAGAACATCAACTTTGCCATTTTCAACAAAAACAACTGCCCTGGCAACGGCGATGCCTCTTTCAATAAGCAGTTTCTGTTTTGTCTCGACGACACCTTCTGTATCTTGCATTGGGAGGGAACCCACTGAGACCATGATGCTTGAACGTGGGGGCACACTAACATGGTCATCAATAATGTGGAGTGCAGCGGGGAGCATGCTGTTGGATTCGATAGCATTCTCAACTGAAAATCTTACGGACTTATTCTGCAGATCGATAATGGCGCCATTTTCGGTTAAAAAGTCCATACCGAGGATGACGTCACGGGAACACTGAGCCAATACGATGAACGTCGCCAGAAAGGTTTGCCCTTGTACAGTGATCCTCGACGTGCACACTCCCGTGGGCATAATTAAATGTCCGCGAGCTGTGCGTATTTGCGGGCCACCCCATGATGTTGTGACCTTTCTGAGAGCTTTGGCGAAGTGTGCACTTAGAATTGAATAATCAGCGCCAGTGTCGACTAGAGCAGTGACGTCTACGCCATCAACGGAGATCTGCAGGTCGGCAGTTTGTTGTGTCGGGCGGCGACAGCTTCGTGGGGTTCGGTCTCGACTTCGATGCTCTGAAGGAGTGGTGGGGCGTATGTCGGCGTCGTGGTTACGTTGAGGATCAGCGGAATTTCGTAGCGGCGTCGATTCTGCTGGTGGCCGTAAGTAACGAACTGTAGTTTGCAGTGAAGAACTGTCGTGGGTCTGTGGAGGATCTTGAAATTTTCGCACTGTAGCAGCCGTACCTCCAGAGGCTGCTGCATCTAGTTTCCCCTATGGGGACTTTGCAGTTGCTCCTGACGTCCAGGAGAGCTGTAACGGCGAGGCGACGGCGATCGGAGGCGGCTTGGGCCTGTGTTGGAACGCGAAATGTATTCTGCGATTTCGCGTGGCTGCTGGCCAGGCAACGGACGACGGGCATCAAAAGAAAACCCACGGAGGCCGAGTTCCCTGTAGGGGCAGCGGCGACACAGGTGTCCAGCTTCGCCGCAATGGTAGCACAACGGTTGGTTATCGGGCGTTCGCCAGATATCGGTCCTTCGGCGGCGTATGCTCGGCCGTGAAGACACATGGGCGACCGGCGCGCGAGGCTCGTAGGATGCTGTCGAAGGCGGCAGGTAGCGGCTGGTGACCGCGGCGTAGCTCAGGGTCTGGGGCAGCGGTGTAGCTACGACGGGTTCAGGCGCGGCGACGGGTGCGGGCCCGGTGACGGGTGCGGGCACGGTGACGGGTGCGGGCACGGTGACGGGTGCGGGAACACCCAGCGCCTGTTGTACTTCCTCACGGATGATATCGGAAACAGTGGCAACCTGTGGCTGTGGAGGAATCCGCAGGTATTTGGCCACCTCTTCCCGGACTATCGCCCGGATCGTGTCACGCAACGATTCTGACGAAAACTGTATGGCTTCACCTGCACTCGCGGCGTTCATAGACACTGTAGTGCGCTGGTATTGCCGGGCGCGCATGTCAAGTGCCTTCTCGATGGTAGACGCCTCACTTATGAATTCGGCGACAGTTGTTGGTGGACTTCGCACCAGGCCTGCAAATAACTGCTCTTTAACACCTTGCATCAAAAGGCGCACTTTTTTCTCTTCCGACATGATTGGGTCCGCGCGTCGAAAGAGTCGCTTCATCTCTTCGGCGTAGGCCGTAACAGTTTCATTCGGATGTTGTATGCGGCTACTTAAAAGCAGTTGCGCTTTTTCCTTGCGAAGCGTGTTGGTAAACATACGCAAGAATTCTGCCTTGAATGTGTCCCACGTTCGGAGTCCGGCTTCTTGATTTTCGAACCATGTCCTCGCAGAATCCTCCAGTGCGAAGTAGACATGGCGAAGCTTCGAGTCAGCGTTCCAGGCGTTGAAGGCAGCCACCCGGTCGAACTGCTCCAGCCAGTCTTCAGCGTCCTCATGGGGCAGGCCGTGGAAATGTGGTGGATCCCGCTGGTGGTGGAGCAGGACAGGAGTTGTTGATACCGGGGGATTCATCGCGCTGACAGAAACGCTCCTTGTTGGTCTGTGGTCAGGGAGAGGACCACACTCGGGAGGCAGACCTTGCAGTCGGCGGCTGCTCTGGTGTACTGGAGTCTCCACCTTAGGGGTGCGTCCTGGGCTTGTAGGGGGCGTCCGGCTCATGAAAGTCGTACCCGGCACCTCCACCAGATGTCGCGTAAACAGCGACCCTTATAGTTGCGTCCGAGGTCCAAGGCGTGTCAAAGGCTCTACGAACAGCGTCGGAGTTCAGGCTCGAGGTTAGCACACTTCTTCTTCCTCTCACACTTCTGCGCTTCTTTGTCGTCAACGCATGCTACAATATGTCTCGCTTGAAATAGTTTGTGCTCCGCGGTGCTTCCGTTAGTTAGGAGCGGCCAGGCTGGCCGCTTTCGACCTCCATGGGCAGATTCTGTGAGCCTTCTATGTATCTTCTTTTATCTTTCATTTGTACACGCCATGATATTCTTCTTTCATTTGTACTTACCATCGTCATCGTGCCGCGGTGCCGGCTCCGGCACGCGCCTGGGTTGGTCATCGGATTAAAACACTAGACAAGGCATCGCTGGCTGTGCCGTCATGACCTTGCCTTCGCGACCTAGCCTACTTGCACAGTATATAGATGTATATATATACCGAGTGTCCAATTAGAATACTTATATATATATATATATATATATATATATATATATATATATATACGAAAATGGCAAATTAGCATGAAATCATACCCCACAATGGTTACTGTACGGGTATTCGGTAAACATGTCCAGTCCTCGCATACGCTTCCGTTGGTTTGAAAATAGGATCGAAACTTTTCTCCTCCATACACACAACTGCCTGCAAAAGAGGAAGCATGCTCTTGCTGTAAATAATCGACTGATATCTCAGGAGGGTTACGCGAATATTTTTTTCTGATAAGAATCATTTCATGCCTCGTCAGCGGCGTTGTCGGGTATTGTCATTAGAGTGTCACCAAGCATACATTTCACCACAGTCTGTCTTCCCGAATTTAAAATTATAGAAATATCCAGACTTCTAAAATATCTCTTCAGAAATGAAGTGTGAAAGTCTAGTAGTAGTAGTAGTAGCAGTAGTCATTAGTAGTCATTTTAGTCGTTACAACTCATTACTGCACTGGCTATGCATTTCTAATCTATTGTAGTCATTAGAAGTTGTCGTTAGAACATTGGTCATTACAAGCCATTAGTATACGTTAGTTCTCATTACTTGCATTTTTAGCGATATAATAGGAATTGTAGTCTTTACAAGTCAAACATATTGGCCATTACAAGATGATAGTAGTCATTACAAGTCATAAGTAGGCCATTTATTTCATTAGAGCTCCTCAGTAAGCATTTGCATAATTTCTAATCAATATTCGTTATCAGGGGTCGTCGTTAGTCGTATTGATCGTTTCAAGCCATTTAATTAATGCAAGTCATTAGTAGTGATTACAAGTGATTAGTATGCATTTTTAGTCATTACTTCACATTTCAAAGCGTTTTTCTTCATTTATAATCAAGTTTAGTTGTTACATGTCAATAGACATATGAGTCATTAGTAGTGATAAGTTTTTATAAGCTCTACCAATATTTACTAGAACCTATATTATTCGCTGCCACTGTCAATGAGTTTTTTTTCTTTAATCTCTCTTCATACGGCGCACATTTTCTGATGACGCGTCCGGCGGTCCCGCTTGATGGTTAATTCCGGCTGTCGCTTTCTGCCTATGCGCCATGAGTGTAGAATGGGTTTCGCCTTAATAATCGCGGCCACGCCAGGACTGGAACTACCATCCTTCCGTACTCCATCCCAGCACGCTAACCACTACACGACGCCTAGCACATGAGCAAGTGTGCGTTATTTTCCGTGTCTATCGTAAGGACACTGAGGGAAATGATGGAATCAAAACAGAAAGTTGTAACAAAATGCATAAAAAGTTAAAAGAGAATGACGATGCATCAAGCAGCAGAAACGGCGGCTGCTGCTGCTGCCTCTATTGCGGCGGCGCCGGTGGCAGCGGCGGCAGCAGCTAAGAGTAGCTGGCAGTAGTTAGCAGTGGCAGCGGGCAGCTGGTAGCTGGCAGCAGCACCGGCAGCAGGTGGCAGCAGCAGAACCACCACCAGCTGGTAGTGGCAGCATCTGGCAGCGCAACATGGCGGCAGCAGCAGCAGCCAGCAGCTAGTAGCAGCAACGGGCAGCTGGCAGCGGCAGCGACAGCTGGCAGCAGCAGCTGTAAGCGGCGACGGCGGCGGCGGCGGCGGCAGCAGCAGCGGCAGCAGCAGCGGCAGCGGCAGCGGCAGCGGCAGCAGCAGCAGTAGCAGCTAGCAGCATCAGCAGCAGCTAGCAGCAACACGAGTAGCAGCAAGCAACAGCAGCAGTAGCAGCTAGCAGCACCAGCAGGAGCACCTAGCAGCAGCAGCTAGCAGCTGCACCTAGCAGCTAGTAGCAGCAGCAGCGCCTAGCAGCAAGCAGCTAGCAGTGGCAGCAGCAGCAGCGCCTAGCAGCAAGCAGCTAGCAGTGGCAGCAGCAGCAGTAGCAGCTAGCAGCAGCCGTACCAGCTAGCAGAAGCAGCTAGCAGCGGCACCAGTAGCAGCTAGCAGCAGCCGTACCAGCTAGCAGAAGCAGCTAGCAGCGGCACCAGTAGCAGCTAGCAGCAGCAGCAGCAACGGCGGCAGCGGCAGCGGGTTGTCCCGGCAGCAGCAGCAGCATCAGCGGCAAGTAGCAGCAGCAGCTGGCTGTGCCAGCTGAAGCGGGCAGCTGGCAGCGGCATCAGCCGGCAGCGGAAGCTGCAGCAGCACAAAGCAGTACCGGCTAGCAGCTGGCAGCAGCAGCGGGGAGCTGGCAGCAGCAGCTAAGAGCAGCAACGGCAGCAGCTAGCAGCTGCACCTAGCAACTAGCAGCAGCAGCAGCAGCAACAGCGCAACAGCAGCTAGCAGTAACAGCAGCTAACAGAAACAGCAGCGGCAGCAGCAGCAGCAGCAGCAGCGGCGGCGGCGGCGGCGGCGGCGGCGGCGGCGGCGGCGGAAGCAGCAGCAGCAGCTAGTAGTTGTAACAGTAGTAGTAGTACTAGTAGTAGTAGTAGTAGTAGTAGTAGTAGTAGTAGTAGTAGAATCTAATAGAATCTAATAGAATCAGGACAACCTTAGACTGCAATCAAGCAAAGGATCAAGCAGGGTTTCGGAAACGGTACACTACTATCGATCATATCCATACCATCAATCAGGTGATAGAAAAATGCTCGGAATATAACCAGCCCTTATACATAGCATTCATTGATTATGAAAAAGCATTTGACTCAGTTGAAACCTCGGCGGTGATGTAGGCATTGCGAAATGAGGGGGTAGACGAGCCGCACATGAAAGTACTGGAAGATATATATAGAGGCTGCACAGCAACCACAGTTCTGCATAAAGAAAGTAACAAAATTCCCATAAAGAAAGGTATTAGGCAAGGAGACACAATCTCCCCAGTACTATTCACAGCTTGTTTAGAGGAAGCATTCAGAGACTTGGAATGGGAGCAGTTAGGGCTAAGGGTAGATGGAGAATACCTCAGTTATCTGCGATTTGCTGATGACATTGCCTTGCTAAGCAACTCGGGGATGAACTGCAAATAATGAATGAAGACCTAGACAGGAAAAGTGGAAAGGTAGGTTTGAAAATCAATATGCACAAGACTAAGGTAATGTTCAACAGCCTCGGGAAGCAGCAGCAGTTTAAATTAGGTAGCGAAGTACTGGCAGTAGTAGGCGAATATGTCTACTTAGGACAGGTAGTAACCGCAGATCCGGACCATGAAAAGGAAATAAGAACAGGATTGGGATGGAGCGCATTTGGCAAGCACTCGCAGATTATGACTAGCAGCTTACCGGTATCGCTCAAGAGGAAAGTATACAACAGTTGCATCTCACCTGTGCTCACCTATGGGGCTGAAACATGGAGGCCAACCAAAAGAGTTCTACTTAAGTTGAGGATATCCCAGAGGGCTATGGAACAAAAAATGGTAGCGGTAACATTAAGAGATAGGAAGTGTGCAGAGTGGGTCAGAGATATATCTCAATTGTTACCGACATTCTAAGGAAAATTATGACGAAGAAATGGACATGGGCAGGTGATGTAGAGCGAAGAGAGGATAACCGATGGTCGCTTAGGGTAACAAACTGGATTCCAAGGGAAGGAAAGCGTAGCAGGAGGCGGCAGAAAGTTAGGTGGGCGGATGAGGTTAAGAAGTTCGCAGGGGTCAAGTGGATGCAGCTAGCACAGATCCCAGTTAATTGGAGAAATATGGGAGAGGCCTTCGCCCTGCGGTGGATATAGTCAGGCTGATGATGATGATGATGATGATGATGAAGGGTAAGTGTCTTATCATAAGTCTGTACTTAACATGTAACATATCATATGCGTACCTTGAGATAGTTGTGCGTTTGGACGTATTGGGCACGCATGGAAGCTTATGAAGACAACAGCATGCAATGCACAGCACGAGGGAGTGGCAGTTAAAACAAAGGCTGGTCATTTACTGTAATAGCTACGATGATCGCGCTTCCCACGAGTATTTTCTGGGTTCGATAGTGGTTTACTTCAGCGGATGCTAATAAAGGCATCTCTATGGATTGCCTGAGGCCCGTGATGCATTAGAATTGCTAGAAGTGGGCTACCCAAGGTGTCATATGTAATGCGAGGTAGTTGTACGTTATTGTTAGAGCCACCGCGCTACAAGTATTTCTGCATGAATGCTGAAATGCGGTAAAATAGGAGGTAAATGTCAACGGATGGATTTACCAAGGTTTAAATATACCACGTGACTATTGTGTTAATGTTCCTTTGTACCAAGTGGCTGTCGGCAGAATAACAAATCGAGCTACATATGACTCCGTTTTGCGCAAATAGCTTTACCTTATTGTTTCGGAAGTTGCAATGTTGCGGACGTAAGGAAGAAATATAATTGGGGATTGGGCGGTGCATTAAGGGACACCTTTAAAGGGCCACTGTCCAGGGAAGGCCCTTTTAAGCAAAGGAGCCCAGTGTTTCGATCAGGTAGCGGGATAGTCTGTGCAAAACGCTACAGTGACACTCGCGCCACAAATCATCGAAAATACAATTCAAAGCTCTCTCATGCTCTCCTTTGGGAAGCCAGCTTTCCCGTTTCCTGCACTGGTCCGACAGGCCACAGTAATGACGTACGTACCGCGAACGACGTCCATTGGTCCGTCTCGCTGACTGACGGGAGAAGGATGGGTGTCTACCGCTCGCTGCGCGCTTTTCCCTCGCCACGGCCAGACTGAATCCAGCGGCGCGCGCTCCCTCGGCCGTTTTTTTTTTCGTGCTCGCGGAGTGCCACGCCCCACCTCCGCGGAGGAGGAAGGGGAATTTGTCTTGCGGAGGCTAGACGACCTTGGGCAGGAGAGTGAAAAACCTTTGCGAGAGAACGGAAGGAGAGAAGCATGACAGAATCGGGTGATTGCTGTGGCTGTAACTGCGTTATTAGTTACTCTTTTCAAAAACATTTTGCGGCCTTGCGTTTAGGGGCGAAGTCTCGCAGTCACCGGGGAAGAAAATATTTTCGACCGGAGGGTGGACAGTGGGCTTTTAAGTGGCCACGTTAAGGGATGATGGGCGCATTAAGGCACACCTTAAGGTGGCCACGTTAAGGGATGATGGGCGAACATTCGTAAAGGAGAATCGAATGCGCCTCTTAAGGAAGTGTTCAATTTCGATTATTAGGCTGCAGATATGTAGTGTAAAAAGAAAATCTATCATAACAATCTAGAAAGTGGATTAGAATTGAAGGGTACGTCCATATGTGACGGCTTGAATGTGCGATTTTAGATAAGTGGGTTTTAAGGAGTAGTGTTTTTGAAGACTGTACTGACACATAAAAAAGTGTATTGAATCTACATTTCTAATTAGATGAGCATTAAAACACATTCATTATTGTACAAGTAACACTGGTTTACGAAATAAGGTGGTAGATAGAGGGATTTCAGCAGTGTGCTTTTTTAAAAGCTGATTTCATATCTGCTATCTTCAATTCAAAGGGAACTAAAAATTTACCTCATATCCGATTAGCGTCGTATTATATACAGCTTTAGTATGCCTGAGCAACTACGTTCCTTTATCAATACACATTAGTTGAAGGGTCACTTTATCCCGTAATGTTCTTCCACTATTGTTAGTATGACTGGCAGTGGGAGCACATAATCAGAGGAGCGAATGGGACCAAAGTAAAACTCCTTTATGTTTCTTATTGCTCATGTACTCTATGAGGAGCTGTGCGCTCAGGGACCTTCCTCGCATTTATATGCAAAACGAAACCAGGAGACATGTTCGGTAGCTGTGCGAATTCCGCTATTGTTACGACTGTGCATCATCCGCACTTGCGCGCTCTATTGTTCGCCTGTGGGCATGGATAAGTGCTGTGGATATGTGCTGTTGGTACAAGGGCGCTAAGCGAGCCTGTTTCCAGGGATCATTTTGTGTAAGCCTGTTTTGCTTTGTGGACACCCTGCAAATGCCAAATTGACCCTGTCAAGAGAACGTCTAGAAAAACACAAAGAAATGTCCCCCTGCGGGAAATAGCCGGAAGTGCTTTCGTTCAATTGTTCACCCTTCCCGTCGAGAAGTGCTATCGTCCAGTGAGGAATGCCTACTGTCCAAAGGAGACGACAGAGTGACACGTCCGCTGACGTACAGGACAAGAAAGGAGCAAGGTGATTACGGCCATTAGAGGATTTCCTGGGAATGCAGGAAAGATTTGCAATTGTTGGAAAGGGACAATGCTGGGAGCCGTATGCGGCGCGCACGTGCACTTGGGTTTCTGAGAAGTAAATCCACTTGCCGGAACCAGCCTATCGATTCTTGGCTGAAGAATAGAAATGTACCTCCTTGCCGTTCCCAAGCTTTTCCCGCCAACAAGTGACCAGGCCCAACGAAACAATGCCGGGCCAGTCAGTGCTTCAGACCATCAGTGCAGTGATGTGTTCGATTGGATGCCGATATCTGAGGGGCGTGCCCTGGATTTGGTTGGTCAGCATCTTCAGAGAGGGGCTGGACATAGGGGGTTTTAAGGACGCTGCAGAGCACGAAATGTCGCTCTGAGCCCTGGGTAAACGGCTCATCCAAGACACTTCTCGCTATGAACTCTTTACGCTTGCCATTTTGTTAATATACCCTTCTTTTTCATGTAAATAATCATGTAAATAAGTTTTCTCAAAGTGCCATTAAACCTGCTTGTATATATTTCACCAACTTCGAAGATTCAATCCTTCTTCAACCCCGAGTCTCTGCACGCTACCAAGTGAAGGCCGGGTCGACTTAGCCCCAGCGTCACGACAACTGGTGACAGCGGTGGGATCTGAATCTACAAGCCACAACATCTGGTGATTGGAGGTGGATCTGAAGCTACAAGCCACAACATCTGGTGATCGGAGGTGGCATCTAAAGCAACAAGCAGGAGCAACAATCGGCCAACAAGAAAGCAGCTCGGAACATCGATCGCACGTGTGGGTGAGTGCTTGGCTTTTCTTCTGATGTGGACCAGGTTCTAGAACAGGGTTAGATTTTAGAACTAGTAGAGTGTTGAAACGCCTTTAGGTTTGGTAGTTTGCACAGTTGTTTTGGAAGTAGCCGACACTCGGAGGGATCATGGACCTACAAAAGCTGCAGAAACCGGAACTGTTGCTATTGTGTGAGGAATTGGGAATTGATACAAGTGGTTTGGCACGACAACCCTTGATTATAAAGGCAATCACTGATTTGGGAACCGATGATGAGGAGCTCAGTGAAGCATAGAACCTCATCGGACAAAAAAAGGAGGAACAGCTCCGACAGCAGAAAGAGCGGGAAAAAGAGGAAAAGAGGCGTGAGCGTGAACTTGAGAGGGAAAAAGAGGAAAAGGAGCGTGAACTTGAGAGGGAAAAAGAGGAAAAGAAGCGTGAAATTGAAAGAGAAGCAAAAAGGCTGGAGCTAGAAATTGAGCTCCGGAAATTAGAACTAGAGTTGAGCAAGAGGTCGGGCAATTGTCCCCAGCTAGCGGTACCTCTTCTCAACAAGGAGGCAGATTTCAAGATGTCAAAGTACATGCAGCCATATGTGATATCAGGGGATATCGGTCTGTATCCGGCTAACTTTGAGCGAACTTGGGAAAAACTGTCCTTCCAGCGAGACACGTGGTCTCAGAGATTATTGACGGTTCTGCCCTGCGAGGCAGCGGAGGTTGTCGCGTGGCTAAGCAAGGAGGACGCGGACAACTACGAGAAGGTCAAAGCTTGCCTTCTGAGAAAGTATAGGCTTAGCGCCGAGGCGTTCAGACAACGCTTTCGGAACGCTACCAGGTCCAGGGACGAGAGTTACCCTGAATTCCTATACCATTTAAGAGTCAATTTGGGCGAGTGGCTAAAGAGCACTGATTCCTACAGTGATAGGGATGCTGTAGCCGAGCGAATTCTTTTGGAGCAGTTTTATAACTGCCTCCCAGAAAAAGAAAGAAATTGATTACAGGACCGAGGCGACATTAGGTCGGCAACTGAAGCTGCCGAACTCATTGAGGAGTATGCTTCGCGCCGACAATTCAGCAACCCAGCAGTGGATAGGCTCCGCAATCCCAAGTTGAGTGTGAATAACCGTCAGGAAAGGCACTTTGCTAGAGTTGGAAACGAAGAAATGAAGGTTTCTTCAGGCAAACTCCCTAGAAAGGACGGCAGTGAGAAAAGTGGGGAAGTGGCCAACGCGCAGAACACTAAGAATAAGCTTGAGGCTAGGAAGCCGCTCACATGCTTTAGGTGTAATGAGCAGGGTCACATTGCCGTCAACTGCCGGAAAGAAAAGATTGCTTTCTCGTATGTCAGTGACTGCGATGAAAATATGCAGCTTTTAGAACCCTACCTGCATGACCTAGTAGTCATCGGGAAGCCTTGCAAGGTACTGCGCGATTCGGCCGCAATGATGGATGTTGTCCATCCGGCGTATGTGTCGCCTTCCGACTATACAGGACAGTGTGCATGGATCCGCCAGGTAGTGGAGGAACAGTGTGTGTGCTTGCCAATCGCGAACGTGGTCATCGAGGGCCTTTCCGCAAGTTAACAACCGAGGCTGCCGTTTCAGGAAAGCTTCCTAAGTGCTATCCGTATTTGTTTTCCAACAAATCGGACATGCTACTGCGAAAGAGGGGCATCCTTTTCGGAGACAGAGCTGTGCAAGCCTTAACACGTTCAAAGGCGCGAGAACTAGCTACACTGCTCATTCCAGAAAAATCCACAGCGGAGGAAACGGCAGTTAAAATAGTGGTCGATGCGGAAGATAGCGGGTCAGAAAACTTTGAGAGCGAGGCATCTCAGATAAGTCAACTTGAAAGTGAGCTTGATGAGACGCGGAATGAGGACGTTCTTGAGAGTAACCTCTTGCCGCCAGCATCTAGTAATCTCACGAGACTTTTAAGTGGAACTCGAGAGGACTTAGCTATGGAGCAAGCCAATGATCCCAAGATACAGGAGATAAGGGAGCGCCACCGCGCCACTAAGACAGCAAAGAATATTTCTTTCGAGATGAGAAAGGGAGTGCTGTATCGCTTATTCAAGGATAAGCGCGGAGTAGAGCGGGACCAATTAGGCGCTCCCCAAAAGTACCGCGAAGACTTACTGCAACTTTCCCATGGCAGCTCGTGGTCATGTCACCTTGGAATAAGGAAAACAAAGCAGAGGGACACCATGGTAAATCTAACGTTAAGCCTTCCCGAGGAGATGGGGGATAACTTGATTTGCCTCAGCGGAAAAGGAAGCAACGCTCAGGAGCTTCTCAAAAAGACGGAGCAGAGATGAGAACTAAAGAAATCCCAGCTGTCCGATCTGGGCGAAATAATAACAGAGTTTGAGGCCTGCTTCGTGGACAGGCCAGGCAGGACTGATTTGACTGAGCACGATATTGAGCTGACTTCAGACGTGCCAGTGCGATCAAGGTGCTACCGATTTTCTCCAAGGCAAAGAGAAATTCTGGATAGGGAAGTAACTCGCATGTTGGAATTGGGAGTAATAAAACCCTCGGAAAGCGATTATGCTTCGCCTATGATCTTAGTAGAAGCTCCAGGTAAAGACCCTAGGCCTGTGGTAGACTACCGAAAGCTAAATTCTCTCACCAGGGATCAAGTGTATCCTATTCCGAATATTGAGGAGAGAGTAGAACAGGTCAGTAGAGCGGCATATGTGACTACGCTGGACCTTACTCGAGGATACTGGCAAGTACCGCTCACTGAACGCGCCAGCAGATACGCGGCTTTCGTCACTCCGACGGGCAGCTACCAGCCAACAATGATGAGTTTCGGGCTCAAAAATGCTCCATTTTTTTTTTCTCGACTCATGGATAGGGTTTTAAAGGGGTGTGAAACATTTGCGGTGCCTTATTTAGATGACATTGCTGTTTTTTCCGACTCATGGGCGGACCATATGGTACATCTAAGAGCTGTACTGAGCCTTTTGCGTCAAGCTGGGCTAACCGTAAGGGCCGAGAGATGTTGCCTGGCAAGGGCGACCGTGGACTACTTGGGTCACAATGTAGGTCAAGGTTTCAGGAAACCCAGCGAGATTAAGATTTCTGCGGTAGCAGACTACCCGCGGCCGAGCACGAAGACGGAAATTCGAGCATTCCTGGGTCTGACTGGGTACTACAATCACTACATCCCTAACTATTCAGCTTTGGCCAGCCCTCTGACCGACGCTCTCCGCAAGACAGAACCGACAAATGTAGTCTGGGACGAACAAAAGGAAGCCTCCTTCGTAAACCTGAAGGCTGTGCTGATTAGCCGTCCGGTATTGCGAGCTCCAGACTATAACCGAGAATTCACGGTCCAGTGTGATGCAAGTGATCGAGGGCTAGGTGCTGTTCTCTGCCAGAGAGATGACGACGGTAATGAGCACCCTGTGCTCTACCTGAGCAGAAAACTGAGTTCTAGAGAGAGGGCTTATTGCGCGTCAGAGAAAGAGTGCGCTTGCATTGTATGGGCCATTCAAAAATTGCAGTGCTATCTTGGAGGGGCCAAATTCACCGTAGAGACGGACCATTGTCCCCTGGCTTGGCTGCAAACTGCGACATCGAAGAACAGTCGCCTTCTTAGGTGGAGCTTGATTTTACAGCAGTACAATTTTGAAATAAGATACAAAAAGGGGAAGTTAAATGGGAATGCGGACGCGCTTAGCCGCTCTTTCTAAGCGGTCCGAGATGTTCCTCACCATGTATCCAAATTGATAATCAGGTTTTTTTTTTCGTGCGCTTGTATATGTGTGACTATGTAAAGCAGCACGTTTGGTTTTCTAGGAATACGTGGGTCCTGAACGTCTTGAGAGTGGGCTTTTCTCGAACAACAATGGCAGTTTTCTTTTAACCTGGTCTCTTCAGACGGGAGCCGAGTGCTTGCTTCGACATGTGGTTGAGTTTCAGACAGCTCGACCAATTTGGCCTACGACAATCAAGACAACGCGACAAGCAACAGTGAGCTTCAAGCGTTCATGTGCAGGCCATTAAGTCGTCTCTTCATGCAGCAGCTGCGACTGCTGCCCTCCGAGACTCTTCTGGCGGGGGAGGAGGCTGTTACGACCGTGCATCATCCGCACTTGCGCGCTCTATTGTTCGCCTGTGGGCATGGATAAGTGCTGTGGATATGTGCTGTTGGTACAAGGGCGCTAAGCGAGCCTGTTTCCAGGGATCATTTTGTGTAAGCCTGTTTTGCTTTGTGGACACCCTGCAAATGCCAAATTGACCCTGTCAAGAGAACGTCTAGAAAAACACAAAGAAATGTCCCCCTGCGGGAAATAGCCGGAAGTGCTTTCGTTCAATTGTTCACCCTTCCCGTCGAGAAGTGCTATCGTCCAGTGAGGAATGCCTACTGTCCAAAGGAGACGACAGAGTGACACGTCCGCTGACGTACAGGACAAGAAAGGAGCAAGGTGATTACGGCCATTAGAGGATTTCCTGGGAATGCAGGAAAGATTTGCAATTGTTGGAAAGGGACAATGCTGGGAGCCGTATGCGGCGCGCACGTGCACTTGGGTTTCTGAGAAGTAAATCCACTTGCCGGAACCAGCCTATCGATTCTTGGCTGAAGAATAGAAATGTACCTCCTTGCCGTTCCCAAGCTTTTCCCGCCAACAAGTGACCAGGCCCAACGAAACAATGCCGGGCCAGTCAGTGCTTCAGACCATCAGTGCAGTGATGTGTTCGATTGGATGCCGATATCTGAGGGGCGTGCCCTGGATTTGGTTGGTCAGCATCTTCAGAGAGGGGCTGGACATAGGGGGTTTTAAGGACGCTGCAGAGCACGAAATGTCGCTCTGAGCCCTGGGTAAACGGCTCATCCAAGACACTTCTCGCTATGAACTCTTTACGCTTGCCATTTTGTTAATATACCCTTCTTTTTCATGTAAATAATCATGTAAATAAGTTTTCTCAAAGTGCCATTAAACCTGCTTGTATATATTTCACCAACTTCGAAGATTCAATCCTTCTTCAACCCCGAGTCTCTGCACGCTACCAAGTGAAGGCCGGGTTGACTTAGCCCCAGCGTCACGACACTATCATGTTTTGTTAATAAAATAATCTTCAATAAAAGCCATAATTATACTTAGCATATTTTTTTGCGTTTAGCCTACTTTCATCTTTACTGGCTCCATCAACGTAAATTTGGCCTCAAAAAACGCTTTTAGGGTACATTTGGCCACTAGAGTGTCGTGGCAGTAGCCAGTTGTACGGAAACAAAGGCTCCAAGTTAGGTTACAGCAAGACAGCGTACTTCAGAGAAGTTAAATGCTGAGCCAGTCGGTTGTCAGACATAATTACAGGGCATTCACACAACGCAGACACACATAAGAAAGAAGACACCATGACCGCTTACCGAAACTCGTAGTCAGATGAAATCACATACATATATATATATATATATATATATATATATAGCCACCTGACGGTTCGAGGTAGCGCTCGAATGACGAAGAAGTTGGAGACTCTCGCGCGCTTCGGCTAGCTAGGACTGTGGACTCTTGAGCTTGTGTCTCCATGTTACCGTTTCTCGGGAACCTCTGTCTTGACTGTGTGTATCTGCCCCTGTTGCCGATACCCATAAATCCGTCTTCGTGACAGTTTTGGTGAAGCCGCTGGGTAATTGTCCTCTCAATGTCGCACACCCCTCCGCGAACCAACGACACCGAGCTTTTGCCTGTGGACACGCCAGTTCATCGCGTCAGCCGGAGGAACCTGGGCCTTCATCCCGAACACGGGCCCTTGGAGTCCACTTCAACAACGTGCCTCCGGCCAGCCACGCAAAGCGCTACGTCGGCCATGCAAGGTACTCCTGTTTACGTTCAAAACCCCCGAGTGCCGAAATCGTTCCATGGCACTGCGCATGAAGACGTTCAGAATTGGCTAACTCAGTTCGAACGAGTCGCATCCTTTAATCAGTGGGACGACAACTTAAAGCTACGGAACGCCATTTTCTGCCTGGAAGACCATGCTTTGACATGGTATGAGAACCGAGAAGGCACAATAACATCATGGCCTCAGTTCCGCCGTCTTATCGTAGAGGCGTATGTTAGCCTGGATAGGCGCGAAAGAGCATAACGTGCTCTACAGTCTCGAAAACAGATGCCAAACGAGTCCGTCATGATGTATGTTGAGGACATGACGAAACTATTTCGACGTGCAGATCCCAACATGTCTGAAGAGAGAAAGCTGCGCCACCTCATGCATGGGGTTAAAGAACAGCTTTTTGCTGGTCTTGTACGTAGCCCACCAACTACAGTTACCTCATTTTTAACAGAGGCGGTCACCAGGGAAAAGATCCTACACCAGGGCCGCTCGGCGGTCTACGACAGCCCAATCCTCGCTACAACTGCTGCCGAGCCTCTTACACCTGCTCTAAGCAATACTGAACAGCTCCGAGATCTTATTCGTGCGATTGTACGCGAGGAACTGCAGAAGGTTTGTGGCACGTTCCAACCCAGGGGTGATTCTCTCGCACACATGATCCGCGAAGAGATTCAGCAAGTCACGCAGCCATCTCTGCATGTTGCTGAAGCTCAAAGTACCCCTGTTCCTGATTATTCTTGTCCGACTTACGCTGACATTCTCCGACGCCCAGTTCCCGTCCAAGCTCCGTTGTCTACGTTACCACCAACCCAGTGCATGCCCGTCCAGCAGCCAACACAATACATTCCTGTAGAGCAGCCAACGCGGTACGTGCGGCCACCGCGGTCAAACATTCGACGAACGGACGTCTGGCAGGCCCCTCGGAGCCGCCGCCATTGCTACCACTGTGGGGAACCTGGTCACATTTTCCGGTGGTGCCCTTATCGGGAACTCGGACCGGAGGGTTTTTACACCAACGCACCTAGATGCACGTTCGGACAACTACCTCGTGACATTGGAGACAACCTCGCACAAGAGAGCCTCCAGATGGCGCGCCGACAATTCAGGTCTCCATCCCCGCGTCGGCAAACCGCTTGAACAACTGGTAACTTCCCGCGAGCACCGCCTGGTCGCTCGCCAAGCCCCCACCGGGAAAACTGAGCAGAGCAACCTCCGGGGGCGGGGCCGCTAAATGTCAGCACAAAGAAATCCCCCCAATGAGAACAGATATGGATTTTGGAGCACAAACGACAGCATTTGGTTCACGAGACCGGCTATCGCTGGACATCCGTGTGTGCATCGATGGTCATAATGTCAGCGCTTTAGTGGATACCGGAGCAGACTTTTCGATTTTGAGTGGGAAACTGGCAGCGACCCTTAGGAAGGTTATGACACCATGGTGTAGCACGCAAATACCCACGGCTGGGGGGCATGTAATTACTCCTATTGGACAGTGCACGGCTAGAATCCAGATTCGTACGTCAACGTTCGTTGTCAGCTGCGTCGTTCTCCGGGAATGTTCTCGTGATTTGATTCTCGGTGTGGATTTCCTGCGGGAATATGGCGCCATCATGGATCTCCGACAGCGAGCGGTCTCGTTCTCAACGAAGAAAGCAGTCCGACGTTTCTTGGGCCTGTGCGCGTACTATCGCCGTTTCATTGCGATTTTGCCAAGATTGAAGAACCTTTGACGCGCCTGACCTGTGATGACGTCCCTTATGGCTGGTCTTTCGAGCAGCAGGAGGCATTCACCGAGCTGCGCCAACGGCTGCACAACCCTCCCGTTCTTGAAAACTTCGATGAGGACGCTGCCACCGAAATTCACACCGACGCCAGCAATGTCGGTCTGGGTGCTGTTCTGGTCCAGCACCAGCAAGGCGAGGAAAAAGTGATCGCTTATGCCAGCCGCACGCTTTCTCGGGCAGAATGAAACTATTCAATTTCTGAAAAGGATTGTCTCGCCGTCATTTGGGCCACAATGAAATTCCGACCTTACCTCTACGGCCGTAAATTTAAAGTTGTGACAGACCATCATGCTTTGTGTTGGATAGCTAGTCTTCGAGATCCATCAGGACGTCTTGCACGGTGGAGCCTTCGTATGCAGGAGTTTGATTACTCTATCGTTTATAAATCCGGACGTAAACATGAAGATGCTGACACACTGTCTCGATCACCCGCGGAGTTGGCCCATGACAGTACGGATGAAGACGCCCATTTTCTTGGCATTATCAGTTCCTCTGATTTAAAGGCCCGGCAATGGGCTGACCCAGACCTCAAAACTGTGATCGATCATCTGGAGGGTTTCGATTCTACAGTATCTCGGCTGTTTGCTAAGAACTTGTCATCCTTCTGTACGCGCGACGGAATACTCTACAAGAAAAGCGCCGGCAACAGTGACCGAGCCTATCTTCTAGTCATCCCTGCAGATCTCCGCGATGAAATCCTTCATGCTTGCCATGATGAACCCACCGCTGGACACTTGGGCTTTGCACGCACTCTTACCAGAGTGCGCCAGGCCTACTACTGGCTCAAACTTACCGCCACCGTTCATCGATATGTTAGAGGTTGCCGCGAGTGCCAGCGACGCAAGACACCGCCATTGAAGCCAGCGGGTTTCCTGCAGCCTATTCCCCCACCGCTAGTACAATTCGACCAAATTGGTATGGACTTTCTTGGCCCTTTTCCTCTATCACGAGCTGGCAATAAGTGGATTATCGTGGCTACAGATTATCTGACACGTTACGCGGAAACTATGGCGGTGCCACGTGCAACATCCTCCGAAGTGGCACAATTTTTCATGACGCAGATTGTCCTCCGCCATGGCGCCCCTTCATACGTCATCACTGATCGTGGCAAGGCATTTACAGCGCGTCTTCTTGAAGAAGTTTTCCAACTAAGCCAGACACATCACCGAAAGACTACTGCTTACCATCCTCAGTCTAATGGCCTTACTGAGCGACTAAACAAAACAATAGCGGACATGCTTGCCATGTATGCCGATGTCCGGCATAAAACATGGGACGAGATATTGCCCTATGTCACAATTGCATATAACAGGGCCGTCCAAGAAACAACTCGATTCCCTCCGTTTGGCCTAGTATACGGACGCGATGTACAAACCATGCTCGACGCTATGCTGCCATGTGCGGCTGACGACCAGCTGCTTACCGCTGACGCAGAAGAATTCACCAACTACGCTGAGGAAGCTCGCCAACTCACCCGTAATCACATTACAAAACAGCAATCAACAGATGCACGCCGATATAACGACCGCCATCGCTATGTCGTGCTCCAGCCTGGTGACAAAGTCTGGGCGTGGACACCTGTCCGGCGCTCAGGCCTGTCCGAAAAACTTCTCAATCGTTACTTCGGACCCTACAGAGTGTTGCGTCGCCTCTCAGAAGTTACGTATGAGGTTATTCCAGACGGAACTGTACCGAGTTCTAGTCGTCAGTGCTCGTCTGACCTGGTGCATGTGCTTCGCATGAAGCCGTATTTTACCCGCTGGAAGTCGTATTTGCCATCCGGAGCAGTTTTTGCTTCTGTGAGCTGGCGGTTTTTTTTTTCGGGGGGGGGGGGGGGATAATGCCACCTGACGGTTCGAGGTAGCGCTTAAACGACGAAGAAGTTGGAGACTCTCGCGCGCTTCGGATAGCTAGGACTGTGGACTCTTGAGCTTGGGTCTTCGTGTTACCGTTTCTCGGGAACCTCTGGCTTGACTGTGTATATCTGCCCCTGTTGCCGATTCCCATAAATCCCTGTCTTCGTGACAATATATATATATATATACCCTTCTCGCCTAATGCGAACGAGTACAAGGTATCAAAGAAAAGGCGTCAGTTTTATCAAGGCAGGCGTGAAAGAAATGCTTGCTCAGCCCCATACAGAAAACCTGACGCGTCACTGATGCAATCTCAACCTGCATTTTAGATATAGAAAGCTTCTAGAGTTTCATAAGTCGTCTGATATCTGCTTCTACCCAGAATTCTGACATCGTGAAACCCTGCTACACAATTGGTGCAAGTCCTAAAGTGAAAAACAAGTCTATCACCCTCATTGTTTATTAAAGTCTTTTGCGTTTCCCTAAGTCGGCCATTCAAGCAACGTCCCGTCTGTCCAAATTAGGATTTTCCACAAGATAGTAAAATTTCATAGACGACCCTGGCGGCGCACTTAGCGACCCACTGGTTATGCTCCTTGTGACAGCCTACCTTTTGGCTTTCGCACGTTATGAGACGGCTCAGATAGACCAACTTGCGGGAGCTAAAAATGCCACCCGTACTTTAATCAATTTTTTCAGGTCGCGAGGAACTTTGTGGACGTATGGAACCATAACAGGCCTTCCTTTTCTCGTCAGTTGATTTCTGATCACACCAGCCTTCATCTTCTTCAGAAGCGTCCCCGCTACTGGCAGTAAGACCGACTCAGGAAGCCGGCTTGAACAAGTATGTCCAACTGGTTTTAAACTGGCTTGCATCTCATGCACGCACTACTTTCCAAATGAAGACTACAAGTAGAGGACAGATGTGCCTCTTTACACGGGAAGAATTCAGGTTGGGGACCGGTTAAGCCTCCAGAAAATATTTGGGTGGGGGTGGGCAATGAATCTTTATCCGCCTCCTTTAGTCATTGCGTAAGTTTTATGTATTAAAAAGGCGGACAGACCCTCGCACTGTAATATTAGCCAGATTTCTTTCTGTTCTGTGTGCGCGAAACGATGGAATGAATTATGTAACATTTTGAACATCTCCTGACATGCAAATATCGTCCCTACAATTTGAACAAATTTGTTTCAGCACTGTTTGTCTGCACAAAACCGCTTCCTGCTTCACCAGCTTACATTCCTCTCTTCTTCCTTTTCGCAACTCCATGTCCTGGTCACAGTAGATTTGCGAAGAGCATGGGATAATGTCTTTCACGATTATATATTGCGTCGTGTCCAAGAAAGTGTGCTTCATTTCCTGTGAGCCGTGGAACCCTTCAAGGTGCTCATTTGCGGCCACCCTATGCAACCATGGTGAGCCCTTTCACGTTAGCTCTAGAAAAACAATACGCCTGAGAGGACGCATATTTTATGCTGACGACGTTATACACAAGGTCCATCAAGGGAGGTGGCGGTTACGCATCAACAAGACCTTTATATTACATGCAAGGCTCCAGCAATCACTTGCAAAATCCAAGCCAATTTTTTATCGCATGCCCGCTACAAGAGAGAGCAGTAAACCAATCACAAAATTTAGCATGCCGTGACATCCCGCTGGTTTCTATATACGAAATTCTAGGCATCCCTGTTGCACAATCGTGTATAAATTTGGCATACCGGTTTATGCTACCAGGCTTAACCTGCATAATACCTAGCGGAGCCTATTCCGGAATTTTCTGTATGATTGGTGGTCCTCGATTTGGAGAAAAAAGGGGCACTGGACTGGAAAAGCATGCAGAGCTATAAAATAACAAGAATACGCGAGACAAACAAAGAAAGGAAAGCTGCAAAAAGGAAATTTCAAAGCACAGGAGGAGATTCGAACGACCGCCGTGACCTCACGGTGACTTTTCCCGTAAAGTGCGCAGTTTCCGTCGAGTGCACACAAAGCAGGCCATTATTTCAAATGTGCGCTGATGACGTCACTATACCTCAACGCACCAGCTTGTTTGTTGTGGAGTGCAGTGCGACCACCCTTCCGACCTTCAAGCTCTCGCGGAAACGGACGTAGTTATTGTTGAACCTACAATCTGCGTCGCTTGAGGGATCTTTGCCTTAAATAACAAGCCAACTGAACTTCTCTTACGGAACTTTAGCGCCGAATACCGCCGTTTACCTCAGGGTACCACCGTCGCTTTTTTGGTGAAGTCAGCGAGCCCTTCGCGCACTGCGTGATATCGCTGTCAACGAGAATCCTCCTTTAGAGCACTGGTCATGCTGACGTGAATTCTGACTTCCCTCTTGATCAAAAATACAACTTGCAAGCTATTCTTGACTGCTGCCGCGACTGCTTTGCTACCGCTTCCAAGGTTAAATAGATGTCAGTAGCAAAGCCTCGATTTAGAGTTTATCCCACTGAACGCCTTTTCTGCCAACTAGATCGTAGGTCAAGTTGGCGGAAATGCCAACTGCGTAAATCGTTTGATCTACGCAGTTGGTATTGGCAGATTGAAGTTGATAAACGTAATCGCTAGAAGATCGCGTTCCTTACTGCTGACGGACTGTATAAATTTGAGGTGTCTCCTCTTTCACCATATTTCAAAGAATGATGGATACTGTCCTAACGCGCCTCAAATGGCAGTCGTGCCTCGTCTACCCTGGCGACGAGGTCATTTTCTCTGCCACCTGCTAGGAACATATATGAAGTGCGTGACATTTTGCACCCAACCACTGGCTAAAAACAAAGCAATGCCACTTCGAATTTAACGGCTCATGTGTCTGGGCCACGCCGAAAGCGCTCAGTGTATTAGCCCTGATCCAGAGAAGACAGCTGCCGTAGCTGCTTTCCCGACTCCACTGATAAGGGGTATGTGCATCGGTTTCGGGTCCTATGCGTATATTACAGACGTTTTGTGAACGCCCTCTAATAGATAACCGAACCACTCATTCGTTTAAGAAAGGAAGAGCAATCATTCATCTTGGCTGAGAAGAAAAGATGCTTCGAGGAGTTTCGCAAACGCTTCCAAACAACGCCACTTGGTCATTTGTACGAAGGGGCGGAAACAGAACTGCATGCCGACGCCAGTAACGTTTGCCTCAGTGCAGTTTTTGTTCAGTGGCAAGATGATGTTGAGTGTGTGATTGCTTACGCCAGCCGCAGCCTGCCTCTTTCCGAAGCGAATTATTTTAATACTTAAAAGCAATGCCTTGCAGTTGTGTGGGCGGTAACAAAATTTCGGGCGTATTTTAAATGGCCGACTATTTAGAGTTTACAATGACCACCACTCACTCTGCTGGCTAGCGAACATTAAAGACATTTTTGCGATCTTAACGCGTCGCGCGATAACAACGACACCATAAGCGAATCTCAGACTTGAATGAGTATTGAAACGAATGCGGGCCAAGAAACGCAAAGGCGAAAGCCTTTATTGGCTCATGAGTGGGCGTCCGTGCGTGCACTCGTCTGCAGAAATTGTCACGAACACAAATAAATGTTGTAAACCTATAACATTAGACTTTGTGAAAACATTGCGGGACGCTAAAGAATCGATAAGCTTTCAGCCGCAGTGCAGTAAATATCACGCAAAATACTCAACAACCACCGGGCTCTAAAGAATTTCGTCTAATCGCACTTTAGTGGTCCAAAGTGCCCCTCGAATTTTTCCTGTGTTTTCGCCCAGTGTATTTCATAAGTAAGTTTCCCTTTCACTCCTTTCCTGGAATGGGCTGCTTTTGTTGGCCTTGTGCTAGAGCATCTACCTCACATTCGGTAGGTACCAGGTTCGAACCTCGGTACCGCCGCGTACCCATCAGTTTCAAATAGGTACACGATTTCCCCCAGCCGGGCGCTCTGCTCTTCTGGAGTGAAATGAGCGAAAGAGCCATACAGTGGGCTTGTACCGCGCTAAGCGGACGTGTTGCTGTTCAATTGCGGAACGAATCACAGTCCCATCGCGGCAACTATTTGGGTCCTATGACCCCTTTCCCAACCATTTCACTCCAAACAGCCGAGCACCAGGCCGGGGTAAAGCTTGTACCCATTGGAAACCATTGGGTGCCCGGCGGCACCAGGGATCGAACCTGGTACCTCCCTAATGCGAGGCAGCTGTTCTACCACAAGGCCACCGCTTTCTTTCCTTCGTTATTGTCTGGCTTTGACGCATTGCAATTCACAAGGCCTCCGCTTCGGCATAATTCGAAGACGCGCTTCTCTCCGTCAACTAGGCGCACGATATGCTAAGTGCTTATTCTGACTTCCTCTGTCTCTGTGTTTATAAAAGCAAGGGGCTCTAAATATTTTTTTCGGGTAGTAAGAGAAGGTATCAATGTATGAGAAAACCTTGAGCGGGTAATCTAAGCAACATTCAGCCTTTGAATATTGTTCGCTGCATCGAGTTGCATTTCGGTCGGACTCCGCGGCCCGATACCCCAGTTGAGGCCTAAGGGGACCGCATATCAACCCGAGCGGTGGCTGGTTGGAACGCCGACAGAGAGCGCTACATGAACATCAGCCTGCCAAGAACCTCACCAGCTCCTATCCCCGCGGAGACATTAATACCGACCTCTACACCGAATAGATCCCACATGCGGCTTTCGAATTCCCCAGAACTTGAACAGGTTCCATCGTAACTGTGTAAACCGAATCCGCTTGAATGATTCATACGCAAACTACTTCTAACATAAAATTCGTATAGCCAACAGCCTTCTGTGCTCTAAATGTCAAGTGTGTGAAGATTTCGAACATTTAGTAACCTCCTGTCAACGGTTTACTGCCCATCGCAGGACACTGCGTAATAGATAAGGCTTAGCTAAAGACACAACCTTGATCCTTGAACATGTCTTGGGTCCTTGGTGCGACAGGGTGTCGGCTGCACGAGCTACAAATGCCTTATTACCTTTTCTCAAGGACACACGGTTAATCGAGACCCCTTAAAACTCATCTGTATGTGATTATGTCCTTGTGAAAGTGTGCGACAGTGATTCTTTTTTATTCATTCATGTTCCCCTCCCCTCTCAAAATTTGTCACCCACATCCCTCACCCCTCATCAGGAGTAGCATGCTAGGCTCACCACCAGGCAGACATCTCCTGCTGCCATTAAAATATTTCTGTCTCTCCCTCTCTGTTCGCTGCAAAACTGGATGCCCGCACACTTTTAACTAAGAACATTGGTTTTAATAGCAAGGAGGAGGGTAGAATGAGGAAAGGGTAAAGGTTCCATTAGATTTCAAGGTCTGGCTCAACAATAACTAACAAGTACTTTCTGTTTTCTGAACATAAAATACATACCATCGTCTACTGTTACTGAAAGAACTTCTACAAGTTTGAGGCCACTGCTGCCAAGATCGTTCATCCCAAGTAGAAGGATTCCGCAGAGCAGCTGGTAATGGGGCATGGTGCACATTCACAACCAGGAAAACTGATAATCAAGTCTGAAAAAAAAAAATCAGCAATATTTGTTGCATACAGTATCCATGGAAGCAGACACAAATGTAGTAAATACTTTATCAAATCGGTTCTGCAACTCTCACACTTTCAGGGAGGCATGCTTCGGGACAAGTTAGTTTTGCATGGTGAAAACGTAGCAAAAATGAGAGATGACGAAAAGACAGAAGGATCAGACAGGGGGCCTCAAAAATTCCTACTCCCATTTCGTGTACTGAGGGAAGAAAGTGTGCGTAAACTATAAATAAAAAATTGTGTTTAAAGAATGAGATAGTTTCTCAGTATACAGGGTGTTCCCCATAACTTGAGACAGGTGAGGAAATAGCCTATCCGCCTAACGTAAAGGCCAAAACACATTCTTTCCCAGGTTTTAGTGCTCCACAGAGTATATTTGAAATTTTGCCAAATTTGTTATTTACTAGTAATATTGCTTTCTAAATATTCGTTAATAGGCAATATCGTGCACAAAATAGCAAATTCTACCGCACAGGGACTGAATATAAAGCTCTGTTGGGTACCAAGTCTCATAGGAATCAAAGGGAATGAAAGAGATGCATGTGCGGCTAAAGCTTGAGAGAAAAATGTAAAGAAAGTAGGTTTACCATTTAAAGATTGCATGAAATTAGAACATTGTAAGCAGAAAGATAAATGGCAGTCCATTTAGAATAACGCAGTAAATAAAAAACTTCATTTGATAAAGCCTTTTTTGGGAGAATGGAAATCGAGTACTCACCACGAACGTTTTAAAGAAGTGGTTAATTGTATGTTGCGTTCGTATAGGCCACACACATCTCACACATAATTTCCTACTCACAAAACAAGACAAAATCCTATGCGATGTATGCAATGACGACCTCACTGTAAACTATATCTTATACTTTTTGAAGCACTGAGAAAAAACAGTTTACAAATACTAACACTTTCCTATTCATCCAGCGTTGGGTTTAAGTGAAAATACCCTTGTGAACGTATCCTGCATTATCAGTTTTTTAAAATAGGCCAATATCATACACACAGTGTAACCGCAAACAATTTACAATCCGTAATACACCAAACTGATTTTTTAACCTCGTGCTTTGCGCATGGTAGCCTCAGTTGCTTATGCGCCAATAAAACCAACACAACAAAAACAAAACACTTTCAAAACTTAGTTTAAGTCAAAGGCGCAGCTCAGAGAGCAGTAAAAAGGTCTAAGCAAAACAGAAAAGGTAATTAAAAGGGCGGCGAAGATAAACATCGTGACAGGAGCTAAATCTAGCTTGATTGAAAGTCCGGAGGTGGATCTTCATTCCGCTAAAGCTAATTCAGGGAGGATAGAGAAATTCAGTGGTGCGAACAGGCGCGTTTTACACTAGCAATGGAGTTGAATAATAAAAACAAAACACTACGCAGTGCTTGTAATCACATTGAGCAAATGGATGGTATCGCAGTGTAGTGATTTAAAACAGTTTTGCTCGACTACGCTGTGCCCAAAACTGCAACGCACTCTCGTGCTGTGCAGTGCTCAATTGGTTCACAGGAAGGGAAAGGCGCAGTAACTGTCACACTTGCTCTGTGGACACCCGAACCGCGCCGTAAGGGAAGGGAGGAAGGTGGGAGTGAAAGTGGAAAGAGAGAAAGAGGAGCCGTAGTGGAGGGCTACGGAGTAATTTAGTGCTCGTCGCCGTATTTTTCAACGCTCATCAGCGCCCAAGAGTCTTCGCAGGTCCTACTCGGCTAAAGTACTTTAAAACCACAGAATTCTTTTCTATTACCGTGTCCCCACATGATCTTTTCTGCACGGTCTAAAAAGCCCGAATATATGAAGAAACCACCTTTATGGCGGTTTGTCGCTAGCATATATGCCCGAAACCTTTTGAATTACCGAAGCATGCATGTGCACGTTTTCTGAGCGAGTGGCTAACGATCCTTGCAGCGCTGTCTTAAATGTCTGTCAGCACATATTGCTGGACATCATGAGTGCGTCGTGATATTGCCGTGAACAAGTGAAATCTTTATTTGTTCTTTTTTGCGACAGCCACCGGCATGAGGCCTTATCACTGTTATTCTAGACCACGGATTGAATCTGCACTCTTTTTTATGCTCGTTGTTGCGAGCCGCAGATTTCTCATTTTCTTCATCGCGCAAGATGCAACGAGGCATCTCTCGAAGGATTCCAGCCACTCGCGTGTGTTTCTCCAATGTTCGATCTTATGCTGGTAACTGTTTGCGGCTTTATCTAGCCTTTTCTTTGCCACCTTTAAATAGAGCTTTGACGGGTGCGACGAGCAGTACTGATTCGACGACCTAGCGAACGCGCTTGCTGCACTCGCCACGCTGACTTCCTTAGTCCTTTTGTGGACACAAGGCAGTCGAATAAAGAGGTAATTTAAGTGCTATCACGTTTGTGTGTTTCTTGTTCCTGCCATTGTCACAACCACGTGACATCTGGTGGAAGTGCTGACTCCCTAAATCGTGACATCGTCCTGAATATGTCACCGTTCGACCAGTAAGCGTCTTTGTTTTTCGTTCAACCCCGTGAGCCCCCCTGCTTCCAAGAACGACTGGAGAAGGGTGCGAAAGACTGGCTCAACCTATTGGAATGCGTTAGAACGTACAACACTTAGAATTACGAGGCGAAGCTAAAGCATGTCTACACTGCTCGTCAAGAATCCGTGCAAATCTGGTTCGAAAATCACAGAAAGCTTGTGAAGTCATTGCACACATTTAGGACGTGGTTTTGTGGACCGAAAAGAAATAGTGAACTTGCACCCTACATTCCTAATGCAACTCCCGAATGAGTCTGTGCTGTCTTATATTGAAGACGTGAAACGCCTCTTCCACCGCGGGGATAGTAACATGACAGAAGAGAACAAGGTTAACTTCCTGATCTGCAGTGTAGAAGATCAACTTTATGCCGGTCTCCTATGCCAGGCACTGAAAATCGCGGAGGCGGAATTCACGCAAGAATAATAATATTAATAATAATAGTAATAATAATAATACTTTATTTTTCCTTTACTACAAGGAAAGGAAAGGAGCAGCCGCTAAAATCTGCTTCGAAGAGCAGCTTGACGGGGCGGAAGAAGCAGTCGGCATTGAGAAAACATTCGATGCCTCAACCTGGCAGTAAATATGGCCACTTCGTATTTTCCAAAAGCCACTATGACGTCTCACCTACATGTGGGAATACCTACGGGAACGTATCTGCGAAACCATTCGCAAAAATTGCGCAAAAGATGTTGTAAGCGAAGAACCTCAGCATGTGCTTGGTTCTCCTTCATTGTCGACTGCAGCCGAAACCCAAGTCATGAACTACGCCTGTGTAGTATGCCATCCTGCACCCCAACGTGACCCTTAAGCTGCTCCTTAAATCGGACCCGTGGCCCGCGCCCACCAAGCCTATGGACGACCCTCAAGTCCGAGGAAGCATCTGGAGAACTGCGAACAACCGCCTACTACATTTCCACTGCAGTGAGTCTGGCCGTATTCTAAGACACTGCCGTCCAGACTCATCAGCCTGCGCTGCTTCACCATGTACGCCCCGCAACCCCGTCCTGGTGATTGACCGCAGGAAATTGATAGAGATCCGTATAAAATATTGTTGCTAAGAAGATCGGCAGTGGCTCGAGAGGATCCTTCGCACTAGGCCCTGAGATTAAATCATCCTCATCCTGTAACCATGTTGTGCCGTCTCTTTGCTTTTCACCACGCAACATTTTGGTGGAGGTGTGGGGTTTGTCATCCCCATCTTCGCCTTGGAGTATCGACGTTATCTGTAAGCCGAGATCATCGACCGAGGGAGGGCCCTGGGAGATCGCCGAGCAGCTTCGCCCCAGCCCTTCCTGCCCAGACCCGACCAACTACCACCGCCCAGCCCCCTGCCCGGATCTGAAGACAAGGTGATATACAGACCACCCAGAGCCGAGACGCAGAACACGAAAGACCCGAAGGACCTAAAGGAATCGGACATGTACAGGCGACCCCCGCCCAGCCGCTCGTCGTGACCTCAAGACATCGGTCCCATGGACTCTGGTGGCGGTTGGTTGAATAGCTCCAGGGGAGGCGGATCAACCAATCATCATCGTGTTCATCGTCATCGTGGTTGCAGGCGCATCAATATCTTCTATATTTTCTTCAACCTCTACACCATCACGTCACTATCGACTTCAACGAAACGATCGGGGCGATTGCTTGGTGTCTACGGGAAGTGTTGCGAACAAAAAGATCAGCAGTGGCGTGAGAGGAGCCCTCGCGCTAGGCCAGACATTAAATCATCTTTAATCGTGTCACCACGATGTGCTGTCTAATTGCTCGTCACCACGTAACCATATTTTGAACTAGAAACACGTTTGAAAAAAGTGCCATCGCTGTGTAAAGGCGTCATGAGGAATTCTGCTTTGTTTCAGGCCCATATGTGCCATGCTTTAAAACGGCTGCGTGGGGGCAGTATTGAGTAGGTTAACGTTCGTGATCCATGTAAATGGACTTAAAGTTCACGACGGTGAAATGTAGTATGAAACTAATATAAATTCATGTTCTCTTCGACTTGCGTATCTTTACTATGAAAATGTACCTTTCACTTTGCTCGAAAGGGGGATAAATGTTTCTTAAAAAAAACAGCTTCATTAAGCGTAAAATACACCTGTAGATGTTTGGCTGCGGCGACGATGGGGGCGATGAAAGCTATTTAGGCATATAAGAAAGCAAGCTTAAATTTAACGGGGAACAGTTAAAGATGAGTATTTCGTCGAGAACAAATACTTCATATTAAAGAGAAGGTGGAGAGAGGGTATGAAGATGCAGTCCGCAGGGAACAAAAAAACACAACCTGATGTAGAGCTGAGGAGAGGCCTCAGAAGAGTAGCTAACATTAAAAAAATTATATGAATCGTTTTCATCTGTAGTTAAATACAATAAGCATGAACAAAATGACCGATAGGCATGATACTCACTTTGTTTAAGTGGCTGAGCTTATAACATAAAATACAGCGGGAGACACCTACTGAGATGTATATGACCACTTTACTTTCACAAGGCCTTAGTCGTGCGTATTTATACCTTCCATGATTTGTAGAAGAAATGCCGCGGCGACCTAGAGTAATCAGGTGTTTAAAATATGACGCCTCTGAGGCCCAGGTTTAGTACAATACGAGTTAATGGCAACCTTACAAAAGCACAGCATTTTTTGTTTAAAATTGCCTAGGGCAATTGCAAATGTTAGACACAGTTTGCCTCCTACTGTGAAAAATGCTTGGTCACCTCCTTAAAGTAGCGGTCATGCAATTAATAAAATATAGTACACAGTTCCCTTTCGATTTCAGGCGAATCAAACAACAATAACTGCGGCTTTTTACTTAGGTTTTGTCGTCTGTTTTGTATTTAATTTCACAAATATAGGATCCTGAATTAATACCAAGGGACCTTTAAACCATATAGTTAGTCAGTTGCCGACAATATTTGATATGGCTACATTCGTTGGAAGCATTCCACAAACACGTTCTAGTTCTTTCAGTATGCAAGTCTGTTACCTTTTAAAACTATTGCAAAATTTCTTCTCTCAATGTGATTACAGAGTAGCGTTTGGTGATTCCGAGAATATTGATATTGGCTTGACGAGTTTGTTTGTCTAGTGCACTAGAGCCTTTATTTAAGTATATAGCAATCCAAATGTATATTATAATTGACCTCCCAAGACTCAGGTTAACCTTGTAAAAAAGGAGATAACTCTGGGTGGTGCTTCAAAACTAGGCCACAAAATTGTTTCCTTGTGTGCGACGTCCATTGCCAAACAGTGCAAGGAGACTAAAAGGGGGCACCAAATGTCATAATCTGAACTTTAAACGTGGATGTATTTTAATCACTGAAACTTTGCAGTTGTTAATTGACTCCACTTTAATGTATTGATGGCAGTAACTGCTACGAACATACTTTAAGTTCATTCTCCGTTCAGCTTTATTTAGTTATGTCAGTTATTTGCAAATACTGTAATCAGCAGTGCTGCCCAATCAGGAGAGGGATACATGTTCCCGTGTAAGAAATACTGAAACATCTTTTGATAACATTTTTCAACTTAAGCAGTTGAAGTGTTCCACTAGAGCATAGGAATTCGTGAGGGCCACATTTTATACATTGTTTTTCTTGTGACCGTATTGTCTTGGAAATACCCAGCTTACGCATGGGGTGTCACAGAAACGTGGGCATCACGAGAGAAAAGGATTCTATTGAGATAAACAACTTGAACCAATTTCAGTTTCGGAATCTGATGGTGTACATGAAGGGTCAAAGTTGAGGTGAATCAGCATATTAGCGATTGATGAAGTTGATCGACAGTCAGATGGAATAAATATTTCCCAGAAAAGCGCGGATGCTTTCTATTTAGCTGTGGGCTTGGTATAGAAAATGGTTCGCTCTGGTGAAGCATAATCCGAAAATGGTAATGCTTAATGCTTCAAGCTTTGGGTTTAAAGCACTGCACTTTAAATTTCTTCTAAGAAAAAATAGAATAGAATAAGAAATAACAAAATAGAAGAAGAAAAGAATGCTGAATAAAGGCCTTAGTGCAAATGTACCCTGTTTGCGTGTCGCGTTTTATGATGTTTGTAAAGGTTGACCTGAAAATTTAACATCCGCTGTAGTGTGAATATTCCGATTTTGATGTGGTGCTTGCATTCAAGGGGATTTTATTATTGTCATTTTCGTCGGGAAAGACTTAGTGAAGTTAATTTTTACTGTTCTGCTCGCACTATGACGAGAGCTAACAATGATTTTCATTATGACTATAGCGTAGACAGATGGGCAAGTACAACATTTTAGTAAAAGGCAGCGCACCTGCACAAACACGAGGGAGGAAGGTACTAAAGGCACAGCGCTGTGTCTTGTCTCTTCCTCCAATCGTCTTTGTGCTGATACGCTGCTTTTTCCAGGAATTCATTAGGACTGTTGCGATGCGCTGTCTTTGGTCAATAAGTTCGCTGATATACAATCGTCACTCTTGTGAACAATATTTTTTTGGACGTAAATTTTATGAACGAAACTCCGCGTACTGATCCTCGTGGTACTTCGTACGGTGCACTTGTATAAAAAAAAATACAGGGGTGCACTTAAGACCCCTTACCTGCGGGATAGTGAACGTATTGCGAGTTTCGTGCTTAGGCAAGTGATGAGATCTGTCTGCGCTTCATTGGCTTTCTTATGAAACAGAGCTTGATTTTTCATTTTACTTTTTATGACCTTTTATTTGTTGTTTTGTTTGGCCTATATTTATTGATTTTGAGTTTTAATTTTACATTTGATTTTATCCATGCGTATTTTTGTCTGCAATGGTCTTGCTCTTTTGATTTCATTAAACATTTATTAGCTCTCAGCCCACGCGGCAACATATACATGACGTCCTAGTGCAGTGCAACCGTGCAACCATGCGGCCGTTATTGAAATTTCCCTCTTGCTCCCCAGCGATGAACTTGCCATTTCCCTCAACGGATCACGGCGTCCTTACGCTGGACTACGTGAATTATGGACTCGTTTTCAAGAAGTCGACGGAGAGTAGTGGTCAGCGTGCACGGTTGGAGCAATTACCGGGGGTGGTTCCAGTCCTCACTTTGACACGATTCACTTATATTTAATTATTTTCATTCTGATTAGGGGACATATCCTGTCTACAGCTTGTGGTCACACATCCTGTCGGCGCCAATCGTATAGTGAGAAAGATTTCTGATTATTGCATATTAACCTTGCACTCTCTGCAAAGTGAATCCTCTTGCTTGCGTAGCCCCTGCATCAATGAACCGAAACCAAAAATGTACATTACAATGCAAATTTATCCGTAGAAAAAAATGTGTTCAAGATATCGTTACAAATGTTAACATTCTTTGAAATAGTCCTCTCCGGAATCTATACACATTTTTGCCAGCGACCCTGCCATGCACTGCACGCGTCCTGGAAGGCGTCGACAGGAACCTGTATCCGGAAAGTAAATCAATACATGAGAAATAGCTGGCTCCATGCAGCCAGTTCAGTGCGTCGTCCACTCGGGGCAGGGTAAGCGCCTTTCGTGGTGATCGCATTTAGGTGGCGGTAATCAACACAAAATCGCCAACTGTTATCTTTTTTTTTCATTAAGACATGGACGGCTCGAAGGCTTGATAATGTTGTTCGCCAGTATACCTTGCCTACTTAGGTCTATGACTTTGCAGTCAGGAAGAGATACTCGATACGGCGGGCGTTGGACGGGATTGGCATCGCCGGTGTTAATGCGGTGGGTCACAATGGAAGTTTGGCCGTGTTGACAGTTGCTGAAATCGAAGATACCCATGTAGGAATCCAAGAGCTGAAAGAGGGCGCTGGAGTCGTCAGGTGGCAGACCTGGAGAGATCATTGCAGAATGAAGTTCGTAATGGGCAGGAGCGGAGAGGGGGTGTGTGCAAATGATCACGCTGGAGCTCAGGTGTTACAGCAGAAGATGTGTATTCGGTGATGAGAAACCGATCCACGATTGGAATGTCTTCGGGAAAAACTTGGGCTGATAGGCTGAAGTTTAGAATCAGAAGGTAGGTGTGATTAACGGTGAACGTGACGACGGTATAAGGAAGGATGACGTTGCGCTGAAGAAAAACGTCAGTAATAGGGCAAGTAACGTAGGCGTCATCAGGAACAGAGGGAAACGGAGACATGGGAACATAGATGGCGGCTTCGGGTGGCAGACGGCCAAATTCACTAGAGCGAAGGCGGGAATTATGAGAGGCGCTGTCGGAGCAGAGTGGGAGGTCCAAGCGTAGAAGGCCTATGGAGAAATCGGTAAGGCCAGCATGAGTGGTCACAAAATCTATGCCGAGAATTATGCGGCGGGGACAGGGGTCTATAACATGAGCAGTACATGAGTATTACAGTCGGCGATACTACAACGAGCAGTGCGCATTCAAACGACAGCAGCTGCTCTGCCACCTGCGACACAAACGGCGGAGAAAACCATAGGGGTCAGAACCTTTTTCAGACGTCGAACAAAGGACAAACTAAGGATAGAAAGTTGAGTGACAGTATCAATAAAGCGGTGACACTTCGTCCACATAAATGTTGAGAAGGTTGCGTTGATCGTCCACGGTCAGGAGAGGATTTTTGGTCCGAGTCGCCAATACTGTGTCACCACCGTGCGCTGCACTAGTTAGTTTTTCGAAAGGGAGCCAGAGTAGTGGGGAGAGGACGGACGGCGAGGCTGCAACTATCGTCATAGGTGGGGCCGGAGGGATAGTGACCGGCTAGGCCTACGCGTGGCTGAAGTGTTGAACGCGACGGGAGAGTCATCACATGGCAATGACAAGCGGGGTCCGCATTCGTCGCTCCGGTCATAACAGTGAGGTTGAGGAGGCGAAAATCAGCGGTTGCGGAAATGACGAGAAATATGATCGACCTGTGAGCAGTGGAGACAGATGAGCGATCCGTCCGTGGTGCGGCATTCTGAAGGATTGCGGAAGCGGTATCGCATTGGGAAGGAGTGAGTGGCAGAAGTATCAGCGACTGTTGGTGTAGCATGTGAGGAACAGGGTTGTTCAGAGGGTCTGCCGTAGTTCAGGCCCGCGTTCTCAAACCTTTGGCGAATGATTGCATTAATTAGGGCAATAGTGGCTTTGGTGGGTTCAGGAGTGAAGGCAATTGTAGTTATAGCCTCTAGTTTCCTGCCAACTATCCGGGTAACATTTTGCTGGTGCGAAGGATGATGCAGAGTAGGTATGTCCTCACGCGAAGACGTAGCAGCCGTGTTGGGAAGTCGGTCAAAGCAAGGGGCAATTCGGCGATGTTTGGCTTTTTCAAACTGCCGGCAAACCTGGAGCTTAAAATCAACGGTAGTGAAATCTTTGCAGAGCGTCAGAACAAAACTCAGGAGCACCTCAAAGACACCAGTCAGTGCCCAACCAAACAAGAGCGTCAGCTTCAGCGTCATCGTTTTTCTACCTGGCATCCAAAACACAGTCGCCTTGCGACATCTTTGGCTACACTCGTTAATAATATCACCTTCGCACTACATCGGCGTATACCCATTCCTTCTTCTTCTCCTACTTTTATTATAGATTGTCTGTGTCTCGTATTTGTGTCCCGGCTCCCTAAGTGGGTTTTCTGCCTTTTAACTTCAACCCGTCATCTTCACCTCCATCACATTAGGCGTTTGATGATTTATTTATTGAATACTCTCAGAATTCATAGACATTACAGAGCGGAGTGGGTATAAATACATTCTACAGCACGACAAAGCGAAAAAATATAGATATTGCACTTTTGGCGACAGAAGCACACCGTACTTTCTAAATAAAATTCTTTCCATCAAACGTAACTATGGTCGATGCAAGATAAAAACGGAGCATCTCTACAAAGGCATTCACACTCATGCCACATGTGTTCTGAAAAGCCACTGAGCCGTAGTCATCTATGGCATCGTTAAGCGCAGTAAGCAGTATGTTTTGTGGAATGGAATAAAAAAGATCAGCAACGTCTATAGAGAAAATAAACAACAAACCTGTGTTTTCTTGGCGCCTAAGAAATGTGATGAGCTTATCATAATTCTCACTCAAGAACAGGTCCTCAAAGCTGAGCATGTGTAGGGGTTTCTGAAGAAACTTTGAGACGGCCCCTGCCCAGTGTCACATTCCGATACAATGGCTCGAAAAGGAACATATTCTTTGTGGGTTTTTGCGGAAAAGAAAATACTAAGTGCTCCGTTGGACACCTTTGGTAGTCGAACAAAGTGTCTCTAGCTCACATCTTTCACACAAATTTGTCGCTAGTTTCTTCAGCTTAGTGGCGCTGAACTTCAAGAGAGAGAAGCTTTTGAAACAGCTTTTCTCGCTTTTTGACGATATAACGAATTAGGCAGAAGAGCAAAACTACCCTTTTTATCAGGAATCATCTGGACAAGGTAATTCTGCTCAAGGTATACAGCAGTCTTTTTTACATGAAATTTATGTTTCGTTTGCGACCGCTTTGTCACAAGGGAATCGACGGAATTAACACCTTCTGAATTAAATCAGCCTTTTTCCTCATCTGGGGCACGTCTAGCGATGTTACTGACAAGCGACAACAGCTCTACCGAGGAGTCCTCATGCTCCGTGCAGAACCTGGGACATATTGTCCCCATGTCTGCCTAATTCTGCTGCCAGTTATGAAGACTAAGCGCCGCAAGAAGTGCGCGCCATCGCCGCCGAGTAGAGCTGCCCACCTCGAATCCGCAACGGAAGGACTGTGTGGTCTTCGAGGTTCTAGCAAATAAATTCTGAACGGGAATCAGCCCCAAAGGCTCTTAAGTGGTCTTAAGGGCCTAAAACTTTTCCCATTAAGGGCTCTGTTGCATTCGCGGAGTTATTGCTGTGAGTACGCTGCAGGAGTGAGTGTAAATTATACTCTTTTTGTCTAGAGTGAAGGAGATGACACAACATTTAGAAATGAATACAGATATACATTCAGGCAATCTGGTTGTTTTCTAGCGAGTATTTTCTGCTACTCCACTATACTACAAACACAGAAGCTGTTTCGAAACCATTTATATAAATCCTTTGCTCTTTTTTTTCTAACGCAAGGAGCACTTGTAAGATATGTTAGTTTGTTGTTTGCGTTTTTTAGAACTATGCTAGTGTAGGCAACATGCAGAGTGTAAACTATGAATAAGGCGGCAATGGGTCGGTACTCCGGGCAATATTGGGAATTGTAGCCAGTACACTTAATTCTTGGGATTTCTGCTCAAAATGAAGAAGGAGGTGTCTGATAGCTTGCTGTTTGTTGTAAACAGTATTCTTGATAGACGCTTCAGAACAATACTACTGCAGAGATGTTTTGGCTGTGAACGAATCTTTATATCTGCTTATAGGTGGCGTCCTATAAGTGCCAGTACAAACGCCTGATTTATGCACAGGTGCAAGCACCTCACACATGAAGCTATTGCTGACCTCTACACTATGAAGCCATATTCTAGGCAAGGGTGCATAATAGTGCCATGTGTGCGAAAGACATATCCTGTCAGATCCCCAGTGTTTACGAGACAGGACTTTAGGTATATTGAGAGATTTGGAAGCGTTATTTTACGATGGCGTTTATATGAGAAACAAATGAGAACATTCTGTCAGACATAAACTTTTTAAATGTCTGTGTTTTACCGGTAATTCGATTTGATTGAGGTAGAGTGTGGGATCAGTGTGCAAATAGAAAGACTTCAAAGTATCTGCCCATGCTGACAAAATATTTGGTGCAAGGAAAATTTCTCTCTCGCATGTTACTATTCTAGATCATGTGGATGAAACTTGAAATTCGCCAATAGAAAATGAGTGCTTAATGGATTAAGCGATTATTTTTGCTACTCAGTCCATTTTCATAATGGAAATAAATTCCTTAAACGGCCACCAGAGACAAACCAGTTTTGAGTGAAGGCTTCAGCAAGGGTAGAACAAAGATGTACTTCAAATGACCAGCCTAACATAAGGAACTCTTCACAATTAGCAGTGTGCCATAAACCCCAAGGTCTCCAAAATCACATATGTTTCCGAACCTTCACGTGATGTCACAGGCTTCTTTGAGGTCGAAAAAGACGGTGAGGTGGTGTTGTTTATGTATAAATGCTTCTCAAACCACATGTTCGAGACAGACGCGGTGAGCAGCAGTGAAAGATCTTTTGGCAAAACCACCTGATAGCTTTCCAGTTGCTTTAGCTATTCAACAGAAAATATAAATTTTATACTTGGTATTCTTTTCAGACTGCACAAGAAAGCTCGTCAGGGCTATTGGCCTATAACTGCTTGGGGAATTTTGCAGCTTTCAGGCCTGTGAAATTGGCTCTCTAATGGCCTTTTTCCAGGCCTCTGGATATTTATTAGATAATCCGATTTATTAAAGAGCTCCAGCAATGCTTTTTCGTAGGATTCAGATAAATGGCTTAAAATTTTTTAGTATTTTTATAGGGCTCTGGCACAGTGCTTTTGCCAGCTTAAGTTGACTTTTACTTTTTCAACTATAGTTGACAGAATAAAAGTTGATTTGTGCTATTAGTCCTTGAAAGGTTTTGTATTTAAAATGTTGATGTGTATCTAAACCAATCTGCATTGGTATGGTAAACCGGAAACTGCTGCAAAAAGTTCTCCAACGTGTTTGCTTGAGCTCCATGCTCGCATGTGGGTCAAGGTTTTTTTTAAAGTGGAAGGGTAAGGGGAGCATTTTAAATTCCGTTCATGAACATGCTACCACATGTTTTGGGCATGATTTGGATGATTTTTGATACGTAATTCTTCTATAATGTTTTCTTCGCATGCCGGTGATTGCACCGTGTCTTAATTCTCGCTTTTATGAAATTTATGACATTGATACTTTTTTCCTGTTCTGCATGCGTTGGGATACTTCTCAAGCTGCATTTTGTTTTGTTTTTGCTTTTTTATGCTCTCGTGCGCAACAAATATTTTGCTTTCCCTCTGCAACTTCAGAGAACCGAAGGATAGCGGTGTGTGTCACCTTAATGACGTAAGCAGTAAATTTCTCGCTTTTTTATGCTGAAGTCTACCAAAGGATTTTCAAGGTTCACTTAGCACCAGAAAAGTGGCCAGTCAACTGGATGATGTTTTATCGTCTGTGGTCAGGTTAAAGTGGTTGATGGTTGGTTGGTTGGTTGGTTCATAGGAAAGGAAAGGCGCAGTATCTGTCACACTTGCTCTGTGGACACCTGAACCGCGCCGTAAGGGAAGGGATGAAGGTGGGAGTGAAAGTGGATAGAGAGAAAGAGGGGCCGTAGTAGAGGGAGGCTGTTAATTTAATCACGAAACGTAAGTGATCCCTTCCATGTGGATTGCGGAGAATGATTTAAAATCTGTAAATAGAAACAGTGAATAAACACCCAGGCAGATTACTTTTTCCTCTCATTGGGGAGGAGTGCGTCTGGAGGCCTGTCTTTATTACGCAGGTGTTGTTACAGAGGATAATATTGTTACGGGGCACAGGTTTGAGATGACGACGACGCGCTGGTGTGGTGTTGTGAAGACGACGACGCTCAGGCTAAGCTGGGCTCGTTCTCGTGGTGTGTGCGTCTAAAAGTTAACTTGCGTTTAACACTGTTTGATTCCCTTAACATTTGGTGGAGGATTGCTGGAAGTGCGTACATAGGTAAACCTGGATCTCTGTAGTGGCTCCCAGATTGGTACCATCACTATGCCATCCGACGCGACATCACCTTCAGCGGCACCACCAGCTTCCACCGTCGTTATGACGCAGCTTTTTGACCCGGGCACCTTCTGCGGCACCGACCATATCGACGTAGAAGACTGGATCGGTAAACCCGGCGTTACCTGAAGACTTAACGACATTAAGTGAAAGGTTGAAATTAATGATTAAAAAATCGAAACATAAGTTTTACAACATCACAATGAGTAAATATCTTCGTGAATCTACCCAAAAGGTTTGGAAACACTTGTCGGCAACCAAGACACCAATAACAAAAATGAATACGCATCAGGGTCTCACTGAGGATTAAGGCTAAAATTGCGGAGGCTTTCAATGACTTCTTTGCAAGTGTTTTTACTTCGGATGACGGAGAACCGACACAGTTTGCGTCGCATAACAATTTACCCGAATTAGACGAATTGCAAGTGTCATACGAGGGAATTCTGGCTTCACTGCTGAAACTAGACACTTCAAAGGCTGCAGGAACGGATGAAATACCCAATTTATTTTTAAGGAGGTACCCTGAATGGACGGCCAGGTATCTCTTCGTAATTTTTAAGAAATCTTTAGCCACAGGTATGCTTCCTGATGATTGGAAGATTGGTAAGGTTACCCCAGTTTTTAAGGATGGTGACGCTGCTAACGTTTCAAATTTCAGGCCAATAGCACTAACATCAGTGTGCTGTAAGCTTTTAGAGCATTTGTATAAAAACATATTCGCCAGCAGTTAACGCGCAATGATTATTTTAGTGAATACCAACATGGCTTTCGGGAGGGCTTGTCAAAAGAGACACAACTATTGGAATGTTGTCATGATTTTTGTAAAGTGGTTGATTGCAGGGGCCAGATGGATGTTATATTGTTAGACTTCAAAAAAGCCTTCGACAAGGTTAACCACAGAAAGCTTCTAATTAAGGTAAAAACTGTTTTGGGACATAACTGTGTAGTTCGATGGGTAGAGGACTTCCTAAGAGGTCGCAGACAGTATGTTGTCATTGGGGATAAGAGGTCCGATTGTTGCGAAGTAAGATCAGGTGTACCCCAGGTGTCAGTTCTTGGCCCCCTCTTATTTCTGATATACATTGATGACATGATCCGGGATTCACCAGTAAAAGCGAGGCTATTCGCAGATGATTGTATTATCTACCATGAAATCAGATCCGTTAATGATCAATTCAGCTTAATGATTATCTACTCCAAATCGATAATTGGTGCACGGAATGGCCGATGTCACTGAACCCACACAAGACAGTTTGCTTGACAATTACTCACAAGCTTGAGCCCCTGAACTATGTGTATAGCTTGCAAGGTAGCCCGCTTTCCAGAGTAAAGGAATACAAGTACCTCGGCGTGACCATCACTTCAAATCTTAGCTGGGCAAAACATATTGACAACATTGTCGCGAAGGGAAACAAGCGATTAGGCTGTATTAGACCCGTCCTGAAACAGGCTTCTACGGACACAAAACTGACAGCGTACAAGATGCTCTTACGGCCTTTACTTGATTACGCATGCGAAATATGGGACCCATATCACAAAAAGTCTGTCTCTAAGCTTGAGCAGATACAGAGACGGGCGCTACGGTTCATTTTCTCCCGGTAGCGACGATTGGATTCAGTGACCCCTCTTTATGCTCAAGCCGATGTGTCTCTTCTTTCCCACAGACGAAAAGAAAAAAGACTAACTTCGTTTTATTGTCTAATAAATGGTTTAGTCCTGGTTAAGAAAGAAAAATACATAAGCGAAGCAAAGACGCGCGTCACTCGTAATAAGCATAATAAACACGTCCAGGTAGAAACATTTTTTAAGGACTGTTTTAAATACTCTTGTTTTCCTGCCACATCATCCGACTGGAACACCCTTCCTAACCACGTTGTGACTGTTCAATCCCAAGAGCAATTTGCTACCCTTATATGCAAATATTTAACGCAGGAGTGTACATAATTTGTACATTACATTGACTGTATTTTATGAACTGTGGTTTATTGGCTGTACTTGCTGTTTTATCGTACTGGACTGCGTTTATAAATTGTGATGTCAAACCCACTCCTATCGTAGCCCAGATGGACTGATAGTATGTGCAAATAAATAAATAAATAAATAAATAATCATTGGGACGCGACCCTCATGCTCGCCAACGTCATATTCTATCTGGCGGGTACGGCGCGCGTCTGATTTGAGACGCATGGAGGCGATATCACATCCTGGGATATGTGCAAGAAGCTTCGAGATCTATTCGGCAAGCTGATCGGACGCAAGCTTTGCGCACAAAACGACCTCGCATATCCCGTGCCCAGCTTTCGACGGAATCATATTTGTCTTATATTCAAGATATTCTAGCCTTATGCCGGAAAGTGGACATCGCCATGTCCGAGTCAGACAAGGTGGGTCCATATTAAAGGGAATGGCAAACGATGTTTACAATCTGCTGCTTTGCAAAGACTGTCCGAAGGTCGACTCAGTCACCCATTTTTTTAAAAGAACCAAGATGCGCTATAAAAAGACAGCCACAGGAAAAAGCCAAGGAGACAGACAGAGTGCAAACTATCAACTAAGTTTATTTGTGTGAAAGTGCCTTATATAGTCAGAATCACAGCAAAAGAACAAGGGGAATGAGAGAGGGGGGGTACAGCATGTTCCCCTGCGCGTTCATTCACGCATCGGCCTGTGTGGCCCACGTAGGCGCCTCCACACTTCAGTGGGATTTCATAAACCACTCCAGTGGCACATTTTACATACTTTTCGGCATGTTTCATGTCGCATCCACTGCCTCTAGCTCCTTGGTTCCCGGTTCTCGGGCACAAGGCTGCGAGTTTCCGTGGGGCAGAAAAAACAACAGGGACGCCATGCCTCTTGGCCTCTTTTTTTACATTGTGCGCCACTTTGTGAATATATGGCACCACCACGATCTTCTTTTTTGGAAGCGGCTCATCCACACTTCTTCGACTTCTTTTTATCTTCCTGAGAAGATTCTCGGCCACGGCTGATATGACGTCGCAGGGGAAGCCGGCTGAAAGCAGCCTTTCAGTTTGATTATTAAAACTTATATGCATTGCATGCGCGCATGACTTGGTAAGTGCGGATTCCAGACACGAGCTTGCAATTGCTCTTTTGACTAATTTCGAATGCCCGGAATCAAACGAAAGCAACTCTTTCTTTGCTCGTGGTGCGTAGTACCAGCAGGCGTGTTGTGCGCCGAGGTTAAGGTTAATATCTAAAAATTGCAGCGACCCATTAGAAGGAAGTTCATGCGTAAAGGTCAAACCTCGCCCATACTGTCTAAAGGCAGTTAAAATCCTACTCACTGAATCAGTGCGGGTCAATGGTGATTGTTTGGATAAAACAATCAAAAAATCGTCCACATATCTAAAACACTTACATACCCCCAGACTAGTAAACTCGTCGTTTAGGGAACGGTCAATGGCGGCTAAAAATATGTTACTAAGAACAGGGGCGACTCAAGAACCTAAACAAATTTCTTGTTTCTGAATGTAAAAGTTGTCTTTAAAAGATATGAAGGTGGCTTGCAAATAAAATTCGAGCAATGACATGAAGCTAACAGCTGATACACCAGCAGAGTTTTGGAAGCCTATTAACCCACTTCTTTCAATGCAATCTCGGACAGCGACAAACAACCCTTGATGCGGCAATGAATAAAGCAAATCTTCGACATCTACTGAAAAGGCGTAGCCGATATGGTCATTGGAGTTAATGAAGGTTCCAACATCAGTCGAGTTCTTTGTAAAAAAGGGGTTTTCGATTTGTAAAGCATTAAGGTGTTTCAGTAAATACTGGCTTATTAAGAACTGCCATGATCCCTTATCGCTAACAATTGTTCTAAAAGGCACAGACATCTTGTGCGTTTTTGCAGTGAAGAATACAGACAGCGCTTTTGTTTTACATGAAGTTATTGAGCTTGCAAGTCTGGACAGATCAAGGTCACTACACAAAGCAGCAGCTCTGGTCTTGATCCTTGTAGCGCTGGGTTTCACCTGGACGAAGTTCTTTGCGATAGCTTGGCCCGCCTTCTCGTTGAAATCTTTATCACGTAGTACGACAAAGCCTCCGTTCTTGTCTGCCTGAAGCAATCGCAGTTCCTTTTGCCTAAAAAACGGCACCACCCTTTTGGTTGGGTCTTTGGCACGCCTGGTAGACGCCGTTTTGACCGTTTTGGTCAAAGCTTCAACACCTTCCAACAAGCACCTTTCTTGATCTTCTTGGTCAGCCTGGCTTGAAATCCGTCGGTTGATTGCTAGCAGGTCGTGGGCTGGGACTGAAGGCTCAAGACTGTACTTGGGGCCTTTGCTTAGAACACATACAACATCTTCAGGCAATACCACGTCATCCGGGACCACAAGGCGCTGGTGCCAGCCGTCTTGCTCGTTGTTCTGTTGTTCGTCAGAGCCTGCTGAAGACACTGGGCCCACCAAAATTCAGTCATCTGGGCAGCAACTTTTCTGGCAGCACGCAGCTTAATTTCTGCTAGCCAGGTCGGGTCCATCGCAAAGCAAATCGAGCGCAAAAGGTCTTGGAACCTGCGTACTTGGCTCCAAATTTCTGATCTCAAGTATCTGCAAATGCGTTTCAGAATAGCCGTTCGCGGTTTGATGATACCGAACAAGGAACTTACTTCTTCGGGAATGAATCCCTTCCGGAGGCAGAAGGAGAAGTACCTGGCTCGACATGTCGCACTGGCGATGAAGTTGACGCAGGCGTTGACTTGTAAAGGAGAAGGAGGAACATTCATGAAAGGGCCTACGGTGCTCATTAGGTAGTTTAGAAGAACTTCTTGTTGGGCGAGTTGGTGCATTGCTTTAAAGGAACCAAGATGCGCTATAAAAAGACAGCCACAGGAAAATCTAAGGAGACAGACAGAGCGCAAACTATCAACTGAGTTTATTTGTGTGAAAGTGCCTTATATAGTCAGAATCACAGAAAAAGAACAAGGGAAATGAGAGAGGGGGGTACAGCCAATCAACTCTTGGTCAACAACAGGTGCGCAGAAATTGGTTTTCCTTGTTATACAGTTTGACAGAAGTGTCCCTTACACATTTATCGCCGTTTTCTTTTATGTGATAGGCCTCCGAAAGCTCCCGCGCTGTTTTATTTTTACTTCTTCCTAGAATCTTAATCTTTTTAAGCAAAGGCTCGCATCCACTGCAAGCAAGGCAATGAGCAGGCAAGTTAGCTCTTTCTTCATTCCGAATGGATCGGGCATGTTCCCCTGCGCGTTCATTCACGCATCGGCCTGTCTGGCCCACGTAGGCGTCTCCACACTTGAGTGGAATTTCATATACCACTCCAGTGGCACATTTTACATACACGTAGGCGGCTCCACTAAAGTGTGGAGGCGCCTACGTGGGCCAGACAGGCCGATGCATGAATGAACGCGCAGGGGAACATGCCCGATCCATTCGAAATGAAGAAGAAGCAAACTTGCCTGCTCATTGCCTTGCTTGCAGTGGATGCGAGCCTTTGCTTAAAAAGATTAAGATTCTAGGAAGAAGTAAAAATAAAACAGCGCGGGAGCTTTTGGAGGCCTATCACATAAAAGAAAACGGTGATAAATATGTAAGCGACACTTCTGTCAAACTGTATAACAAGGAAAACCATTTTCTGTGCACCTGTTGTTGACCAGGAGTTGATTGGCTGTACCCCCCTCTCTCATTCCCCTTGTTCTTTTGCTGTGATTCTTACTGTATAAGGCACTTTCACACAAATAAACTCAATTGATAGTTTGCGCTCTGTCTGTCTCCTTGGCTTTTTCCCTTGCTTCCTTCCCTTTTGGCTTTTTCCCTTGGCTTCGCTGTCGTCGTAGGACTGTTCACTGAGCACGTGAGTATTTCCGGTTGAACTCCCCCTGTCATCTTCATTGTTATCGACCACTGCCTTCACGAGGTAGTCCTCCGAATCGACTTTTTAACGGCCCATTCTGCCCTTGTTGCTCAACTGGCCTTCTTCGCTTAAACCTGTCCTACTGCTCCGAAAACACCGATGTCAAGCTCCGCCTCCGATCCACCGAGTTTGTTCGCCTACCACCCGAAGCTGCCATTTATTCTCCGCTGGCTCCGTTACCCGCAGTTCCTGACGACACATACGTCACTTGCCCAGTTACCGATGTTGTTCTCCGCCGCAACGTCATACGCCCTCATACCGTTGTGACTGTCACTGCTAACCGCACTTCCCGTCCTTAACTTCAGACACTCGACCCAAGTTTCACCCCAAGGCATCGCACTCGCTAATCTGTTTCCTTTGGCATCTTCCCGTTCTTAACCTAAGCCGCTCGACCCAAGTGTTACTTCATGTCATCGCAATCGCTGATATGTTTCCTTTGGCCGACTGCGAAGGTGCTGTTCTTGCGCCTCAGCATCTGTCAGAGCAGCATATATTGGCTTCTTCCCATTCGAACCTCTTTTCAAGCATAATAGCCGCGGGTCTGCCAGATGATGAAGCCAGAGCTCCCTATGACCTTTTGCTGTCGCACAATGATATATTTGATTTCGGGGACTAACCATTGGGCCATTCATCAGTTGTGACCAATCGAATCAATACAGGTGACGCCAGCCCCATCCACAGACCGCCTTATCGTGTTTCTCTTACTGAACGGCATGTTATACAGAAGGAAGTTGGCGAGATGCTGGCGCAAAACATTATTGAGCTGTAGAAGAATGGCTGATTGAGCAAATTGTCGCGCACTTATATTACTGTCCAACATTATTCAGCCTTCCTGAAGTCCCTGGGCGTCCCCTGTCATATTAGTCAAAAAGACCAAAGCTGGAGATTTTGTGTTGACTGTCGTCACTTTAATCAAATAACAAAGAAAGATATTTATCCTCTTTCGCGAAGTGACGACGTGCTTGACTGCTTGCATGGCGCCAGCCATTTTTCTTTCATCGACATGCGTTCAGGCTATTGAAAAATTGCTGTCGACAAACGGGATCGCGAGAAAACTGCACTTGTCACCCCCGACGGGCTCTATCAATTCAAGGTGATGCCATTTTGAGCCTTTAACGCTCCTGGGACATTCGAGCGCATGATGGAGTCGCTCCTCCGTGGCTTCAAATAGACAACATGCTTATGCTGCTTAGATGGCGTCGTCGTTTTCTCTTCCACGTCCGCAATCCGCATTGATCGACTTTCTGCGGTCCAGGCAGTTTTTCGCTGCGGCGGTCCTCAACTGAACGCCAAAAAATAAAGCTTCAGCCGGCGCCAAATCAAAGTCCTGGATCATTTAGTTGATGCAAATGGTGTGCAGCCGGGCTCTGACAAAGTTCGAGCCGTGTGCGAGTTCCCTACCCCGCGTAGCTCAAGTGACGTGCGAAGCTTCCGTGGCCTTTGTTCCTACTTCAAGCCGCTTCATTCGGAACTTCGCAGACATCGCTCGTCCGCTTACCTTTCTTCTGCAACAAACGTACCTTTGACATGGGGTTGTGACCAAGCCTATGCCTTCACGACGCTCATTTCCGCCCTCACCATCCCACCTGTTATTGCGCACTTCGATCCTTCTCCACCTACCGAACTAGGCACCGACGCTGGCGGCCATAGTATTGATGCTATCCTTGACGAGTCCTAGCATGGCTCCTCTCGTGCCATTGCTTATGGAAGCCGCCTGCTGTCGTCCTTTGAGCGCAATTATTCAATTACAGAGCGAGAATGCCTTGCATTTCTTTGGGCGCCGACCGAATTCTGCCCTAATTTGTTTCGGCGGTCCTTCTGTGTAGTGACAGACCATCATGCTTTGTGTTGGCTGTCCTCACTTCAGGGCCCCACTGGCCTCTTAGGTCACTGGGCCTTGCGAATACAAGAGTACGAATTAGCTGTGGTATACACGTGCTGCCACTTACGCCAAGACGCACAGTACTGAGATGACGACGACGCGCGGGTGTGTTATTGTGAAGAAGTGACTCTCAGGCTAAGCTGGGTTCGTTCTGGTGGTGTGTGCGTCTGACAGTTAACTAGCGTTTACCGCAGTATACGATTCCCTTAGCAATATTTTCCTAAAAAAACCAGGGGAGCATTTATTACCTATATCTACACCTAGGCGAGAGCCTTTGCGCTGCCCTGCTGTAATTCTTGAAAAGCCCCTGATTCCTTGAGAGAGAGAGAGTAAAAGAGAAACGGAGAGAATAGGAGTACATTTTCTTTCTCTAGCCTCGATTAAAAGAGAGAGAGATGCAGCAAGGGGAAGACAGATAAAGAGTATCTCTTTATCTAAAGACAGGCATCCTCCTCCCTTTCCTTTTACTACTGTGAGATGAGCTCTCGAGTAGAGAGAGAGAGAGAGACTCTTTTCCTCATAACTCATTGTCAATATTGATCCCTAAGTATAAGTATCGGTCATTATACATCATAATCCCACCAAGATGACGCGGAATCACACGGACACATTTCGCGTACAGTTGTGCGGACGCTACTCATTAGCTCTAAAGGCTTTCGCAGTAATATTGAGACATGTGTGTAGTAGATCAAAGGCACCGCATGCACAGAGGTAGACAACGCAGAAATGTAGGCCTATTCTTCGCGACTCGTTGAATCTCTGCGACATTTCAGTGCACCTCTGCATTCGGTACTTCCGTGTAACGACTTTTACATACCTGGTGGAGCCGTGCTGGCTACGCTTCCCGCCCTTCGTAAGCTTACAAGAATAAACAACGATCTCACACCGGTGCATCAGCACTCAAGCCGCTGCATCCCCAGTTACTCACCTTTATTCGGGCCCTTTGCCTCCCCTAAAACGACGACGCAACCTCGACCTATGGTCCCACCAGAACTGGTAAAAGATGGCAGATCCTCTGAACCCCTCCTAACCACTAGACGCGAACAGCGCAACTCTCTCTCGGTGGCATGTACAAATATGTGGATGACAGCCCGACACCTTCGAGAGTGTCCCCCGCTACAATGGCTGTAGTGACAACTGAAAGCTCCGCAGCGTCTGCTTTGCGCTTCAGGACTGGGCTAGTACTTGGTCCGAGAACCACGAGATCACGCTATCCACCTGAGAAATAGTTCGCCGGAATATCTTAGCCACATCCTCAGGTGCAGACCGCATTGTGAAAGCCAGAGTAGCGTACGTGGAGTACCCTACACTCCCGTAACAACTTGAGGAATGAAAGCGTCCGCATGCATGTGAAGGACATGATATGCCTCTTCAATCGAGCCGAAAATACCGAGATGCAGCAGAAGCTTCGCACCTAAAGTGTGGGGAATATCAAGAGACGTTCGCGGGCTTTATGCGCAGTCCACCAAGTAACGTTGCAGATTTTCTCACTGACGCGATCATCATGAAGACTTGGCTCCTGCAACGCACCCGCCAGTACAATCGAGATTTAAGCACACTTAGGGCAGCCGCTGGCTTGTCGATGCCACTAAAGAGCGATGTGGCCGTTTTTTGTAACCTGATCAGGTTTATCGTCAGGCATGAATTACAAGCTTTCGCGCTGCCTTCCAGCGCATTTTCTATTACATGAAGTCGCCCGGAAAGAGGTACAACTGGCAGCGCCGCAGCAGCGTATATTTGAGGTTTCTCGCCAGCAAGACGAAATGCATACTTTCACAGCTGTCCTGTGTCAAGCACCAGCACAAGGCTACGACATGAAAACCGCTACACAAGCAGTACAGTAGCCTAGTCTTGTTCGTGTGCCTGCTCCGCGACTCTAACAGCGGCCACGGAAGTGTGAAGTGGGAGACGCATCGGACCGTCGGCTTCTCTTCTATTACTGTGGTGAGGCATGTCATCTGTAAAATGCATTCCCGTGCCGCCAAGTGGGTCTACGAGGTTTCCCTCCCGACAACCCTTGCCGACAGAACAGTGAACGACCGCTAGAGATCAAAGCTAATCTGTCGGCCCGCTAGAATTGCGGACATACGGGCGTTATGATGCTCGATCCTCGTCTCCTTTTCGTTGAAGTTTTTAACGCGTTTCGGAGCTGAGTGGACGCGCTCTCCATGTGATCCGCGGAACCCCATAATTCCAGCCATCTAATCACCTCTGATAGCCGTGAAATTGTCACGACGGTTTTCTAGCTACGCCTGGACTCCATAGAGACCAACCGCAAAAACGGGAGTGTAATGCTTGACATTTCAAGAGGTATCGACGTTGGAAGCGACCGCCCCAACGCTAACCCTGACGAAGAGTACGGCATACGCGGCTTGGCACACTTGTGGCGTGGACGCACGCCTGACTCTCCAGCCATCACAGCTCATTCTTTTGGGTTCGAGCACCGATCGCCCTCGAGCCAATGAATTAGGAAAACAAGGAAGAGACGCCATTGGGCATGCAATTAGGCCAGAGCATTCGGAAAATGATGCCTTGTGGCTCATTACTAAATAGCTCGAAGAGACCAGGATAAAGAGACTTGGAGTCGCGAACGGTCATGGGGCGACATCTCTAAGCACAGCGACCAAGTCGATAACACCCAGCTTCGCAGCGAGACCTACAGCCCCACATTAAGAGATGAAGACCTCGCCAAGGAAGCAAGACTTCGTAAAATTGCCAAATGGAGGATTCAAGATTATTTTCCGACCTATGAACTACACTCTCAAGGTGAATGACTTTAAACCCAGCCACCACATTGATGCCCCGGAGAACGAGTGCTATGTCCCGTGCACAGGTGACATGCTCGTCACAGTCAGACATTTTCAACATAATTATGTTTCGTACACCGGACAGCGCCAAGGTGACTGCACGACAGCGGACAAGAAAGCTAACCCTCGGAAGCAAGACCTAAGAATTCAATGCAGATTGCTCAACATCGGACGGCACGATACGAGGAGTGGTAGATGGCATCCATGCCGGAACCACACAAGAAAGTCTTACAACGAACATTTAAGTAACCACCAAAGGTGTCATGGTAACCTACGCAAGAATGTTAGGCAAGTAAGAGGCGGCAATTACCGCCATCATGGGCTCACGAAAGCCCAAGACGGTCGCCATTATGAGGTGACTCTACAAGGTGTACCAGAATAACAGCTTCAGCCGCATTTCTGGGTGCTACAAGGTGTACCTATCATGCCGACTAGGCAGGATGGCTTCAGATGCTACAAGCAGAATCATCATGCTGAGAAGCAAGCCCAACGCCTCAATGCCTGCTCGAACATTGAAAGACAGATATGCTACCGTTCTAAGTGTGAGTGATGTGGTGAAACTCACGCGACCGGAGATACGGGATGCAAAAAACGACTAAAAATGTACCCAAAAAGAACGCAACAATAGGCGGCAAAACCACCTACAGACAGAGATGGTTCGATAGTGAGGAAGCCAAATGACAGGGAAGGGATGGCGTCTCAAGATCCAAGTCCCGGACTCGGGATGCTAGCGCCAGCCCACCATACGAGGGCGATGATTTCCGGAGCCCAACGAACGCTTGCCGCTGCGAAGGTGCAAAAAACGCCAAAAAGTCACCGCTGAAAAAGATAAGTCGGTTCAGAAGTGCGTCTCCTGTTGCTTTTGACCTAACAGTGCTAGTCAGGATAGATGCCGCAGAGGCTGCAAACCATGAGGTCATACCCTTACAAAAATGGTCGTCAACAGTCTTTAGAATTTTTATTAACGCCTTATTGACTCTATCAGTAATGTACGTACCTTTAATTTGTGTGGACATGTGTAAACACGAAGTTCGTACACGATTACTTTTTGTATTTAGATCAGTTCATATAAATTTCGTACATAGCAAGTTGTTAGGTGAATATACTTCTCTGTATATACTCCTGTCAATATACAGCAGGGGTGTAGCCAGGGCTTGTTTCGAGGTGCGAACACTTTCCGAAAGTTTTTCAACTCCTGCTTTCAGCCTTTGTTTGCAATTTTTTATTCAATGCCGTATATAACGCCCTCGAAAATTATGTCTGGGTATGCCACTCATACACAGCTATTAAAATATATTGAAGTAATTTGGCATGTCAGAAAAAAATGTTCAGATCGAAAGTATATAGTCCCAATTAACTGACCGAGTGCATGCTGCTCATTGAAAATCATATTTGAATTACTTTTTTATTGTGAATTACATCTGCTAAAAAGAAATGGAAAAGGACAATCGATACGATCAATTTGCACGAATTATAGATAAAAACGTATAAGGTTATATTTTAAAAATTTAACTGGTTACACTTTCGCTCTTCATCGCGCATTTCTAAGTCAAGCGTCCGATCTTGTTGAGGGCGCACTGAGTCCTGTTATCGAGCTCGCTCGCACCATTAAAGACTAAAAATCACAAATAGAAGGTAAACGCGGACAGCACGGCGTCAGCCACCGCGCCGCCGACTTTACGATGGCGAATGTGCGCTATTTGGTGTTGTCGGGTTACATCTCGCGATGCTCTCCAAGAGGCGCACGCCCTGGACGCTCGGATCCACGTTGCTCAGAAGCTGTATGGGCGGGACTTAAGCCTTATTTAATGGCATACACACAATTATTGCGTATATACACATTATCAGTAAAATACCGAACGAGCTTACCCCCCCCCCCCTCCGCCCCCTTCCCTTCTCACGCGCCGAAATTAGTGGAAAATGGAGGGGGCTTTTCCCTGACAAGGACAAAATTATCGACTCGATCGGGGTTAGAAGTGTGCGCCCAGACGCCGCCGAGCCACCCCACTGTTCACGCTGCACCTATGCCCACCCCTTATGCAAACAGATCGGCGCCCGCGCCGCCGACATTTTCTATTGCCGCGCTCAGTATGTTAGCAATTGTCTTATTCACTTCTGCGCCGCAGCTCCCGTAAAGGCAGTGGCCATATCTCAGCCCTTCTGTTCCTGACTGCACGCAAGGTATGTTTCGCTCGCGGAGGTTATCCAACACCACACAGTAGCCTTTGGGCATGTGCGTCAACCGAGCGAGTGCTCTACAGGTTCTGCTTTTGTTTGTTATGTATTTGCTGGAGTTGGTGTCTGGGTGCGGTGCGTGCTAAGGGCAAGGGTAGGGAAGGGAGGCGCGATAATAGTAAGAGAAGAGAGCGGGGAGAGGGAAGGCGCGGAGAAGGGGGCGGGGTGCTGGCGAACTAACACGCATAACGGCATAGAATGCGCCAGCAGAAACACGCCTATTCGCTCGCTGCCTTTGCATCGCGCTCATTCAGCCTCGTGAACTATATTACTGTGCAACCTGCGGTCAGCGGCACTGACCTTGCTCTGTAAATCAATTAGGCGCGCTTACGGCACAATTAACACGCACTTGACCACGCAGAACCACGGAATATCAACCAGCTGTAGCTGAACACATTCATCCTTCCGTGTGTTGTGATCCATTGGGAACGTTATGATAGTTCTAGTTGCAGCCACCCTCTCGAGAGGGTGGTTGCAAGATGTATTTGAAATCCAATGCGCGGGGAGGATGGAAGGAGGCGCTTGGCCATCGGAGCGCGCGCCTTCGAGCTGGAGGAGGGATAGTGTCTAGCATAGCCGTCCTGCGAGAAAAGCACACAGCAGCACGCACGCACGCACGCACGCATCCCCCCCCCCCCTTCAAGTGCGGAAGGTATGAAAGAGAAGCGGGCAGGCTAGCCAACGTAGACAGCGCAGTATCAAACCTGTGACGGCTTGGGGCTGCTTTCGGCAAATCACAGAGAAGGTTACACGCTTTCTTCCTTTCTTTTATTTTTTTAAAGTTAGGTATGGACTGCTTTAGCCTGAGCGGCAGCTAGGTAGCGCTGACGATTCGACTGATACGTCAACATTTACGCGCCCTTCAGTCAATCAATCAATCAATCAATCTTATTTTCAAATCCGAAAAGGGGGGGGGGGGGGCTCCTCAGCGAGAAAGCAGTTGCACACTGCTTGAGAGTGCCGAGGACCCCCGCATACATCAGCAGGTGACAGTTCAGCATGAAGCTAGTTTACATGGAACACATTACAGGCATAAACACAGGCATAAACATTGCAGGCATTACAGAGATGAACAGCATCAAAAGCAAAAAAAAAGAGGAAAATACATGTGTTTACCGAATAACAGGGCGATTTCATGATAATACCGCAGTGATGTCATCAATACAGCAAAAAGGATGGCTTGAAAGTTTCACAAAATATTCACAAAGTTGTCTCCGTGTAAAAGTAACCAAATCATGCAAGCAATTTTTCGTGTTTATTAGCACCAATGGATAATTCTATCACTCTTGAGAGCTATTTCTTTACCGCCACTGCAAAGCTGCATGTATGAGCGGGCGTGTGTGCAAATAACTCATGCGCAGGTACTCAATATGTATGGCCCCGTATACGGTTCGAACTCGATTTCATTACAATGAGGAAAGCAAACACACGATCCATGCAGCGCGCTGTGAAGAAGCGGACTCGCCACTCCGAGTCTCTGCGTCGCCTCCAATACCAGCCAACTCACAAAACGACCGGAAGAAAAAGAACGAAAGCAAAAGATTGCGAACGCACATAACCGGCGTTCGCTCGGTATTCCACGCTTCCCGCCTTTCGTCTGAGCAGCGCGGCAGCGCGACTGGGGGAAAAAAAAAAGCGAACTCCACGAGACACGTGTGAGCGGACGCCGAGGCTACGGCTTGGCTACCGCTCCTATGTGTCACGTGATTGCTCTCCGAATATCTGCAAAAATAATCTCCTGCGACTTGCCCACGACTCATGTGTCACGTGATTGTGCACCGAAGACCTGCAAAAAACTTTTGGGGGAGACGGCGTTTGGCGACGTCGAGCATGGAAAATCGTTCTTTCTGCCAGAAATCTTCAATGTAAGTTGTCAAACGTTTTCATTTCTTTCTTATAAACCCTTCGCGCATACTCACGGAAAATTTTATGTTTCAGAACTGAGCAGTTTTAAACTTACATGCGTTTACCCATTTCTTTAATTTGGTGCACACAGCATGACCAATGTGCTAGGAAGGTTTTTCATCGTTTAGCGTTTTTAGCACCTAGTTAAGCTCTAAAAAGTGATCCTCAATGGTCCGCGCCCTCTTTCCGATCATTTTGCAACAAAGTTCAGATAGTTAAGGCGCTTTTTGCGGATTTATTATCAATAATTCAAACGTAAACAACCGCTTGGCCTCGCAGCCTTAACTGTCAGCTTCAAATATTGAGAGAGGCTTTGTACTGCGTAAAACCGATGTAGACGTATAAAACCTGCTATATTTATATTCCATCAGATGTGTGCTATCGCTCGCTACCAATTTTTTTCATTTAAAGCGTTTCTTTGTTGAGCTATTTGCACATAGAGCGGGTAATTCGAGGTTTATTGGAATAGTCCATAAGCAACGATTTTTGCGCGTATAAGTATACTGTATTTTAAGTTTTCCTTTATAGTAAGCACAGATTGTGATATATCATTTTATTCATAATTCGCAGACTCCAACACAGTAATAGTTATATTTATATCCTTAGTAGGTCAACACGTATTGTTTATTTAAGTCCCAACGTTTATGTTTGTATTGTTTATTGAAGTCCCAAGGCCCAACGGCTTTTTTTTTTTTACGGAGGCGTGGCAAGTTATGTGGGTCAAGCTAACAATTGGCTGTGAATGAGGTGACTCGAGCTTTCAAACTTAGTCTCCTGTTTTGTTTAATTTCTAAGAATCTTTTAAGCTTCACAGAGAAACAATATATTTTGGAAAGTGAATTTCAATTATGGAAGTTCTTTGTTTTAATAATGTTTGACATTGCTGACAAGGGTCAGGATTCAAAACAGATGATAGGATAGAGTTTTTTGGTGGCTTATGGCATGTGACCTAGAGCTGCTAGGAGTTCAATTTCTGAGACAGCTTTTCTTTAGAAGTACAGGGAAGGTAATGGTATGTTTTATGGATTTTTAGAAGCATGGATTTAATGAAGTGCTTCTTTTACTGCATTTATGGCTCGTTTGTCAATAATGCTTGCAGTCCAACTGATGCAATTGTATCGTCACACTGCTTTTGCAGCAGATTTCATCTGCCATCGAGGGAGCGGTGCCTGAGTATGAGGCAGAGAGCGTCATGAATCTGTTGGGGCTGTTTAACCTATCATCCATGGTTGCCTTGCCCTAAAGCATCCTTCCTGTAAAGGAGACATTGAATTGGTAGGTATCACATGCTGATATTTCTTGCATTCTTGTGGTTGCTTTATGACTAAAATTTTTACTGGTTCATGCTCTCTTGCATTTATTGTTTTTTTTAGAGTATAAAGGGTGGATGTGTAGCAGGCTTCATTAAAGCAAAGCTTGAAACCAGCTCGGTGTTGTTATATGATTCTTGCTATGTTTTTTTCACAAGACTGACTTGTTGGTGTATCTCGCTCATAGTCTGCACTAAAGAAAATTTTTCCTGGCCTCTTCAGAGCTTTAAAAGAGGAGATAAACTTAGCTGTTTTACTGCAGTAGTACCTGCTATTTCTAATTGAGGCAAAATTGAGTAAACCTGTGTTTTAGTGGCAAACATGGCTTCATAATATAGCTGACTGCACTATGCATATGTGTGCGTGTTCATGCTGACATCAGTTACTGTTTATTTAGACTGCTGCCGCATATGTAAACATGCATTAAAGCTTCACCTGAGCAAAGTGCAAGAGACCTTAGGAAAAAATTTGTTAAAATGAAAGTTCATTGGACTGAAATAAATGTGTGGAAGATTGTTTCCATTAGCTTCAAGAAACATAGGTTGTTCAAATCTTATCTGACCTTATTTATTTGTCACTGCACTCAACTGCAAGTGAATGCGTAACCTTTTGTAGCACTTTTGAAAGGATTACAGTGGTTTTGAAATCAGTCACTGTGCAAGCTCCTGAGAACCTTGCCTATCACAACTGCCTGCTTAATAGAAAAGGCTTTCATTTTCTCCAAGCAGATCATGGTTAACCAAAATGCACACGTTCGCAATTCTTGGAGCTAAAAGGCCTAGTAGGGCTGAAGATCTGGCTTTGACTGTCTACGACTGTACAGCTAATTACGCATCCAAAGACAGCTAAGGATTAATCTGGTTGCAAGCTAGTTTAGACAGTCAATTCACTTTAAAGCTAAATAACGACCACTTTTCTTCACGCGATAATGAAGAGTGGTTCTTAACATAAAAATATACTACAAAGATGCGGGCTGTGCTTTTGTAAGTGCTCAGTATGACTTTGAAGACACAGGATAGTGCTGCGGAAAATGTTCGTTGAACTGAAATGAGCAATAACTGAAGTTCGTTATAATGAAGGGCGTTTGCATAGTGTTTAATGTAGCTTCGGTGAGGCGATTTAATAAAGTTCGTACAACTGAACATTTCGTCTAAGTGACGTTCGTTCAAGTGGTATTCTACTGTATTTCTGTGACTAAACCAGAATATTTACTTTGCTTAAAGCAGCATATACACAAAAATTTACTCTTTTGCTAGCCACCAAGATATGCAATTTTATTCACAATCTAAATAAATGCATCGTTAACCCTAGAGCTAAATAGTTACTAGCAATAACAAAATTATTATTTTGATATTTATCTTTTTGGAGACCATCTTTTTGTTTGTTTTGTGTGTTTTTGAGTTCTGCAAACTTGAGTGGGCTTGATGCAGAAAGGGTGGGCTGCAATACGAAGGGAAGTGTCAGTGTGGCTGCCCTTTTATGGGTATCAAATAATAATGTATTCTAATATGTAAAACGAATGCCTTTACAGCCTGCTAAAAACGTTCTTTTTTACATTGCATGTTTGGGTTCTGCCTGGATAAACATGGCAGAGAAGAAAGATCTTTCTGCCATGGGGTGTGAACTGTATTTTGTGCAGAAAGCCAGCGGCTGTCGAACATGTGTTTATAGATTGTTGCGATTGGGCTTTTTGGGGGAATATCCTACAGTGAACTTTGCTCAACGATGTCCCTTTAAACCCCCATGGAATTTGGTTCTCAGGCGTTGAAAAAACAACAGTGTTCTGTAAGATATGATAATGCTATTATGCTTGCATAATGCATGGAAGCGCCGAATGGCTGTTCACCATGATGATCTTTATTATCAGACCTATCCAAGAGTATAATGAGGGTTCTGTCCAACAGATGATGTTTTGAAAGCTCAGCCATGTGTTCCTGAGCTTATGAATGTATTTTAAAAAGTGATCAGCTGAATGTTTGATAATTAGAAGTATTGTAAGTAAACTAGCTCTCGGCCAGCCTGTAGTGTTTGTGAAAAGGCAACAGTGACAAAAAGGTTGTTTTGCTAAATCTTTTAAGGCTCTTAAATCTGTGCAGCTCTGCTTAAATACATGCATTGTCTCCTGTACATGGGTAGTTAAATGATTTCTGTTCATTTTATTACAAAAAGTCATTCTAAATCTTTAGATAAGCTTGCTGACCTCTATTGTTTGTTTGCAGTGTGTTCACATCTGCTATAGCTGGAAATGATGCAGTATTAGTTACAAGTGAAAAATATAAAAGAAGCAGCAACTACATTTCTTTTGTCCGCACATTTTTAAGAGAAACATACATGGGCTCAAGAGATTTTAGTGTTGTTTGCTACTGTGTTTGATAGTGAAAGATCTTCCTGTCATTGCATAGAAATCTTTCAGAAACTTCTGAAATAGTTTGATACCTGGTGGTGTGGAGGTTGACTTTCCAGACAGTAATATATTCCTATAGTACCATATGCATACACAATAGATAAATGTAATCCCTTGCATATATCACTGAATCTTTTACTCTAGAAGAGAATTTTGTGCACAAGCATTTTACTGTAGTTTGCCTCTGTGGAGTATTGTATTTCTAATTCTGGGCTTCTCTTTTTATGCTGTTACTAAGCAACCATATGAAGTATTCCTTGTTTGTTTCTGTTACTTGTGCATTTGACTTTTCCTTTTTTTATAATTCAAAAGAACTGTCTTCCTGCTGTTCTGACTAGTGTTTTCGTATGCATATGCAGTCCTCTTGATGCTTCATTCAGCCATATCTGGAGACTCCCTGTTGCCGTGGTCTGTGCCGACAAGTAAAAACGAGGCAACCTGACTTCCGGGAAGAGAAGCAGTGGGACGTAGCTGCAGGGTTTGTTCAGCATCCATGTGGATTTCTTATAAAAGACAGGTATTTCTCCTAAATTTTACTTTTATATGTGATAAAGATTTTACATTGGTGACAAGCTTTTGAAGAAAAAGATGGATATGAGTGGCACTTTTTTAATTTCTTACTGTTGGGAATACACTATTAAGACTTGTTAACTGCATCTGTAGCAAAAAGTATGTGTGACTGCATATTCCAGCAGTAAGCTGCATGATTTTGTAGGAATGAAATTTTTTAGCTCCTATTGTCGGTAGCCTAGAATTGACGAGCCAAAACAGGCAATACTAGGCACCAAAAAGTGATTATGCGGGGGCCTAGTGTGTTTTAATGAGACAAGCCCTCTACTTTTTAAGCCTTTGTACAGGGCCAGCGTGTCTCCTAGAATGTGTCTGGAACGCATGCTAGTCTTGTATCCTCAAAAAGACCTCGTCTAAATTTGAACAAAAGTTGCGCCAACCTATTTTGAGTACAACCAGTTCAGCAGTAAGCTCAAAATTGAGGAAGCAAAAAGGCATCTATGTCCTGTGCGATGTAAGTTCACGTTAAAGAGCCCCAGCTCGTCAAACGTTCCGAAGTCCTCTCCCACGGCATCTCTCATAGCCTGGGTTGCTTTGGGATGTTAAACCACATAAACCAAACCAGTCATTCTTTACCACCCCATCTGACTTGTCTTTCTTTCCTCATATCACCAAAAGATAGTGCATACATAAGACTTGCCACTATTCCTGAGAATACCTAGATTATTATATATTGATGTGCTTTATGATTATGTAATTTTCCTCAGTGGAGCATTGCATTTCATATTCTGGGCTTCACTTTTCATGCTGTTACTCAGCAACAATATAAAGTATTCCTTGTTTGTTTCTGTTACTTGTGCATTTGACTTTTCCTTTTTTTATAATTCAAAAGAACTTTCTTCCTGTTGTGCTGACTAGTGTTCTCGTATGCATATGCAGTCCTCTTGATGCTTCATTCAGCCATATCTGGAGACTCCCTGTTGCCGTGGTCTGTGCCGACAAGTAACAACGAGGCAAACTGACTTCCGGGACGGGTAGCAGTGGGGTTTAGCAGCGTAGTTTCTTCAGCATCCATGTGGACTTCTTATAGAAGAAAGGTATTATAAATTTTGCTTTCATATATGATAAAGATTTTACCTTGGTGACAAGCTCTTGAAAGGAAAAGATGGGCATGAGTGCCACTTTCTTATTTTCTTGCTCTATGGAAATACACTATTGAGACTTGTTACTGGCATATGTAGCAAAAAGTATGTGTGACTGCATATTCTAGGGTAACTATAATATACTTAATCATTCCTTATTATTGCTCTTGTATTCACCTAGAACCTTGGTGTAGCTGGTCTCCTTCAGTAATTACTTAGGTGTGTGTGTTATCTGCTATGGCAAACAGAGGTATCACTCATAGTAGAAAAAATCGGAGCAAACATGCATACTGGCATCACTTGCTGGTAGCATGCACCAAAATGTATGTATACATACTGATAATTTGCTGCTCAACATGTTTATTTGCTTGATGTAGCAAATGGTAGAGGAGAGAGTTTACTATTGATTAACACTCTGATGACCAAGCATACTCGCGTGTAAATTGCACTCCTTTGTTTTCTGGGCCCCTATTGTGATTAACCAATGTTGAATGATATAGAGGATCAAAGGGAATACAACTAAAGACAATAGTTTCTATCTCCTAAGGGTGTTTTACAGGTACTAGTTTGTACAGAACGTGGTCGGAAACCATGCAATTAGCATATTTTGAGGAAACAGAGGGATCTGAGTGACGAGAGATGTGTATGATGCTAGCACAAAGCATGTGAAATTGGCAGAAAATTTTTGAGCATGTATATTGTGAGCGCAGCGCGTGAACTTTCACCTCTTTCATCTGTATAGATCCATCATCATCATCATCGCTGACTGCTGCTCGGAGCGTCGCGCGCTGTGTGACAGCTGGTGCTGAAAAAGAACAGACGTTTGTGCAAGTGCTGTCTCACAATATTTTTTTTCTAGGTGACACCATGATAAATTTTGATATGGCGCTACATCAAACACACAATTTCATTGTTGCCGTAGGAAACCGATTGCTTCTGTGTCAAGGGTTTGTGCAATAAACGAAGGTATGAATTTGCATCTGCTTCTTTCACCAGTCTCATTTTTTACGAAATATTACACACATGTGAAGAGTGAGTAAAATACACATGATTATTGGACGCTTGAAATATGGTTAACCTAACACAAGATATTAATACTTTGTATGAACATGATTCTTTAAAATAAAGGTGGCCAATTATCGGAACACAGTCGTTACGGTGTCCATATACATTATCAATAGTCCAATCATAGGAGGTATAAATACGTTCTATTTAAATACATTCAATTCAATCACGGTGGCCAATTGTCGGAAGGGAGGTCATACATAGATCATATGTGTTCTAAAGACTTTCTTTTGATGGTCGATAGCTTCTATGATCATATTCTCTAAAGACGTCGCATAAAGTGATCATAGACATTTTTGTAAGGGCAGAGAGGAAAACGAGAGACTTATGAGGCTAGCCTTATTACAAAAAGGCAACACAATGAAGAAAACGCTGCGCACAGGAACACGTACGAGGTACAAACGCGGACGCCGCGGCCAACGAAAACAACACCTGCCCCTACACAAGGCGCCCGATCACGCTGGAAAGCATGAAGCTCGCACAACTATGGAATAACATGATACTAGCGTTTTAACAAATAGCAAATAGACAGAAACTCGAGGAACGCTTTCGTAGATATAACAAAAGGGGAGCTGAACCCGATATCGTTTTCGCAGACGCGAAGATCTTCGAAAGTGCTAGCGTAAGCGTTAAAAAGTATTCAGAAAACGAAATTACGAACCATATGGCAATAGAATTGATGCGGCTTTAATAGAAGGCTGATTTCAACACTCACGTTTTGAAATGGAGATAACCATCAGAAATCGTAGCGTTGCAAAAAAACGAACTCACTTCCCAGGATGAAAAACTACGAATGAATACAAAAAGCCGCAACACTGTGTTGCAAAGACATTACAACTAACAAGATTCGTATAAAGGAGGATATTATTGAAAAAACCTTCATGAAAATCATCCCAAAAAAAAGGAGCGACCGCACTCATTTTTCTGAATATTTACTCGCCCCCTAGCTGTCGCAGAGCTAACTTCGATGCACTAATGAAAGAAGCAGTAAGAAAATCCAAGGACATCCATCCAGTGATAGTGCAGGACATTAACGACCCGCACAGTAAATGGGGGTATAGGACAGAATCGAAGAAGGGAAGATCCCTCGTAACCATCATGGATAGGCAAACCCTGGAGCTTGTAACCGACTCCCGTTTCCCCACAAGAGGAAAGGTGGGATACACGGCCCAAATTCACACTGACCCGGAATATAGAATATTATAGAACTGTTGTTTGGGCTACTTGGCACATTCTGAACCAGAAATGTTACGCGTGACGGATGAGGATAAAGAAGGCACACGAACGCCAGGACTAGCACTAGAGCTCGTCCTATTGTTTGTGTGCCTTTTTTATCCGCGTCCATGCGCCGTATTATTTCTGATAAAGAAGAGTATATATGGACCCACACCAACAAAAATTTTGGTAGTGGCCACTACGTAAACCTTACACCGTAAACCTAACGGAGTACGGCAGACTCCGCGTAACGCTAAGAGCACCGACTGGCACAAGTTCGGAGAACAAATGGGCGGATGGCTGGAGGGTGGATGGGTTGCCGAACTTGCGCCATTTGGAGACAAATTTTCACGAATTTCCGCAACTTGTGACGCCATTCAAAAGGTTACAATAAATCCGGGATGGGCATCTGATCAGTAGCACCTGTTTGGTCAGTGCAAGCGGATTTTGAAGAGTGCTTTGCGACGAGCTCATGCATCACATCATCGCCGACGCGGCCGCGCGATATGTTAGCTAGCGTCCTTATCGCGTTTCGGCTAAGGAAGTCGACGCTTTTAGGCCCAAACTCGACGATATGCATACGATCTCATTCAGTCGTCAAGCCGAGGGACATCGCTGCTAGTACTGGCCAAAAAGAAAGACCACACTTTGCAGTTCTGTGTTGATTGCAGGAAACTGAATAACGTCAGTAAAAAGTAGGTACATCCACCCCCCTTGACCGACTCCGTGACACCAGATTGTATTCTTTGGAACTAAAAAGCGAATATTAGCAGATGCGGGTGGATGTACGAGACCGCGAGAAAACGGTGTTCGTGAAACGCGATTGACCATACGAATTTAAGGTGTTTCCGTCTAGGCTTTGCTCCGCCCCAGCCACGTTCCTGCACATTATGGACACATATTTTCTGTTGTGAGTGGCAGTCGTGGTTTATGTACCCGGATGACCTGGCCAATTTCTCGTCTAGCTTCAACCAGCCTTGGAGCGCTTGCGCATTGTCTTTCAAGCCTTCCAATGCGCAGAAAAATGTAAGACAAATGTAATTTCGCGTTCGAGGAGCTCCGTTTCTTAGAACATATTGTCAGTGCATAAGGCGTTTTCGAGATCCCGACAGGACTCCTGCGGTCTACAGCTTTCCAACACCAACCGACAAGGATGCACGTCGACACATTTTAGGCCGCTGCTTGTATTACCAGTTTTTTCTTAGCTTTATCTTGCCTAACTGAACCATTGACAACCTTTGCAAAAGATGCCGCACCTTGTTTTGTTAAGAGAGCCGAAGACAACGTCTTGAATGAGCTTCGCCACCGCCTTCAATGTCCTCCAGTACTAGCCTATTTTGACCAGACTGCAGAAACGGATGTCCACACTGACGCCAGCAAAGTCAGCTTCGGGGCGATCTTCATACAGTGGCAGGATGGCGCGGAACGTGTCATCGACCACGTGAGCTGCACTCTTTCTCGATCGGAAATATACTATCGAACGATACAAAAAGAATGTCTTGCCGTAATATGAGGCCATCTGGCCAACAGGCCAGAAGGCCTGTTTGTTAGAGGAACCCTTCGGTTGGACATACGATGTAACTCTCGTCTATAAGTCCAGCCGGCAGCACCAAGACGCGGACTGTTTATAACGAGCGCTCGTGGACTGGACTCAGCAGGACATTAATGATGAATCTCTTTTTATTAGTGTCATTAGAGCAACCCGTATGGAGTAGCATCCACTGAGAGATTCTGAGTTGGCGCCGCAAATTCAATTCCTGGAAGGTTTTAATGCTTGTGTTCCGTGTATGTTTAGTCATTAGCTACTTTTGTCCATTACGCGACGGGGAGCACAGTACCAACGCAACTTTGACAGCCACAGACATTTGTTTGTTGTAGTCAATCCCAGTTACGCTCCGCAATCTTGAGCGCTTGTCATGATTAAACATACGCAGGCCATATGTCATTCGTGCGCTGGCAAAGATTAGGCATAATTATTATTTGCTAAAATTACTAGTATCAGTGGGGACATACGTCAAAGGTGCTGCAAGCGCCAAAACGAAACTTCGCCTACTTTGAAACCAGCCGCCTTTCTGCAGTCCTTTGCGCCACCGAAGAGCCCTTTGTCGTAGGCGTCACTTGGTAAACACTGATTTGCGGTTACGACCAATTACTTATTACGGTATGCTGAGAGCCCATTACTTGCAGGTGGCGCTATTAATGAGGTTGACGCAATGTTAGTGCACAACATCGTCCAGCTTCATGATGCTCCTGCAGCAATTACGTTATCACTAGGCCACGCAGGCATGTTCATACGGCTTGGTTAAAGCGGAGCTTTATATGTTGGCTGGTAGCTTACGCAATCACGTCAGCGCGAAGGTGGGAGTGAAAACAGAGAAAAAGGTGCCGTAGTGGAGGGCTTCGTCCAATGCACGATAGAGGCTTTAGCCTCATCGCTGTTCAGTGATCCAAAGTGTCCCCTAGAATTTGTTGCATTTCGAACTTGGTTGATACAGAATGAAGTACAAAGAATGTAAAACCATGTAGAGACCTCGAGCAACACCAAAACCCACTCACAAACAAACAAATAGCTTCTTTTTAGAAGAACGCGATCAGTGACAACCCGCTCAGTCGTTACAAGGAAACGCCAGTGTTAGGCGGCAAAGACATATTTTCTGTTAACACGTGCGGTTCGGGAAGCGTTATATTGAAGCTGATTGGGAGATAAGAATGTCAGCGACGTGTGTGGCGATGGTGTGCGAGGTGGATGATATACCATGCAAAAATCTACACTCACAATAGTTCACTTCGAACAATTGGCCACAAAGGTGATAGGGCACATGAGATCGTGGCTATCATTCCACGCAGTACATAGTCCAACTGCGCTGACGAGGCGACATCTTGTGGTAATGATTTGTGCGCCATTACATCATCATCATCGCCATCATCATCATCATCATCATCATCATCAGCCTGACTATAGTCACTGCAGGGCGAAGGCCTCTTCCACATTTCTCCACTTAACCCGGAGCCATTGCGAGCCATTACGATTTGGTCCAACATCTAAATTTGGCAGGGTAGAGCGCCATTCAAAATAGAATAGACTGAACCGGTATCGAGGAGGGCTGTCGTGCAACTACCATCAATACCCACATCTAGAATATTGCACTCTGCTTTAGGAGAGGTGTCTGACGCAGACCTGAGAGTCAGTTGTCAAACGTTATTTATGATGAGAAGGTGAGAGCGGTGAGCATTGTGCTAGGAGCATCGATAGTCGACCTCGAAACAAAGGCTGTTGGAATAAACGTAGCCGGGGCCCGCTGTGGAAATGGATCGGGCGGTAATCGGCTGCTTCTGCAGGTCGCAGTTGATAGTACTACCTTGTTGTAGACGAGGGTGATATATAGTTGGAGAGTTTGGACGCGGCTGTGTAGTGCTTAGTGGGTGGCCGACCATGCTGCAGGCTAGCGATTTACAAACGAGGCGTGTGCTGTGAAGGGCTAAGGGCTAGGGCGGAAAGGGACGACGCTCCGGGCTGTTGCAGAAACTACCGAGCTCCTGTAAAGTAGTGCGCGATGCGTATATTCGTATTGTTGTAACATAGACGACTCCCCTGGCTTTCTACAAGGCGGTCTGCGCCGGCACGACGGAAAGGAGGGACCAAGCCGTGGTCCACGATGCGCACGGATAAGACGCCGGGGACCCGCGCCGCGCTAGAGGAAAGGAAGGAGCACGAAGAATTATGTTTCCTGTGGACGAGTAGGAATGACCGCCTGCAAGCCTGCGTGTTCTCCTCGGTTGCTTTGAAACCTTCGGCAGGACCGCTCTGTTTCCTGCAAACTGCTGTGTGTCTATGTTGGCATCACCGTGACAGCGCTCCGAAAGACAAATGGCGACAGAAGCAGCCATGCTTATGTATTTTGTATTATTTTATTACTGTTTTATTTTTCTCCCTCTCTAAGCGGGCTACGTGCTCTCATCATTTTACAGTTGTTTAAGTCAGTTCCTCTCCAGAAATAAACAAAGATGATCGAGCATTGAGTCACTTCCTCGAGGTCCCGGGCAGCGCACGGAAGGCCCAGCTCATCGCAGTTTCGATTTCAAACCATCGCACGGCGCACAACAAACTGGCTGGCAGCGAAGTGATCACCAGGCATTGGAGCCCATGATTGCAGTCTGGTGACTGCTTGACGTTTTCCCTTTGAGATTAACCCGGCTCTCGAAGTATGTGTCGGGGCTGGCAGGTTTATCCATTATCGGAGATAGCGTGGTGTTCGTGGTCCGCCGCAATAGGGAACGATTAGGGAATTTCTAGTGTGAGCTGATCATTGACCTGAAGTCTTTACGGCAGCCTCAATTGCTATTTTTTTTAAACAGTTGTGGGTGAAAACGGGAAGGGCTGTGCCCAAGCCTGAACTTATCAATGCCATTTGCGCTCTGAAAGCAGACGACGATGAGCTCCTCGAATGTTTGGAGCTAATTAAGGAACGGGAAAAAAAGAGGAAGGAGCAAAACGTCATGCCGACGAAGAGAAACGTGGCGCAGACGACGTCAAGCGCCGTGAAAAGGACGTTTAAATGAAGCGGATAAAGCTTGAACTGAAGAAGGCTAAAGCGCATCTTGCTGTTCCTCAGGCAATGGGCGTTGGATACCGGTGCAATATTAAGATCAAAGATCTGGTGCAATCATATCAGCTTGGTCAGGACATTAATGTGTTCCACGTGAACTTTGGTGGAGATGCGAAAAAAGAGACTTGACGAAAGACTCTTGGCCGCAGCACCTCTTGCCTTTGTTGCCGTGTCAGGTCACTGATGTAAATGCCACAATGAGCAAGCAGGACTCTGACAATTATAAAAAATAAACGCGAACACTCTAAAAAGATATCATTTGTCTCCCGGAGCATACCGTCAAAGGTTCCGTAAAGGAGCACAATCGAAAGGAGAGAAGTACCAGGAATTTGGCTACAATATAAAGATTAACTTGGTAGATTGGCTGAATAGCGTAGACGTATATGGCGATGATGATAGTGTCCTAGAATGCATGTGCTTGGAGCAATGTTTCCGCACCATACCAGAATCGATGCCGCTCTGGATATTAGATTGGTCGCAGGTGAAGACAATGCAAAATGCCGCCGAACTAGCAGACGAATACGCTTGTCTTCGCGGTGTCCAAGAAGACAACCGCGCTAGAGTGTATCGCAGCCAGAGCGAGCGACATGGTGAATCAGGGCCGAGGGAGGAGAAGGCTGGCGCTAAGCTTTCTTGCGAGAAAATAGGGCTGCAAAGAGAGATGAGCGCGAGAATGGCATCTCACGGGAGCCAGCGAAAGTCGTTGACGAAAGGAAAGAGAAGGAAAAAAGGAAGCTATTGTAGCTCAAAAGTCTATTATTTGTTACAAGTGCCAGCAGTCAAGGCATGTTGCGTCAGGTAGCAGGGGTGCGCGAGTAGTGTTCTCCTACGTTAACGAAAGCGGTGAAAATTTGGCACCTAAACCTTACATTGGGGACTTCACTGTCAACGGAAAGAGTTGTAAGGCCCGTCAAGATTCTGCCGCAAGAATGAATGTTGTCCATTCTTTGCATGTTAACGGCGCAGAATTCACGGGCGAATGTGCTTGGATCTGTCAGGCTGTGCTAAGCGACAGCGTCTATTTGCCTCTGGAGCACGTCCTTATCGAGGGTCCTTTCGGGTTCCTAGTAACAGAGGCTGCTGTTTAGGCTAGCCTGCCAAAGGAGTACCATTACTTATTTTCTAACAGATCCGAAATGCTCTAGAAGGCGCAAAGACCGAGTTTCGAACAGGGGGACGTCAGTGCACTAACGCGGTGGAAAGCAAGAGCGTTAGCAGGTCGGCTAATCTATGCCGAGCCCGTCGAGGGAAGCAGTAGCCGTGAAAACAGCAATGACACTCAGACAAGGGCATGACCTTTCTGCAAACGTTCAGGGAGTTTTAACGGCAACGGGAAAGCGTGAGCAAGAAAAGAACGTCGATTCAATCGATTCAATTCTCCCACCATCTTGCAGTAGTTTGGAGCGTTTGCTGTCGGCAGACAAAGTTACGATTCTCATAAAGACGGAACCTCTAGGAGAAATGTGACACCGCGAAAGATGGCCTATTCGGTCACTATAAGGAAAAAAGAGGCATGATGTGTGATCAGCTGATTGTTCCAAAAAGGTACAGAGAGCAGTTGCTTCATCTGGCACATGGAAGCGTATGGGCAGGCCACTTAGGGCTGGAAAAAGTAAGGCACGCCTCTGGTAGGAATTTTATTGGCCTCTGTGGTTCAGGAATATGAATAAGTTTGTGAGGTCTTGTGACAGCTGTCAACGCGTAGGAACACTGCATGGCAAACAAAAGGCGTCTATTCAGCTGGTTCCGATAATAACAGAACCTAGCAACCGCTTGGTGACCGACAATATCGGGCCGCTTCCAGCCACGAAGCAAGGTTATAAGTACCTGCTCTGACTGCTTTGCCCTGCGACGAAATTTTGGGAAGCTCTGCAGAGGTCGTGGGCAGGCTACTTTTTGTATCTGCACGAATGGGTTTTCCCTCGGGAATGCAGTGACAACGGTGTTGTGTTCATCAGTGCTCTGACCTCAACATTCCTAGAAAGGTGTGGAGTTAAACAGATTCGCAGTAGCCTAGCGCACCCGCAATCTAACGGTGTTGAGGGATGTCATTCTATCATGAAAAGAGTGCTCCGAGCGCTGTGCCATTAGCGCAAGAAGGAATGGGACGCTTCCCTTCCGGCCACGTTGTTCGCGCTCAGGACGGCGCGCCAGAAGTCGACGGGGTTTATACCTGCTGAATTGGTTTACGGGAGGAATTTTCAATCTCCTTTGCTCAGTTGAAAGAGATATGGGAGGACTTGACAGTCGTGGAGTACGTCGTGAGGCTTTTGGAAAGGCTAGACAGGCAGGCAAATTAGCTGAAGTGCAAATGGAGGAGAAAAGAGGCATGTCTAAGGTCTATTACGACCGCGGTGCTAAAGAACGCTCATTTAATCCAAATGATAAGGTGATATTTCTGCAACCGTCGAGAGTCAACAAACCGAAGATACAGTGGGGCGGCCCTGCTTTTGTTCTGGCGAAGCTGTCGGCAAAAACTTACCTGGTGCGAATGCCGGGCAAACGAAATATTTGCAACATCTATTACGTGAATCTTTTGAAGCCTTATTCTGACCGGCAGTCAATCGTAAACCTCGCGTTAAACATGCCAGAGGAGGTCAGCTTAGAAATGTCAAGCTTAGAAAATGAAAGGCGTGATTACACGGCAGCTGAGATAGAGCAACTCGCCATCCAGCACAATTCTCTTGACCCAGAACAGGCAGAGAGCCTCCGCAAATTGGTGGCTGAGTTTAGGGATTTGTTCTCTAGGCAACCAGGAAGAACAAATCTGGTCCCCCATGATATCGAGCTAACTGACACGGCACTGATCAACTCAAAGCCTTAATGAATGTCGCCACACCACTGGAATATCCTCTAAGGAAAGGTGGAAAAGTTGCTAGAGTTAGGCCTGATTAAAGAAGCTGAGAGCAATTATAGCTCGCCTATGATCACCGTCGACGCGCCCAGGGAAATATCCGCGACCCTGTGTCGATTACAGAAAACTGAACACGGTCAACAAAGATACGGTTTTCCCAATGGCAAATATTGACTATATGATTAAACAGGTTAACACTGAAAAGTGCATATAAACTCTCGACTTTGTTAGAGGGTACTGGCAGGTGCCTCTGAAAGGGAGAGCTCAGCAGTTCGCGACATTTGTTACGCCTTTTGTGGCATGTTAGCTTCCACTGCCTGAGCTTTGGACTGAAAAACGCGCCATTCTATTTTTCAAGCTTGATGAGCAAGGTGCTACGCGGCATGGATAGCTTTGCAGTTCCCTACTACTGGCTTCACATCCCCTCTTCAAGATACGGGGCCGACCGCATCCTTTCGAGAGCGAGTTCCAGACGGGAGAGGAGTTGTTGTGATCCGGACGACTCCCCTAGCTTTCCATAAGGCTCTCGGCGCCGCCGTGATGAGAAGGAGGGACCGCGCAGCGGCCCGCTATGCGCACGGACAAGATGCCGGGGACCCGCGTCGCACAGGAGGAAAGGAAGGATCACAAAGAATTATGTTTTCTGTGGCCGAGCAGAGATGACTGCCTGCAGGGCAGCGTGTTCACCGTGGTCCCTTTGAAGCATTCGGCGGGACCGCTGTGTTTCTTGCCATCTGCTGTGTGTGTGTGTCGGCATTACGGTGACAGTTCGCCGAAGGACAAATGGCGACTTTTTCGAACCTTTGGAAGCGGCCGTGCACATGTATTTTGTACTTTTTTTACTGTATTTTTCTCTCTCTTTAAATGGGCTACGCACCCTCATCACTGTACTGTTACAGCACTGTATACTGTACATTACAGCAGTACTGTATCACCGGAGGTGGTCGAGCACTGAGTCTCTTCTTCGAGGACCTGGACAGCGCAGGGAAGTCTCAGCTCCTCGCAGCTTCGATCCCGAACCAACGCACGGGCACGACAGTATGTGGCATCCGTGAAGCTAAAAGACATACAGGCAGCTATTGGAACCAGCATACTTAGTTCATTGAAATATCCTGTGCATGTACGCATCATCGACAAGATCGGCAGGATGATGAGGATCAGAGAATTAATTTTCTTAAAAACCGCTGCAGGGCGATTACGTTCGCACGCTTCAATTCAGGAGGGCGCTCGGCCTCGTCGCATCGGAAATTAAGCCAACAGCGTTCGCAGAACAAATCGCGATTTAGGCCTCTGAAGAATGTCCCTCTTCTCTCTTCGCATAAACGTGCGCCATTTTGCGTCCCGGATAGCCCGGGGCTCCGCGCGGGCACTGTTACGAATCAGATGACAATAAATAGCACTGCAAAGTGGGCTAGTTGTAATGGGTTCAATTTAAAACACTTGTACAAAAGCAAGGACAACTGAGAAAAACGAACACAACGCGGAAATCTCCTGCTGGTCTGCTCCATTCAGTACGCGGGTAACTCGAAGGCATTCCGCAGAGCTGTAGGTGTCCACTACTCTCAAATGTTCTTCTGTTTTGAGCTGGATTTTTCTTAAAGCATTACTGGTCCTAGCTCTCGGCTGAAGCAGGACTTGGAACTTATATCGGACCTCAATAAAATGCTCCAACTGATCAGCATAGACTTTGCTTTACCCCTCTGCTGGGCCGAAATATGGCAGTGAGTTGGCATTAGTGGCAACCTACTGCTCTGGATCCGCTGTTACAAGCAATAAGTTTGCATGGTAGCGCTGCAATCGTATTGTGAACTTTTTCTTCGAGCATATATATTTACTTTTCGGTGCCCAGAACGTTTTGTCTCGAATAAATGAACAGGGTTTGCAGTGGAACTGATTAAAGCTATCACCCCTTCAAGTCCGACAAGAAACCGCAGATCACCTTTGCTTGCACACTTCTTCAGGTACCGAAAGTTATGTTTGCAGTCGCGAGAAAACCGCTTTGGGCACTCACGTAAGCCTATAGACCTTAAAACCGAGGTCACCTCAGACTCTTGGAGACGGGAACTATGGGTGGGACCACTCCAAGCTCTGATGGCCATTCATTGAAGTACTGCTATAGATACCCACGGGCACCTCAGATCTGCGGGAAAAATCTTCAGCTCCTTTATACGTTCCAATATGGTTTTAGAACCACTACCATCGCTGCCATAGCATCAGAGTTTTTACCGGCACCTGTCGAGCTTGAAGCCTTTAATCTGGGGCCCCCTTTATCTGCATGACCTGAGCTTAGGAAGTCGCTTTTCGGCAGAGCCAAGAGCAGTTGTTTAAGAGCTGTGTCAGTGCAGACACTGTACGGTAACCTTATTCTGTAAACTGTCATCCCCATCTGCGATCTTCAGCTGCGTACATGACAGATGCGCCGGTTATAGCTTTGTGCGGGATAAGGGCAAATGTTCTGACATCTCGTTGTTACATTAAAGAACGATAAAGGTTGGTATAAGAGTGGTCACGGCTTCTTAATATGGTCTCAGAAATAACCTTTTTAGGGCTGTAGGGAGCTCGTACATTTACCACGCCAGGTTATGTGTGCCCTTCGGAGACGTCAACTCACATTGGAATTCTTAAGTACAGGCTAAGGTCGATTGAGCTGCCGCTAATGTAAACTTCGATTTTTCCCTACAAGTCATAGATTTGTGGGTGTCCGTTCAAGGTAAATACTTGCGGACTACATGTCGCCGAGAAGCCTCCGCCAGCCACCTTCACCACACATACATTTCATAAGTGATTTTGGCTCCGCCTCAACTTCTGCTCGGTAGAAGCTTCCTGCCAAGGGCGCGCGTGACTTTAGTGAGTACCGATCGTTGTCAGTATAGTTGAACGTTAGTTCCACACAATCACCAGATCTTCGAGAGTGGCATGTGTGTTCCACACTGCCACAAGCTAACGTTAGATAGGTATATAATATTCGTCAAGGGCTCTCGGACATGCTGAAGCAATTTGTGGTAATCACATGCATCATGAGGGATGGCCTAAGTGAAGCGCACTTAAGTGAGATGTCAAAGGACAGGGTGTGGCACGTGAGGATCCGGGCAGAGCTAAAAGAACGATGTCCCGAATTAAAGTAATTAAATTCAAAGACGCGTTAGCGCTCTACATGGCTCTCTAGAAGTGAAGCGTTTCAAGTGTTACAAAATGCTAGCACAGAGCTGGTGTATATTGCTCCCGTGTCACTTCACGGGACCTCGCAAGACAATACGTGGCCGGTCCGAAGGTGCGCGCACACGCCTACAGCGTTACATTGCCTGACTGTAGCAGTTATAGCATTCCAGCGTTTATATTCAAAGTATTGTAGGGATACATTGAATTGAGAACCATTGCAAAACGTAAAACAGACCCAAAGGCTTGAAACGAAAAGTGCAGATTATATGCTGCTCAGAGACACTTCTACCTATCCACATATCCACAAGAACGTAATCTGTGGCGCAACAAGAAAGAGAGAGGTTTGACTGGCGCAATTTAGCATGATTTCCACCTCGCTGTCTAGGCACGTGGCAATCTGGCTGAATTTTACTGCACTGTCTTCCGCTGCGGTGCGTTTTCTGACCCCCTATCGAGAGGCGTCCAGTTTTTTGTCAGTGTGAACGTTCTCGGAGTTATTTTCGAGCCAGCAGCGGTGTCTCCGAGAGTGTGCGGTGAGGGTCCTGCGTGTCCGTGACGCACCGTTACTTTGATAGCACATCACAAATATAATGTGAGGGCTGTAGGGGTCTTTTTGAAAAAAAAATGTTATAATTATTGAGTATTTTTACCATTATATGCATGTCGTTCTTAGCATTGCTTGCTCGTTTGCCTAAAAAGCGGCAGGAAACTCTGAACGCTGCCAGGACAGTGTTTTTGGGGCACAATCTAGCGACGGTCACAGACTTGTTGCTTGAATTGAGAGCTAAGCGGCCTGTCCGCATGAGATATATCGGTGCGGGGCATTGTGACCAAACCAGTGCTTGATTTGTTTTATCAGAAACTTAGAGGGGCCAATGGTTAGTCTTTATTCGGCTAGGAACATGAAATCGCTTTTTTCGCAATAAATCAACACGTAGGCACAGAAGTAAAAAGACCACTTTCTCTTTTTCTGAAGATGGGACCAATCTGCTAAGGCTTTTGAGTCTTCAGATTCTTGACAGCGGCATCCCCACAGAGGTTTTTTGAATCTAGAATATTTCGAAGCTGCCACGGTGATCAAGCTCTATTAAAAGGAAGCTGCCGGTGCGTCTCAACGGAAGTTGAAGTCGTATATCGCCGCTTTAGGCCCTGAGGATATACTTTACTTCCAGTGTCCTGGCAGGTGAGTGCTTTTTCCGCAGTAATACGGCAATACCTTAGGAAAGCAGAGTCCGTCCCAAACTGTAACGCGATAGTAATTCAGTGCTACGCATTAAGGAACGCGTTGTTGCAGTGACTATGTGGTTCCTAAGTTATCATATGATGCGGATTCGTCAGCGCCAACGGTTTCTGCGCAGGCGTTCCGTGTTTAAATGCCTTAGTATTGCCGCCATGTCGGCACTTTGGAAGCGGCACTGTTCAGCTGAGCGACGAGAACAGCGGAAACATGGCACGTACCCGCTTTCTACAAAAATCAGCACAGGACATTTTGCGAAGAACAGCTACCAGTTGGTGGCTAAGATCAGTTTTTGTGCCGATGGTCAACCATAACCATAGTTCACCCCGAAGATTATGTTGCTCACTAACTCGCGCTGTGTAAATTTATGAGTTTTCAACGTGGAGTCTTTGAAGTGGCGCTCTGCCACAGGCTCGCGCGTTCACATTGAGAAGAGGGGATTTTATTTAAAAGTGCTGTGGTCTGGTCCTCTGTTGTTTGAAATGTTATCGAGTGTGGAGAGGAGTGCAGCATGTTTTTCTGCTTGGTCGAATATTTAGGGACATCTCCCAAGGGGGAGTAGATTTGTAATAAGGGAGTATTTATTCATTGGCTTCCACACAAGGGCAGCCATACGGCTACCGCTTTCGTTTGTAGCCGTATGGCTGCCCTTGCGTGGATGCCAATGAGTAATGTCTGCTTTATTGTTTTTGCTGTGACCATCTCTTCAATTTCAAGCTGCTTTTCACATATGTTAACACTGAATTGCGACGTGACAACGGTACAGTTTTTTCGCACCTGTCTATGAATAAATATAGGCGTATTTAAAGCGCCGATGTTTTTTTTTTCTAAAATGTTTCTTTTTCATCCGCGCTTTGTGGCAGTTGTTTGAAGCGCTCCGCTCACTGTTGTCGCAGTGGTGTTTGGTGTCTATGACTGCGTCAAATATATTTATTGATGCCCTATTGCAAAAACCAGCGTCTCCAGTGCGCAACCAGTAAGATTTTCGCGCTGGTTTTGCACTGGATCTGCTGGGCACGTTGGAGGTCAGCGATATTCACTGGAGCAGTAACGGGAAGACACTGGCTGCACTGGTGCGATGGGAGAAAAACGCTGGGATTAGACTTTTGACGCTGGGTGTGTCGCTGGCATCGGCGATGCACTGGGAGAAGCGCTGTATGTGCGCTGGGGCCGCACTGGTTCCAGTGCCCCAGTATAGCCGGTGCGGCCTGCGGCGCCAGCCGGAGTAGCATCCCTCAGGGGCCAACAGGGCAAAAACGTACTTTCAATCGACCATCGGGGGGCATATGAAAAATATGGTTCAAGCAAGCACTTTTCGCTGCGAAGTCGTTGCCCATTTGTAAGAAAACAAAGACAGTATCTTTTTTCTAGAGTTTCCATGCTTCCATAGGTCGTTTCAAGCGTTTCGAGAGAGACAACCACCGCCGCGCCTCTGTCTCATGACACACTGACGATTAACGCACTACTAAAGCTGGAATTGAATAATGTGGGCTACCATGCATAACCAACTTCACAGCTGATCTTAAGGGCACTCTAACGCAATGATTACTGTCAAAATGTTCAATGCGGTCTCAATCGCAGGCGAGCGTAGCCTTCACCACGGCCCATTATAAACAGCAGAAAGAAAAACTAAAACCAGGAGGAGAGTAGTTTACCGAGCGATGGGCCCATGAGAGAAAAAAGCAACAACATACAGCGCTTGTAATGTATAATATGTGGCGTGTTCCTCAAGCTTTTGCGCTCCTAGCCAAGCCCTCGGTCATCACAACGCTTCCCCAAATGTTTACATACAAATAAGGTTTAGTTACACGCAATATAGGGTCGTCGCAGCAGCGTTTGCCGGTATCGAAGCTTCGTCGCACTTTTTTTTCCTTGCAGTTTTTTGCTAAAGCTCCGTGTTCAGCGAAAATTACGCCCACGGTAGCAGAGCACCAAGAGACGGCGCTGGTAAATTTGCCAGCGGTGTGAAACTCCAGATGTTAAAATGATTCCAGCGCACAAAATAGCGCACATAGGCACTCAAAACATTAGTTGCAAGTCGTGGGAGCAGACAGCAAGCTCCAATGATTAAGAAGTTGTAATTGTTAGAGCGGTAGCAACGGCCTGTAAACTGCAAAACATGAAGTCCCAACCTTATAAATGCGGGTCATGACATAAAATGCAGAAATATTTCAAACAATTCCCGTTCTCGGCGTGGCCGAGCGATAAGACCCCACTAACAGGCGCTTATCAGGGTCATTGGTTTTAGGAATTAGCACTATGTGGGATGTTGTGAAAGACAGCTGAACACGTGTTTTCTCATAGCTTTCGTCAACAACCTTCAGCAGAGCCTGGGCTATTGCAGGTTTGAACGCTTTGTAGAAGGCTGCACCCAGTCCGTCAGGGCCAGGGGCTTTACCTGCTGGCAGGGCATCTATTGCATCCTCAATTTCTTTCACGGAAATCAGCTGCTCGAGCCGTGTTTTAACTTCTTCCTCAAGTTTCGGCATAAGTGGAAGGAATTCACTATAGAAGCCCCGTTCAGTTTTTCGCGACTGACAAAGCATATCTGCGAAATGATCACTGATTGCGTTCTTGATTACACTACTGTCCGCCGAAATACCTGTGCTAGTTCTTATTTCTCGTATTTCCTTTCGGCACGCGTATCGTTTCTGGGAAAGGAAGAGCCGAACAAATTTGTTTCTCTCCGTTCAAAAAGGAGGGCTTGGTCTGGCGCATTTATTTTTGCGACAAGTTGTCTCGCGTTTCATGCCCCTTCGTGACCAAAATCATGTCTTCCTCAGAACAGTAATCCAAGTTCGGCTTGGTCGACTCATTCCTAATTTTCCTGTCAGTTCGTGTCTCAATGTAGGTGGTACAGTAAGAGGGTACTTGCGAGACGTGGTGCTCGTGTACAGATTGCTGCATGTGCGCTTTTCCATAGAGTATTTGTGCAATGTTAAGCGGAAAAAATTATATGTGGACCTAGTGGACACAATTCTTCCTGTACCGATATACCATTTGTCGCACTGTCCAGGCCCAGGAGATGATGTACTCAAGAGAGTTAAGAAGATGCCAATATCACCACCAGTCAAATCATTTTTTTAAACTCCACACTAGCACATTATCAGTCAAACCATGGATGCACGCTAAAGGCGTGTTCGTCCCTTGGTCAACAAACTGTTTTTTTGTAACAGACCAGAGACGATATAACACGCGTTTTTGGACTGTTGGGATGCCATTTTTTTCTGGGATGTGCTTCAGAAAACTTTAAAAAAAAGAGCTACCTCTAGATGCTTATGACATACGATTTGTACCTTTTCCTAATACAGAGGAGTTTCCCTTTGATACAATAATGCTCCTTGGCCTCCACAGCTTGTGAAAAACCAGAATGCAGTTTAACAATGCAGATATACAAGTCAATCCTGTACGAGAACATTTCATACACAGTGTTGTGCGGTTCAGGGAAGTGCATATGACACTCCCCGAGCAGCCACAATGAATTCATGTGCTTGACAGTTCGGTAAAACTGAAAACGTTTTAACCCGCCGTGTAACGCGAAAGTGTGCTGGCACGTTTTCTTGTTCATCGTCTTGTTTTGAATGTCCTAGTCGGCAATAAAGAAAAAAAAACATCTCGGCGTGGCCGAGCGGTTAGCGTGGTGAGCTAGTGATTGATATGTGCCTAGGGTCTGAGTTCGTAGCGCGGTTGATGCACTGATTTTTTTTTATTTTGTTTTTTACTTTTTTTAGGCTTTTTTATGTACCTAACTTGTTTTGTTACTTTTTAATTTTTATCCCACGCCTTTTTTTTCCGGGCGAACAGTGCCGCCAGTGCTGAGCGTCCCTGTATTCCGCGTCCCAGTGCGCCCAGTTTCCAGCGTCATACTGGGACCTTAATCAGGTATGGCGCTTAGGCGCTGGAACCCAGTGGCACTGGTTTTTGCAATAGGGTGCTGCTCAGCCGCATTCGTATTGTACAATTGTGGCATGATAAAATGTCTTTATATGTATTTCAACACGTTCCTGAGCATGATACGTGCACAATAAGAAAGTGATGTATCAAAAAATGCTATTAGTGAGGTTAGCGCGTAACAGATGCATTTAGTGTCACTTAATGTTTGACTGCGGTGTTCTTCTCTTCATTCTATTTCGACAAGCCACCCCTAAGTATTCATCCTAAATAAGGGAACGAATATTCCCCGTGGAACTGATGCTAGCTATCCTACGCTACGAAGCCACAGAAGTTAACGATGCATAATATAAAGACGAATAATCTCATGAACACACTTTAACATATCTATCACAGATACGCTTGCAATATTCTGACGCGTCGCACCAGACTTTAAATGTAGATATGTTGCCTTCTACTAGAAAGCAAAGCACAGAAAACCACCTAGAGGACACCTTTTAGGCCTCCGCATGCACTTGAAAACAACTCCGACTGCTTGAGCATGTATACTATTTTTCGTTTATTAGGAGCCATTCGTCAATGCAGGTACATCGTAATAGCTCTACATATACCGGCAGGCCGCAAATGTTGTCAATAAATGTACCATGGAGATCGGAAACAGGCGTGGTGCCCTTGTATGCACCATGTTAATTTTTGGCGTTTCTAGCATTTATTTGGACACACTCATACTTTCACTAGAAAGCATTGTGATGCTGCTACAAAAAGGGAAAATGGCATAAAAAATAAGTACTTATTTGCACATTACCTAATTTCATCGGCACGTGGCATAATAACTTCACCTCATAGAAGACAAGCTAACATATTTGTGTAGAACATTTTCACGCGCGAAATGGCTCTTTCTAGACTGCTCTACGAGATTATCGCACCCTGTCTCGAAATAAAATGGCCAGCTTGAAATAAAAGTGTTAAACGTGCTTCTAGTAGCTGAGTCCTTTATGAAGCAATTGAGACCAATTATTTATCTTTATTATAAAGTTAGTCTCAGTGTCGTTTGATCTCCATGTTGTCGTAACATGTAGCGATATGAAAAGGGCGGCATCTAACACGAGTTGACCTACTGAGCCAAATCGCTTTTCTTGTCTCTGCGGCAAGGCTCATGCCCATTTTTCGCACTCTGTATTCAGAGCAAAACAAAAAGAAAAACAAAATACCATGAATGAATAACATATCTGCAGCCCTCACTTGGTCGTCTGTCGGCCACTTTCTAGACGCCTCCAGCTATTTCACGACCGCAGCGCACTTTCGTATTTCGCTTTATGCATACCTCATTTAAACTGTCGATAAAGGTGGGGTGGAAGAAAAACAAGCATCAGTTCACTTCACTTGTATACAAAAATGTTGATTATAAGATAGGTGAAATACGTCTTCTGGATTCTTCATATCTTGACATCAATGTTAATGACCGCACAGAAAGGTCCTCCGGTCTGCAGACCGTTGGTCTTTGTTTGGAATTTTACATTTTCAGGTGACTGAAAGCACAGAGTCGGCAAAATGATCTTGTGCCCTATATTGACTCCGAACTGTTCTTTTTTGGAAGCTTAGAAAAGATGCTGTCATCAGACGAGGGCACCGTATATTTATTTATTTCTACGTACTAGTCGGTGAAATTACTTTATTGCACTTTACATTGAGATGTTATATCTGGCACTTAGTGTTGATATAATTGCTCTTTATTGCTGTCGTCTCTGTGGCTACACCAGATTTCTTACTGCCATTGATGTCTTCAATTCCTTTCAAAATTATTGGTCCCTCAGAGTTTCTAACTATGCACTGTAATACTACATGGCATGAATTCAAGGTCACGAGCAGACAATTTGAACTGTTGCTCTTCTTGACTGTATTTTTGGCGTCTGCAGTTACCTTACGCATTCAGTACATGCGTATGAGTGTTGCTTATATGCATCACAGCTGCATTGCGGTGCTGTGATGCATTGTGAACGTCTCAAGCAGTGTAACTATATATGGGTTCGTAACAGGAGACGACAGCTTTGGTCGTCTGGGACATTCAAAGGAATCATTGGGCGCAAGAAAAGGCCTATAATAAAGAACCTACATGTAACAGGAGCAATGTATATCGAGATTGTAGACGTTACTTCGGATAGATACTGTACTTTCCGTGCATTCTATTTGCACGATTGCTTTCAGCACAATTCTTAATAAAGACCGCCTGATGTAATCAAAAGAACGCACACATACTGCTGATAATCGTCCGCGTGTTTGTTTTCAACGTGACTGGAAAGCGGCGCGAGGATAATGATCTGTAATTGACACCGCGTATGTAAATCTACCCCATTTTGTAAACAAAAATAAAAAATGTGACAATGCGGCCTCTGGGTTCTTTGAAGACGCATGGGGGTCATAAAGGCAACAATGAAACTTTTCCCGATAATGAAACGTGTACTACGTGTGTAATAAATCAGCGTCAGAAGATGCAATATGCGCAAAAATGCTCTCTAGAGGGAAAGCACTGGTGCGAAAGAAGAAATGGCAAGGTATCGTTTTGAGTACAACTTGCTTCTTTGTGCCTTAATGTAGTAGACAGTTTAATCTGTAGAGTTTATGCCTTAAAGTGTTTAAGGTCATGGGCTACGCCGCATTGAAGAACTCTAGTATTATATGCCATTTGGGCTTCTTTAAAGGTAAGATGGAACGCTTTTTCGAGTATATATAACTTACAGTATTCAAGAGTATATGACACCTGTAGATTATGCTCACGAAGATGGTTTGCGCTGCCATTTAACGAGACAATGTAAACAATTACTAAAGTGTCGACGCTATACAGGCTTCTGCACAGAGGAACTAAGCAATTCGGAGAAACTTGAGGATGACGTCCTTATCGTTGACGTTCCAAATGTCAACAGCTTTCGCATAAATATTTTGTGCGTCAACCGGTGGCGCCAAATAACACCTCCTGGCCTTTACCTTCGTCGGCATTGGCTTCCTTCCTCAGTGTATGTGCTTTTGCGTTCGAAATCTGATTAGCTCCGTAGATGACGTTATCATCGGCGCGGCTACTCTGCACCGTGCGCTGCGGAGAAGCCTAGGTGCCGAAAAACATCTCATGGGGTAAAAAATACAGCGATGAAATTTCCTTGTGCAAGTGTATAGTTGCAGTGGTCACCTAAAAAGAAATTTTGTTCCATGCGATGTTGGGTATATGGATGTCATTGCGTTTTAATATTGTTATCGTCGTGAAAATAGAAATTTTAGGATTAATAATTTTTAACACTGATATGAAAACCATGACTCAAAAGTACTTGATGATTGAAGTAAAAGGTATTTATACTTTCCATAAGCGCGACGAGAGAGGTTTTGCAATATTTGACGTTCCCACTTGAAACCATATTTAGTATTTTGGAAAACGAAGAGTCATAAAGTTCGACATATTGCCACATAGTGGCGGCCATTTAAAGACAAAAGGCGACAATGAACATCTTATTGGGCTGATTTGCGCCAGAGCAAGAATTAAGCAAGATGTCGGCGGCTATAGAAGTAAACATGGTTGTCTGTCTTCGACGAAATACACACTGCATTCATCGGATTTATTAAAACTCGGCGCAATACTACGGATAAACAATCGAAATAAAGTTAGAACAGCATGTAACAATGAGGAAGCAGTCTTCTCCGCTGCAATCATTGCAGATCCATCTCGGCGCATCCTTCCCTAGAAAGAAAGTGATAAAGCAAGGTCTCGTCGGTGTTGAATGTAATCAGTCGAAAAGCACCAGATTGTTCTGCGCTCTACAGTCAAAGTCATCAAGCAGCATGTCAGTGATTCTTGCCAGCAACACTAAAATAAATAATACTATAATTAAAACAATAATTAAAATAAAAAGGAAAATAAATAAAATAATTAAAATAACTGATACTATTGTCGCCACCTTCAGAAGGGTTGTATGAAATATAACTACAATATTTGCTGATATTGTTGGATAGCTTTGCTTAACGACGACCGCTACTGGTCCTGGAAATGGGGTGGCGCTATAGCGTTTAAAGATGACCAGTTGGTTTGGTTTAATTTATATAATTTAATGTCCTCCCACTCCCTCTCCAAAAAAAAAGACAACTCTGGATATTGGAGACGCCGTGAAGGGCTTCAGAAATTTGGTTGTTCAGCGTGCACAGCACACGGGCGCCTTTCTTTTCGCCTCTATCGAAAAGCGGCCGCCGCGTAAGGGATTCGATCCCGCATCATTGGGTAAAGCAGTCGAGCACCACAACCACTGTGCCATGCGGCGGGGCTGGGAAGTGACAGTTCATCGCGGTGTACTTTCATCAATTTCGTACAGAGCTCGATCATTCACCATAAGTTTTTACTTAGAGTTCATGGTAAGAGTTTATGCACAAAGGGACGCACAAATGGAATATTCGTGTCCCAGAACGGCATTTTGGGGATTATCTGCTGCAATATCTATTAAAGGTCGTTGTCGTCACTTCTCCTTTGCATTACGATCGGTAATAAAACAGCGATATAGTCAAACACGTGATTTTAGAACCTTTCTTTAAATGTCCCAAGCTGCCATATATCTCTTTCAGAACCTTTGGCGCAGTGAACTGGTCATAGAAATATAGAACGAACAAATACTAGGAAATCTGTGTTAAAACGCGACAGTAAAGCCTTAACATACAAGATAGAATGCTCCACGTCCCCACACTTGCTGTACAGTTGTGAAGGAGGTTGTTGACATGCCATAATTTGCATAGCTCACCGATATTTGATTTGCTGCACCTTAGGTTCATAAACGCCACGAGAATAAAAATTGTCTGTGCTGATCTTTGGAGAGGAACTTAATTTTTTACTTCTTTTGAAAGCCGCATATTTATTCCGGTATTTTTTTTTTAATGATTTGGAAAAAAAAAACTGTAATTGGCAGCTTAACATGCAACACTTAAAAGTTAAATGAATGAAAAAGTACAATATATGCTTATTCGTTTTTAAAGCAGAAATACTATGTAGTAAAATGAAATTGTATCTCTGGAAATCAAAACTTGGTAAATATTGCAGACATTTCAGCCACATTGAAAATAAATAGCTCTTAAATTTTAGAAATAATATTTTCCAATGATTACGTTACTTCGTAATGGGAGATGTGATCGCCGCTCATCAGCTGTTTCAGCTTTTCGATAGATTGCGGCGAGAATTCGAGCAAGACATGTATGTAGATTACTGACAACTTTTTATTTTTCACACATATTCCGCACAAACCAGTTCCTTTTCTTCGAGGGAAAAATACTGGGCTTTTCTAATCAACTAAACAACCTATTTGGGTTTAATTAAATTTCGATCAAGGTGAACCGAAGAGGCATCCTAGTGCTGTGCGATACGAGTGCACGTGAAAGATCCTCAGGTGGCCGAAATTACTATGGAGACCCACCTGCGGCACTCCTCTCACTTGTTTGTGCTTTCACTCCCACCTTTCTTACATTCCTTTACAGTGAGTAAGATGTCCACAAAAAAGTAGGGCAGACATGGTGCCTTTCCTTTTCTGTGAACCAATTATTATTGTTATTGGCTGTAAATAATTATCTAATGAAACCACATCAACCCTTTTGCCACTTGCACACCATCCCTTGACGCTTCAACCTATTGTACCATTCTTTTTCCGATATGCCAACTAGTTCCTCCTTTACAGCAAAAAAAAAGTCATGCAAACCTTTCGTGGATGTTCTATCGTATGATCCCATTATTTTTTGACTGCGGAGGTGGTTTCGAGGGACAACAGCGATGCGGACGAATGCGTTACTAGTTGCTGCGAAACGTAGGAACGGGAGACAACGAGCTGCGCTCTAAAATTCCCAGACCACTGTGGAATCTACACCGCAGAAATACGAAAGCATAAGCGTTTGCTGGTGGACACGATGCATAAATAATTTCAACGTCATTGTCATTGCTACATCCACCCGCACGGTAGGCAAGGAAAATTATGATGTGCGTTTCACGATCTTGCCTTGTTAAAGCGTGGTTTAACAAAAATATTTTTGTTTCTTTTGTGAATTGTCGGCTATGTGATACATCTCAAACCATCAAACACTGTTTTATTGCCTGCAAAGATGCGATAATATTGATAATATTGCTAGTTTTATAAAAAGCGACCGGCACAGAACGGTGAAGAATTACGACGAGGAAGATGAGAGCGGGAACGTCAGGTTTGCGGGCAAGGCGACCGGCTGGAAACACGAACAGGTGGAACAGGGTGACCAGGTTGGTGCGAGGAACGGGGCGGTGCAGACTCCACTGCGATTTACATAGTACAATGGGCGTGGCGGTATGGACCAGCGCTTGCGGCAGTGCCGTTTGATGCGTGCTATAGGACCCAGCCATAAAATCCCGGCAACCGGTTCAACGAAAGCTTCCTGGGAGAGGCTTCATTGATCACCATGGCGACAAGCGGTTACCTTCTTTCTCCTCTTTCTTCACCGGTCCGCACAAGACAACCGTCATGTCAAAACTCTGATCAACTTTCACTTCTTCTTCGTCCACCGTTCGGGACGATCGCTCCGTGGCCTCGGGTAGTGTTACGGGCGAAGAAGAAGCGGTTAATGGCGTGGGCAGGCGCGCTCGCGCTAGTTCCGCCATCATTCATTAAACGTCATTTACCATCACCATCGGTCATGTTCTGTCTCCTTTCTTCATCGGCTTGCCACCCCTTAACAATATTTTGCGATGTTCTACAAAGAACACTGAAGAAAGACTTTATTTTAAATTCTCACAGTGTGCGTTGTCTAATGACCATCCGACATGACCATGAAACCTCTGATGTTTTTCTCGTTGGACTGCGCAGCCCGTGGAAAACGTGTATATTGGAACGGAATGCTGAGCCTCTCCTTTCCTCTAGTACTTATTTCGGCCAGATGGTGCTCCAGCTCAGAGCCACTTATGAAGACAGTATCAACTGGACTGTATCCCATTTCTGATGAGTTGTCTTTCCTTGCCCCCGTTTTATTGAAGTGTACTAAGATGTGTTGGAGTTGTGTGATGTATCGTATATTTCAATTGCACTTGTTCGACTGCAGGCTGATTGATTCGTATATAACGCATATAACTCTCTCCTGAATTTAAAGGTGTGCGTAATAAATGCCACGCTGAAAAAAAATTCTCGCGCATGGCGCACTTGGTTAAAGCGCTTGGCTGGGGATCCAAGGGATGGAGGTTCTATTCCCGATGTAGACAGAATTTATTTATTTATGGAGCTGCTTACGAGGGACCACGGCGACGCCGCGAAACGCAGCAACGTGTGCCTAGCAGCTGCGTTCTGAAACGAAACATAGTTATACTGCACAAATAACATGAATAATTTAAATCTTTGGCAGTAGCTTGAGGAACAAACAGCAAAAAAAAAAGAAGAAACAAATTGGCTCCTTGAAGGAAAAAAGCTATTTGTGCTTTTCAATGATTATTTCCTTCTCCAAAAATAGTTGAAGAAAAAAGCACTAAATAGAAAATTGTGTATTTGTCTACTACGAGGAAAACTATAAAATGAAAACGGCTCAGGAAAATACAAGCAGAACTCAGAACAATCAAGCCAATTCAATAAAGGAGCATATTGGTTACTACATATTGTCTTCGCCATGATTTTGGGATAAAAACATACTAAGGTCACGTGTATAAATGAAACGTACCTTGATGACGTTTTCAGGAAAATAATCAATGAAGCACTTAAGCTCCGACTTTAAGTGCATGACAGGAGAATTTCGAGGCTCCTAATTGCCGGCTTCTCCTTGCGGGTTCTAGTCCATGTACCTGCACTTTGCGACTTGTATACTATTAATGTTGTAGAAGAAGGACGTTGGAGGACGGCGTGGAGGTCGACGGGGAAGCGTGGCGATCAAGACCGACACGATCTGCACGATGACAATTCCACAATTGCTTATTTCTCATCAGCGTCCAGCGAAGGGGTCCATCATCTTCTTCACAATGCCCCCAGGGAAAAAAGAGCCATCTTGGCGACTTAAGGGGACGAAGGTACAATAGGATCGTAGAACGGTTTAAGGCGCTGCACATGAACAACTCCACGGCCACGGCGTCGCAAATCGGAAGATGGCGTAAACGGCTGAACAACATATTTCACTGGTGAAGTGCACTCAACGACGCGGTAAGACCCATGATACTTGGAGATCAGTTTTGCTGAGAGGCCGGGGCTGCCGGGCTGAAACCATAGCCACAAGAGTGAGCCGCGGGCTCGAAGTATGGTGCATATTTCTGAATGGTGTCATGGTGTCACCCGTTAATAATTAAGAGGATATTATTAACGATGCGCCCTTATCGGTGCGCACAGTCCCAGACACCCTTAGAGTGAGGGGGGGTGGGTAGCTGTTCCGGTCGCAAAGGAGATGCAAAGGAGCCGGAATTCAACTACCGTTTAGTGACAGAAGGGGGTGGCCGTTTGGTGTCCAGCTGTCGCCAGTTCAAACGAGAGTAAGGATCAGAGTCAGGATTAACAAACAAAACACAATTTATGCAAGAGACGATACAGAGGAATACACAAACACTAAAATTGCACAAACGAGAGGTTCACAGAATAACAAACGCTAAGCATGCAATTACAGAGGTATTCAATAACACAGAGGCTTTACAACACAGATGAAACACGAGAGAGTTACATACACAAACACCAAATTGTTCACCGGGCACTGTTGCAGTCCGACGCTTCAAGTGTGGCCGCCATGCAAGACAAGCGCCGCTCTCTTGCAGGTCTGTGGGCTTGCCAGCAGCGGGTGATCCCCGGGAGTCCAGTCGAGCACTAGCGAACACGCCGCAACCACTGACTGACTGACGGACTGCACAAGCGGCGCGGTCTCTTTAAATAGGGCGCGCCGCGTCTGTTTGCTAACCCGCGCCAAAGCTAGCGCGCACACACACTTAGCTTCGCAGGTTAGAGCGCTCCCTTCTCCTCCCGTCGAGCCGCGTGTCGTCATTTGCTAGGTCCCATAGAAGGTTCTCGATTGTTTTGGCATATTCCAGCTTGATGAGTCCGCGTGATCGCCGGGTGATGGGAAAGAGGGCGGCGGCGACGCGTACAAAGCTACGCACTCTCTCGCGCTGGGAAGGAGGCTTTTGTCGAGCTTTCCATGCGACGCCGAGCGGGCCTCGCGCCGTGCCGACCTAATAAAAATGTGCGCCGATTTCGTGACACATGGCAATATTTTTGGCGCCACTGAGAGCCGGTTGTGAATGTCCCTGCTATCGGGCCGCATTCGTCTGCGTGCTGTGCGGCTTCAGTCACTGTGGTACATTCTGATGCATCAGGGTTCTAGAGGAGGACAGCATCAAGGGGAGCAGGCGGATGCCGACCGTAAAGCAAAAAGAACGGAGAGAAACCCTTGCTGGATTGCGTAGCAGTGTAGTACGCGTAGGTGATATAAGGAAGAATAATGTCCCAGTTTGTGTGGTTGGATTCGAAATATTTCGCGAGCATGTCATCGAGAGTGCGATTAAATTGCTCAGTAAGGCAGTTTGTTTGCGGGTGGTACGCGTTGCAAGTCCGGTGAATGATTTTGCACTGGGCGAGCAGGGCTTGCGCGACGTCAGATAAGAAAGGACATCCTCTGAAGCTGATTAATTCACGAGGAGCACCGTGACGAAGAATGAAGTTCTTCAATAAGAAACCGGCCACATATCGGGCTGTTGCGGCTGGGGGCGCGACGGTTTCGGCATATCGCGTCAGGTGTTCGACGGCGACAATGACCCAGCGATTGACATGAGCTGTGTACGGAAGAGGACCATAGAGGTCAATTCCAATGCTGTCGAAGGGTCTAAGCGGGCATGTGAGAGGCTATAACTCACCAGCCGAACAAGGAGAAGCAGGCTTGCGGCGTTGGCAATTCAAGCACGATCGAACCGAGTTGTACATACCGCGCCATTAGTAGCAAAGACGGATTCGGGTGTAGGTCTTGAAGACTCCGGCGTGACCGCACTGCGGATCGGCGTGAAAAGCTGTACATATTTGAGTCCGCAAATGGCTCGAGCTGTAGTTGCGCCGGTAAAGGAGGTTATCCCGAATCTCATAGTGGGAAGCTTGACGGTGAAGAGCGCGTGAAGGGGTAATCGCTGAATTGTTGGAAAGGTAGTCAATAAGGGATGTGATCCATGGATCTTTTTGTTGTTCAGCGGGAATGTCACTGATGTCGAGGGAAGACACCACAGAGTCTAAGAAGGAGAAGCTGGCAAGCTCGGCTGGCTACGGTGGGCGAGACAAAGCGTCGGCGACTGTATGCTTGCGACCAGATCGGTAAATAACAAGGATGTCATATTTTTGTAGACGAATAGCCCACCGTGCCAAGCGGCCGGAAGGGTCCTCGAGTGATGAAAGCCGGCAGAGGGCATAATGGTTCGTGACCACGTCAAACGAAAAGCCCTAAAGGTAAGGCCGAAACTTTGTGAGGGCCCACACGATGGCCAAGTACTCCTTTTCTGTTACAGAGTAGTTCGCTTCAGATTTTGTGAGAGTACGGCTGGCATATGCAATTACGTAATCACCGAAACCGGAGGGGCGCTGAGAAAGCATAGCGCCGATGCCGACACTACTGGCGTCTGCATGCATTTAGGGGGGCGCCTCAGGGTCAAAATGGCGCCGGATGGGCGGGGCTGGGAGGAGGTTTCGCAGTGTGTTGTAGGCGTCGTCGCATGCTGGTGACCACAGCGAAATATCTGAGGTATTGCCGAGGAGCTGAGCCAGGGGCCCTAGCGAAAAAACCGAATGAGTCATAATAATGTCGCACAGATTTCTCATACAAAACTCATATACATCTCATAGAAGCTCATATATTTCTCATAAGTTGAATGATATATATATATATATATATATATATATATATATATATATATATATATATATATATATATATATATATATAGATTCCGCTAGGTGGCGTCGCCTAGAACAGACGGCGGAACATCGAGCTCCGGAATTTACCGTCTTTTTGCCAGACCATCAACCCTGGGATCTCCATCGCCCAATTCACGTCATTCGGCAAGTACCTGGGATCATTCTGACTCCTCATGTGCTGAATTTGATAGCTTTTTGGCTAAAAACCGACCATATATAGGTTCCGATGATGCCCGAGGCTCGCTAAGCCTTGCCACGGATCTCGATTCTCTTACCATGGCAACGGCACCGCCGCCGCCACGTGCCGTCGATGAATTTCCTGGAGAAACACGTGCCCACGCTGCCGAAGCACGCGCCAATGCCTCAGACGCCAGAGAAGAACGCGTTCATACCTCTGAAGATTTCGATGCGTCTGACTGGATTACCCCAAAGAGGAAAGGCAAACAAAAGATTCCGGCGACACATTTCTCAACGTTGAAAACTGTCGTAATCAGGGCACCAAGTACGCTCAATATCTCCCAGGTTAAACCCTACGAAATTCTTCAAGAAATTTCCTCAGCAGCAGACTTGGCGCCACATGAGCAACAGGCTCTGACTCTATAAATCAAATACCACCAGAATGTCATCCTTCTGAAGACCACCCACGAATTGACCGCCCGAAAGATAGCAGCACTTTCCTCGTTATCCATCCGAGCCAAAACTCATAACATCCAATCTTACATGACGGCCCCGGTGGCATCGTGCCGGGGCGTAATTCATGGAATCGAGAAAGGTCTTTCAGAAGCCGAACTGTTAGGAAGCCTTGAATCGTGGTATGCGACGATCCTGTCCGCTCGTATGATGGGACAGACCGAGTCTGTATTAATAACTTTTGAAGGCACCCATGTACCTCGACAAATTCTGTTCCGCCGCGTCTTGTACAGATGCAAGCCTGAAAGACCAAATGCTTTGAAGTGCAGCAGGTGCCGTCAATATGGTCATCGGCTGCTGAACTGCCCTCACCCTCCGACATATCAACGCTGCCCCACCTGCTCAGCCCAGCTCAGCCAACAAGATGAACCACATCGTTGCTCCGCCTATTGCTTCCACTGCGGTGGAACCCACCCAACTTTTGACCTCACCTGCCCTGTACAGAAACAACAAGACCAAAAGAGCCACAAGGCTGCATATGACCGAAGGAAGAGTCTCAGGGAACAGCTGGAACCTTCTGTCCAAGAGCAGAAAAAGCCATCTAATTCCCAGCATCCCACTACAAAGCGACTATTGACTACGCGACAAACAATGTCTCGTCACCCTGGCAAGAAGAATACGTCAACCCATCATCCTCCGACTCGCGAGGACTTCCCCCTCTGTCACAGGCAAATCAAGAGACGGCACCACCCCCTCGGACCAATGTCTGGCATCAAGAAGTTCAAGAACTGCCAGCTGCCCCACGTCCGCTTCTCAAGCCAGCTAGGCTCCCACCACCGGGTAAGCCGAGCCCGCCACTTCCCATTTCTCCTCCCAAACCTTTCTCTTATACATCTTCCGATTCCACACCAGTTATCACATCTGAGAATTATATGCGCCGCATAAAAGATCGAAATGACCCTATTATCTGGTACCTTGCAGAAGAAATTTCCGCCATTCGCCAAGCATTCGAACTCATGCATACCCTCCTTAGCAATCTCCTACAGGATGACGAAGGCATAGATTTCCTAAATCATTCTCTTAAACGGCCCCGTCCATCTACATCCCCTGAAGCAACGGCTGCATCCTCTTCTGTCCCTCCCGAGAAGCGCGCTAACGTAGCCTAACAATGGCAGGAAACAATCACATACACATTGTACAGTGGAATAGCAGAAACCTGCGTACCAATCGAACACTCTTTATCCAATGGCTCCTGACTTTACCCTAGCAGCCCCACGTCATTCTCATTCAAGAATCGCGTGCTCTTAAAGGCATTCCGGGCTACCGTGCCCTGCATGCAGCGCATGACAGCGACTGTGCCCCATTAGTGAGCACTTGTATTCGTCGGGACATCCGATTTGAGGCCATTGATGTCCCCAGTCGTCTTGAACGTCACCTTATTGCATTTACACTGTATTCTGATCACTTATCTCACCCTTTATCCATTCTAAATTTTTATAAACCTCCTACAGAGTACACGCTTTTCAAACCGCTAATGCACTTTACTTCAAGGTTGTTTCGAGACTCCGATTTCTTGATAGGTGGGCATTTTAATGCCCCGCACGTTATCTGGGGTAACCCACACACCTTCCGACCTGGCCGTATACTCAACGACGCATTAAACGGAGCTGAAATAACTGTTTATAACACCCCGAGCTCCATTAGCCGGGAAGGTTACAGGAACCAACAATCCACCATGCCAGACCTCACAGTGGGCCGCGGACTGCGAGAGGTCACCTGGCAAGTTACAGATGAAAAATTGCTCAGCGACCATTACATTATTAACATCACTGTCCCTAGCCGTACCCGTCCGCGTAAACGTAAAATTTCCCACACAAACTGGAATACCTTTCGCACTATACGCGACACCTCTCATACTGCTGGCAGTCTTCAGAGCTGGACAAAAGCACTCAAACATGCTCAGAAACAAGCTACGCAGGAGAGTTCCACTTCAGCCCCGTCAGATAATCCGGACCCTTACCTTGTACGCATCTGGAAGAGGCGGAAACGACTCTTGCGCACTCTTCGCACTCAGCCCAACAATGCTCGCCTCTCCGACCGTGTCACCAAATTGACGCGACAGGTTAAAGAACACTGCGTTACACTTGCCACCAATCAATGGAACAAAATTTGTAACAACATTAACGGCACACTAAATCAAAAAAAGAATCTAGCATTTACTCAGAGAACTACTCGGGCCTCAACCGGCGCCTGTTCCCACTCGCGAGAAGCACTATTCTCAACTAGGCGCGGATGCCTTAACAGCACAACTCCGCGATCTCTACATTCCTCCTCCCCTACCCAGCCTTTATACTCCGTACACTGGTGCTTCCGATGTAGAACTCGATCAGCCGTTTACCCTCTGGGATCTCGACTGGGCGCTAGAACAGCTAAAGCGGAACTCAGTCCCAGGTGAAGACCAGATTACATACTCACTCATTCGAAATCTCTCTGACAAGGACAAAGAACATTTTCTGAGCATTATAAACTTACATTGGGAAGAAAGCACACTCCCAGTATCTTGGAAATAATCACCTATAACCCTACTTCCAAAGCCGGGCAAAAAACTGCGCTTCAAAACCTCCGCCCAGTTTCTTTACCATCATGCCTGGGAAAAACCATGGAGCGGATGGTGCTCAATCGGCTCGAGACTCATCTTGAATCCATAGATTTCTTTCCCCCTCATCAAATTGGCTTCCGAAAAGGTGTGTCTACTCAGGACCTATTTTTTCTCCTCATGCACGCGAATTTGACCCTCCGCCCACTTCCCAGATCCAAGCCATAGTGGCCCTTGATATGGGAAAAGCTTTTGATAACCTTGCCCAGGATCCTCTATTAAACATCCTTGCCTCTACTGGCTGTGGTCCAAAGATGTATGGCTACCTCACAGCATTTCTCCGCGACCGTACGGCCAAGTTCCGTCTCCCCGATTCGATATCTGATCCTTTCCCCCTCACACGTGGTACTCCTCAGGGCGCTATTCTGTCACCCACCCTTTTTAACCTTGCAATGGCTCCCCTATCTCGTACTTTAGCGTCTATCCCAAATATAAAACACACATTCTATGCAGACGACCTTACTCTTTGGTGCACTTCTGGGTCTCCTGGAGCAGTAGAGGAGACCCTAGAGCAAGGTATCGATGCAGTCGTTAGTTACCTTGATAAAGTAGGGCTATCTCCCGCACCTGAAAATTCCGAATTGCTGCTGATTGCTAAAACTCGCGATCAACGCCAACATAACCAGCTGATCAATCTCACAATGGCAGGTCACCCCATCCCTCGTGTATCATCCTGCCGGATCCTCGGACTTCATATCGATGAGTCAACCAATCAGGCCAATGTATCTACAACCGTTAAAGTTTGCAATAAGCTTACGCATCTAGTTCGCCGCATAGTCAATAAGCACGCCGGGCTACGCGAGGGTCAAGTCAGGCAGCTTGTCCACGCATTAGCACTTAGCAAAATTTTATATAAGATTCCTTACCTGACACTAACTTGTCGCCAAAGACATCAGATTGAGGTTGCGCTTCACATATTGTACAAGGCCGCCCTTAACGTCCCTGTACATACGTCCACGGAGCGCCTATACTTTACGGGGCTGTTATTGCCGCTGGGAGACCTCATACAACAACATCGCGACCGGCAAATGGTACGTCTTTCTAGCGCCAAACAAGGACATTGGATACTACAGCAGGTTGCACTCAAACCTATAGACCTCCCTATAATTACCCTTCCTTCTTCGCTCCCGGATAACCTCAGAATAATCCCCATTCCAAAAAACGTTGCACCCGACACTAACAGAGGCAGACGTTCCGCTCGCGTTTCCAACCATGTTCACCCAACAGATTCCACGATCATCTACACAGATGCATCACGAACTAACGTCGGAGCGGCTGCTTACTCAATTCAGAGCTGTAGCGGTGTAGTGACGCATACCCTCGGTCCTTACATAGATCCTCCTCCTACAGCAACTCTCGAGACCCTACCAATAGTTACCAGTATTCAAGACCTCGCACAAGCACCCCCTAATTCTTCAGGATATCCCATATACACTGATTCAATACAAGCTATACGCACCATTCACACGGGTAGCATTCCTGAAGAACTACACGATGATCTACGCAGAGCTCTTACCAAACTACGTCCCCACACTGTAACACTGAGGTGGATTCCTGGTCACGCTGGAATCCCAGGCAATGAGGTAGTGCATCGCCTCGTCCGCGAACTTCAACACCGGGCGCCTGGGATTCCCTGGCCTTATCCACCAACGTGGGACACTACTCTTCACTACAAAAAAGAAATCAACGTTCACTATGACAACATTAGAGAAACTCTCCGTAAACTTCCTCTTCCTGATAAATCTCTCACTACCACGCAAATCCGCATTCTTAGACGCATACAACTAAATACACTGCTTACTCCTGCCCGATCTTTTCTATTCAGAATCATACATTCCCCTGCATGCCCAAATTGCCCAGAACACTATGCAAACTTGGAGCATTCCATCTTTTCATGCCCTGTCGCCCTCCAATCTCCTCACTTTCCACACCCTCCTCCCCCAACGTGGCGGGCTTGGTTAGCCTCTGACCAGCTGCAAGATCAGGTGGCCTTGGTGACCCTGGCCCAGGACATTCTTAACGCTTAATGGAATGCGTTAAATAAAGTTGTTTCCTCCTCCTCCTCCTTTATATATATATATATATATATATATATATATATATATATATATATATATATATATATATATATAATTTATTGTAGTATGGTAATCTTCGTCTTCATAGCCACTGCCATTCATCGCGTGCTGGCGTGCTTGAGGACGAAGAAGTTGGTAGCTGCCTTGCTGATTCGCCACGCCTGACGCTCCGCTGCGAGTTCCTCCTGAGCGGCTATATCCATCTGGGCTTACTGAATACACAGACCCCTACAATTGGTGCAGCTGCTGTGTGTCGATCCCGGTACCAGTATATATATATATATATATATATATATATATACTGGTACCGGCCATGCATCGCGTGCTGGCGTGCTTGAGGACGAAGAAGTTGGTCGCTGCCTTGCTGATTCGACACGCCTGACGCTCCGCTGCGAGTTCCTCCTGAGCGGCTATATCCATCTGGGCTTACTGAATACACAGACCCCTACAATTAGTGCAGCTGCTGTGTGTCGATCCCGGTACCAGTATATATATATATATATACTGGTACCGGATGTACCGGATGTATATATACTGATACTGGATGTATCTTCGGCAACGACGACCTTGGGCTAAGGAACGTCCGGCGACGGTTCGTCTAGCGCAAAAATTTCCAGTTCGGCAGGAGCACAGTTTATCACCGCATTATGACGCGATAGAAAATCCCAGCCCAAGATAAAATCATGCGAGCAAGAAGGCAAAACGACGAGCTCTATAGCATTTACAACCTCCTGAATGACGACTCGTGCTGTGCACACCGCTATAGGCTCTATAGGCTGGGAACTTGGCGTGCATGGCGAGAATCCTGAAATTGTTGTCGTCACTTTGCGCAATGAACGGCAAAGACTTGCAGCCATGGCAGAAACAGCAGCGCCGGTGTCGACAAGAGCCAGTACTAAAACACCGTCAACAGAAACTTCAAGCAGATTTGCCGGAGATACGTGACGCCTTTGAGAGTTCGCTCGTTGCGCAGTTCTCGCCTCAGGAACTGCAGCATTCAGTTTCCCTCTTGCGCAAGATTGGGACTCCGTCGCAGAGGAGATAGAGAACGGCGACGCGGCGAGGCTGAGCGGTGAGGAGGAAAGGTGGTGCGGACATCCGCGAAGGAACTTGCAGATGGATCGCCGGCCGCGTACAGAATTCGGGGCGGCTGCCAGAAAGCTGACATCGGCGTTCTAGAAAATCATTGGGAGTGCGATTTCGGCAGTAGCGGGAAATATGGCCAGCAAATCCGCAGGAATAACAGATGGGACGGTTATCACTAGTTCGCCATGGATTGCGGCGCAGCGGTTGAGGTAGAACGAAAGGTTGTGGTGCCTGAAAAAATTTTTGCACACTCAAAGGAGGCGTAGCGTACACCACAGGGTACGATAGGAGTGGGGGCGCATATCAATGGCAGAGCGACAGGGACGTCGGAGTATGCGAGGGGCTCCACAGTGTGCGCTGTCTGAGGCATGGGCGCTGGCAGAGGGCAGATGGAAGGGCCTCCGCCACGCTGTCGGCAATCACCTGCCGAAGGGGCGCCAAATTGCGGGACAGGTCGCAGTTTGTGGGCAGCTTTTGTCTGTGAGCTTTGCTGTCTTTGAGCTGCTGTAGCAACGAGGAGGTCTCAGATCTTGCGCAACTCATCGTAGTTCTGGCAGAGGTTGATAACTTGAGCAACAGTAGTCAGATCCCGGAGGTTTAACATTTTTAAGGCGTCATATTCGATGCCCTTCAGGATGTGCTTTATCTTCTGTGGCTCGGACATCTTAGCGTTTACGCGACTGCACAGGTGGAGTACATCTTCAATATAACTTGTATATGTCACGCCGAGCCGCTGTAATCAATCCTACAGATGTTGGTCGGCGCGGAGCTTGCGTACAGCTGGACGACCAAAGGCGCTTGTAAGACTAGCCTTGAATGAGTTCTAAGTCGTGATATCGACTTCCTAGTTACGATACCACAAGATGGCAACGCCGGTAAAATAAAAGATGACGTTGGTTAACTTCATGGCGTCGTCCCACTTATTCTACGAACTCACTCGCCCCTACGAAGCAAGCCAGTCATCGCAGTCAGTGTCGTCAGTACCGTGAAAACCGCAGGGTCTCGCTAACGTAACGAGCTAGAGCAGACAATCAGCGGGGTCATCGGGGTGCGCACGAAGCTCAGGCCGCACCTCCACCAAATGTAGAAGGACGTTAGGACGGCGTCGAGATTAACGGGGAAGTGGGGCGATCGAGACCAAGACGACCTGCACATGACAATTCCACAACTGCTTCTTTCTCATCAGAGTCCAGCGAAGGGGTCCATCTTCTTCACAATGTTTTCATTTGAGCATCTATTATCCTAAACTTCCAAATTAACAAGCACAATCATAAGCTGCCAGAATAATTGAAAGACCACGTGAGGCAGATATGAAGCCCAGCCCACTTTAAAGAACCCCAGGTGATCGATATTTCCGGATCCCTTCACTATGGCGTCTCTCATAGCCTGAGTCGCTTTGGTACGTTAAACCCCACAAACCACCACCAGATATGAAGCCCCGCCTTAACCAATCTGTGTGAAACTGCATGTGTTGTCCAGAGGTCCCATGTGTTACTCGATCGGGATCCAAGAGTTTTTAAAAGCTACAGACGCGACATAACGGCCTTGTAAGAAAGGTGAATTGTAGCGGCCAGAGGAAACTCTGGAACTTTTTCGCTCAAAACAGCAACGTCGGCGCCACTTTTTTGGGGGACAACGGCAGCTCTAACGTTCTTGTGTCAAAAAGATGAACGTCGTTACACAGGGTAATGTGTTAATGTGTATAACAAAACTTCGATACCGGAATGCGGTACAAGCAAGCAATGTCAGTGACGTTCGTTTCATAGAAGCTCGACGGCACTTTTGGACACGGTAAAGGAATTCGTCACTTTTGTTCACTTGCGACACGTTCGATGGGTCACTGAACTTTGCTTATGACGCTGTTTACTCTAAATTAGCTTTGCTAAAGCATCCACGCTAATCCTATAAAGCAGGTACAGCGTGTTGAGGCTAGTTAGCGCTAGGAGTGTGATTTTCCACAGTTTGTTTTATCCACATGGCAAGAGAAGTGGGAAAAACTGGCGTATTTGACAATAGATAGCTGGCTAGATAGGTAATTATTAGCATCCCGTTTTTAACGGTTTTGGTGAGAAGTGTCACTTAGCTCGTAATACTTCGAGTTGCCCAATATTGTTCTAAATTAATTGAATAATTTCTTTTCACAATACAACACTACACTGTTGAACCTCTCCACCAATCCCCAAGTCGCCTCTTGCTTAGTCCTACTGTTTCATAATTTAGCCCGCCATGGATTTCCCGAAACCTCAGCGCTTCTTGAAACCCTACGTCAGCGTCGTGCACTGGGTACTGAAGTGCCTTACATTGTACGTTCAATAGATTCCCTGCTTTGCATGCGGCAGCAGCCACAAATGACATCTGTGCTGTCAAATGTTTGCCGGTAACATTTCGTCCTCAAGCATACAGCCCTATTTAAAAAAAACAATCACCTTTAAAAAAACGTTTTGTTTTAAAATTTTTGTCTTTTGCCGCCTGTAAAGCTCCATCGTCAGTTTTTCCGGCATCCTTTTTTGCCGATGGGAGTTTTCTGAGCATTTTACGTTATGTTTTAGGGTAGTTTTTCAGTTGTATTCTTACACCTGACATTTGCATTTATTTGCAAGCCACGTAGTTCTTCCCTTTCATGTGGTATCAATACTGCACAAGTACAGGTTCCTGAACATCCTTGCAGCTCAGCTCTTATCATTCATTTGCCTCAATCGTTCTTCGTAGTGCACATTACTTTTCACCTCCCGCTCTTCGAATGTCGACCATCCCATGTCACCTCGAACTGCCTCTTTAGTAGTGGCTCCATGTGCCCCCAAATCATGTCTATCCGACTGTCGTCTGCTTTATTTCAAATGCCGAATTTGTGGCAGATCCAAATTCCTCGAATAACTGCCTGTTTGCTATATCCCCAGAGCCCACGATATTTCATGGCAGCAGCGTTACTTTTTGCTTTCTTTACAGTTTGCTCTCTGTAATTCCCGCAAGTAGTCTGTGCAATCATTTATCCAAATACCAATGTACTTGCACGCTTCAACTCTAGGTAACTCTCAGTTTTGTAACCTGATTGTGCGGAGCTCATCATTAAAAAAGCACGACTCCTGGTCTTTCGGCACTACATCTTAATCTTAGAACACCTGCCTCTCTTCGAAAACTGTCTGCCAAGTCTTTTAGACCTTTGTGGCTATCTGCTAGAACAATATTATCTGCATATATCAATCTCGGTATACAGCTAGTTTTCAATTCGGTCCCTTCTGCTATGACATCATAAAACCCAATCCGTTCAATTCTGACTTTCGTTCAATTCCTCTGATGTGGACATGAATAGAAGAGGTGATAAAGGACGTTCATACCGAAGCCCCCTTTTAACCGCAACTCTTTAGTCTCCTTGTAAAATCACTTTCAATATACTTATCGTTTCCTTGCACATACCCTCTTTTTCCAGAATTTGCAATATCAGGGCGTAGTTTACATTACTGTAAGCCCATTTTATATATAAAACGGCCATCCATTGTGGTAGTGCAATTACCGCGATTTCAATTAATTGTGTGAGTGCGAAACATTATCGTCTAACCTACGACCTTGCCCGAAGCCGTTATGCAGTTGTCCTAGTACTTCCCCTCTTCACTCCACCCTTGTAATCGATCTTTGGTTGCCTGCATTGCTTTTCCATGCAATACCGATGTCGCTGTTAACGGCGTAAAAGAAGATGCGATATTTTTCATCTTTTCCTATAGAAGGCTCATTTTACTCTGTCACAAGCTTGCTGGGATGTGTTTATTCTACAGGGTGTCACTTAGAGCAAGATAGAAGGCTGATTTTGATTCTTTACCAAGCCTTGCAATTAGTCTCATTGGCATTTCGTCCAAATATGTTGCTGTATGAAATCGCACTTCCTGCTCCGCTCTATCACAACCCAATTTTAAAATGTCGATGTTAAAATCTAATTCTGTCCGCAACCGCTAGCTGGAGGCTAGATGCCGAAATGGATCGTGGACACAACAAAAGTAAGCCTTTAGTGAGTAAAACATCATAACCAGAGAAGATGTAGGCATTCACAATGGCTACGTCTGAAATGCAGCGTGAAACACAGGCATTTTAGCACATGAAGAGACGGTGACCGAGATAGTACGGTGGCCTAACGAAGTGACCCGCGAAGATGATCTGCTTGCTTCTGCTTCAGTTGAAAAGCCTCTGAGGCTGATGTTTATCACTTTTATATTCGATAACGGAGTGGACGTTTGACTGTACACAAACCGTCGACGCAGTTACGGCCTTTGCTGTTACACGAGCGGCAGGGCTTCACATTTATATCGAGGTTTACAAAGGTGCGCGGAAGCCCTAAGGTTTCGTAAGCTTGTCGGTGGCAGGCTCGTTGTTCAGAAAGAAGGGTTGTACTATTAGAGATTATAGTGCGAAATCTTTGCCACATATAAATAGCAGGCAATGTGCGGCGAGCGTGACCTTCTGGAGCTACAATCCCGCACCTTCCTCTCCCATGTCTACTTACCACTTGTTCATCCTGAACTGTTCACGCCGGAATGCACCCTATGTGATGCTCCCAAAGCGGAGTTTGCTCACATTCTTTATTCTTGCTCTGAGCATCTTCCACCAGCCGAATGGCAACTCATAGACCTCGAGCGATCGGAGGGTGCGGTGTCCAGGTCTGACCCGGCTGCCCAACGGCAGCCGGTTGACTGGGCTTTGAAAGTCGCAGGGAGCACCACCTGCTGCCCCGATAGGCATTCAAGAGCCATCCCATCACTAGGATGTTACAACTAAGGCTCGCCTTAATAAGGTTTGTCACCAACATTGTCTCCACGAGGCATGTTCTCCATGCGCCATGCGTTCGTTTTTCCTACTCCTTCTCTTCGTCGTCTTCATACGTGCTTCTTGAGTGAGCTGGCTCCTCACAGCTTATGGCTAAGGGGTGAAAGAGGACCGCCGCGCAAAGAAATAACCGATCAAAGATGAAAAAACAGAATGGGCGCAGACTACCAACTGTTTAGTTCATAAAAATCAAGCACAATAAATAGCACATAACCTGGGCCTCGTAATGTGGTTGACCACATGATACAACAAATGGCCCTAGAAATAAAAGATGATAACACATCAGAAACATAAGATCATGACCTATGCAGATTATGTAATAGGTACAAAAAGGTATATCGGCTCGTGTTCGCTCCAACCGAAGAAATGCGACGGATGAAAGAGGTGAGTGCAATGATGAACGGAAAGGCCCAAGAGTGAAAATGTAAAAAAGAAGGCACAAAAAGAGTGAAAGATGTGACAGAAATGTGAATTACCTTAAAAAGCAACGCAGCGAAAGTCTGAGTCAATAAAAAAGGGAATGAACGTAAAACCATTGTAGCAAATGGTAGAGTCAATAATTTATTTTAAGCAAACTTACAAGCAATAGCCACAGTCAACAAGGAAAAAAAACAAATAAGAAACCAGCGCGAGAGTATTGTAACACAAATGCAATACGAAAATAAGAAACCGAAAAATTAAAAAAATAATCTGGGGCTACACAGCATCGACAAAAGCTTCTCACACAACGCCCATTAGTGGCTATGACGAAAACATCTGGCAGCTTCCAAGAATGACCGTCCTTGTCCTGCAGAAACATTTAGGGGGAGCTGATAAACACGTCCCCAGCATTTAGGATGAAAAAAGCTTCAATGATATCACTTTCTGTTTTGTTCTTTGTTGTTGCCAAAAATTTTGTGTTAGGGATCAGATGCCGACAGACATGGCAGGGTTGATTGCAATGATCTGACATATGTAACGCGAAGTGTTCTTGACGTCAAGAAAGTGCTCACCGCCTCTCTCATTAAAACAGCGCCCAGTCTGACCAATATACACACCTTTCGGTGTGAAATATATCTACTTCATTACTACTATTCAGTACTCGGTGCTTTAGGTGAATGCTGGACGTTTCTTCCCGTTCATAAGTAAACCCTACTAAACTTTTCATGGAGCCGAGATGACAACTTCATGTCAAACCGTGCTAATGCCTTCTTGATGTTATGCGACAGTTTCTGGATGTACGAAACAGCAGCCAAGAGCTTCTTTTGTATTTTTATACCATTCTAAAACCAAGGAAAGTCAGTAGGTAGCGGAAGATAGGTTTGAAACTGGTTGCTGAAACTGAGAATCGACCATGTGATCCAGCTCATCGCCAGATAGACTTTTAGTGCATTAGTCGCAATTGTAACCTTCACGAGAGTAGAATGTGAGCTGTCAGAAAGCAGGAAACCTTTCTTAGACCAGATGATGTATATCCTGTACTCTTTTCCGTAGTGAAAAAAATTACAAGAGTTCAACGCTGCTGAACCAGATACTTAGCGAATGCGTTAGCTACGGACGACCGAGCGTTCTTCCTCGTCTCTTTTTCTTCTTCCTCAGCTCATGCATAAAGACCCGCTTTAAACAAGCCAAATGAATGTGCTTTAGTGGCCTATAGGGGTAACGTGAATGTCAGGGTCCTAGCAGACTGCTTCGGACATAATCATCCCATGTGAAACGAGAGATCCAAGTTGGCAGCTCCTGCCTGCCTACGTGCTAGATTCACGTGGGGTGTCACGTCACAGTGTCACGTGGGTAAGACGTACGTGGCTACCGCCGCGCTATGCTGAAGGCTCGGAACCTCGAGTAGTATTGCCTTGTCAATAAAAAAGAGCTGTGAATGAAAACCATTGGTTATGCTGTATAGGCAACCTCGATGACCCCTCCTGATATATTGTAAAGGGGAGCCCCCGCGGTTCCAAGAATACATCACGGTGGTGTACCAGTGCGGCCATAAGTAGAACGACGCCCATTTTTGTCGTTTCCGCATGTAGATGCTGCTCCCCCCGACCCTGACGGTGACCTCTAGTTTCTTGCCATTGGTGCTGCGGGAGGAGTCTGTCTTTGGAGGCCATCTTACAAAATGTTGTCACGACCACGAACACGGCCAAGCGCGAACGGACCGACTCCATAATACGCCCGCTTATTGAGCATCTCGAAAGACTTGGTGTCGTGGTTACATGTGTTTTCGCCCGGCGTTTATGCCCCCACAGCCTGCGTGATAATGTTATGTGCAATGAAAACTTTCAGCCCAAACGAAGCCTTCTTTCTCGTTTTTCCATCAAGCCTCCGACCGAGAAAGTTCTATGCATGCCATGATCAGCTTCAGCTGGACACTTAGGAGTCACAAAAACATTCCCACGCATTCGCGGGAAGTATTATTGGTATAGTATTCTGCCTTCAGTCCAGTACTGTGACAGAACATGCCGCGACTGTCAGCAGCGAAAGACGCTTCCGCTGAAACCTGCAGGGCTTCCTAAGTGTACATTTCCACCGACGGCCCTTTTGCAACAAGTGGGTATAGATATTCTGGGCCTTTTCACGACATCAGAGTCAGGGAATGAGTGAATCAGAGTGGCGATGGAACACTTAACGCGATATGCTGATACGCAGCCCTGTTCCCGTGCAACTGGTGCTGAAGTGAACCAGTGTTCTATAAGGACCACTGGATTCTGCGACGGTGCCGTATTGGCTATTATTACTTACCACGCTACAGCCTTCACAGCTAAAGTATTGCCGACTTTCTTCAACCTTATCCGCACAAACTAACGTAAGAGTACTGCTTATCATCCGTAAACGAACTGATTATATGCCTCAATAGAAGGCTTGGTGACATGTTTTCGATTTATATCGACGTTGACCAATGCATGCGGGATGTTCTTCCACATGCGATTTTAGCGTACAATAGGGCTGAACAGGAAGCGACGCATCTTAGGTTGTTTCAGCTAGTCTATGGCCATTCCGTCACCACTATGTTGGACACAACAATAGTTGGACACTATGTTGGACACTATGTTGGAAATAACAAGAAGAATAAGACTGGGATGGAGCGCATTTGGCAAGCACTCGCAGATTATGACTAGCAGCTTACCGGTATCGCTCAAAAGGAAAGTATACAACAGTTGCATCTTGCCTGTACTCACCTATGGGGCTGAAACGTGGAGGCTAACCAAGAGAGTTCTACTTAAGTTGAGGACAACCCACAGGGCTATGGAACGAAAAATGGTAGGGGTAACATTAAGAGTTAGAAAGCGTGCAGAGTGGGTCAGAGAAATAACTCAAGTTACCGACATTCTAGTGGAAATTAAGAAGAAGAAATGGACATGGGCAGGACATGTACTGCGAAGAGAGGATAAGCGATGGTCGCTGAGGGTAACAAACTGGATTCCAAGGGAAGGAAAGCGTAGCAGGGGGCGGCAGAAAGTTAGGTGAGCGGATGAGATTAAGAAGTTCGCAGGGGTCAAGTGGATGCAGCTAGCACAGAACCAGGTTAAGTGGAGAAATATGGGAGAGGCCTTCGCCCTGCAGTGGGTATAATCAGGCTGATGATGATGATGTTGGACACTTAACTCACTCATAGGTCACGGTGACGATGGATGCCACCGATGCCTATGCTGACATCCATTTTTTTCTCCGGAGAGCCGAAAAAGCACGAGCTCACACGCTGTCGTATTGAACACTAATGCCGTGACGACAATCGGTACAACCTCCGACTCCAAGACATTCACTATGAGTCTGGCGAGTACTTGTGCGCGGCCGAGGACTCTCCGAGAAGCTACTTCGCCTTGCCTTCGGCGAAATCCGAGGCCATTCGGCTTATTAGTACCGCGAACTACAAAGTTCTTCCCCTGTATCGGTCGTCCTCATCCCGACGGCATTTAAATACTCGAACTGTTCATTCATTCCAGATAAGGCCTTAATATGAAATGCAGTAATTGTTTGTGTGTCCAGTTTTGTGATACCTGTTCCTCATGTGCGTATCCAGTTTGTGTTCAATGACAGCGTTAAACTGCAGCTTTCTAGAAGGGGGCAATGCAACGCGCGTCTCCGCGAACGAAAAGGAGGAAGGATGATCGGTAGTGTGTAGGGTGGAACCATATTGATAACATACCAGTTTCTTCTGCAGAATTGGTTGGAGAGCTCTTAGTAGCGCCGCCTTGTACTGGTTACAAAATGATACATACTACCAGGTGACACACGATCCCAGTCAAGGTAGACGTTACAGATTATTGGAGCCGGTGAGACTTCTGAAGTAGTGATTTTTGCAATCAAGCTGGTCTTTGATCCCTTGTTTATGTACGAAGCAGAGGAATCTGAGAGTGCCTTGTGTTCAAGGTGGAGACGCCTTATGAAAATAGGTCCCTGGAAATTTTACTCAGTGCCCCACGAATAGTAATCGGTATTAATGCGGCGCAGCTGCGGGTCGTCAATGGGGCGGGAGCCTTAGCGGGTTCTGCAGTTCTGTCTGGCGCTATCGATAGTGGAGAAGCACTAGCTCGCTTGCAAGCCTAGCAACGATGAAATGGCCGCTTCCAGGCGTAGACCCGAAATGAGAGCTTCTATCACGCGTACAGCCTTTCTGCTACATGACGTACCCACCAAGTACGTAGCACCGGTCGCTGTTCAGTGGGCCACCTACGCGCGCTTTTGAATACACTCGCTACAGAACTAGACGAAGCGTCGAGACTGGAGGGTAACCCAGGCTTGGACATTGCCCTCTTTCGTTTCCAGATCCCTGGTCAGACTCTGAGGGGGAGCGGAGATAGGAGCCCACTTTTTGATGAACACAAATGCCGCACGCCTAGTCTCACTCTTTCCCATTCGCAAACTCCGCAAACTTCTTTGCTTTCCCGTGGATGCCTGGATATCCGTTAGCCTAATTGATCTGGAAGAGAACCTCAGCTTTGGAGGGCGGTGCTGCCGATAGAGAAATATCTAATTATTAGCATTCCTTATTTAACAAGGTGGTGAGCAGTGTGAGATAGCTTGTAATACTGCTTGCTTACAGTGTGCCATAGGTTTGAATTGCGTGGCTGTCCCGAAACCCTAGCGCTTCTCGAATCCCTGCATTGGCATCATGCACTGGTGGTTCAAGTTAGTTACATTCTATAAACATATATTCAATTTCCCTGCTTTGTATGCTGCAGCAGCAAATGTCCTCATTGCTGTGGACCCCTGTCGTCCAAAATATTCAGTTAAAATGCTCCCCTGACCAATAATACATAATTGTTCGATCAGGGCGGTCACGCCTGTAATGGAATAACTGCGTTAGGAACACCCCTGATGGCGAGAGAGATCAGATATCTTAATAAAGGGAAAATCTTTACCTTCACATACATAAAGCTTCCTCAAAGCGATGTGCGCGTCTGAAGACAAAATAGGAAGATACTCACGAAATGCACCTGCGAGATGCTCTCTTACGATTAGGAGAAAATAATAATCTAGTTTGATAATCATAGCCGATCAGATAACTTCCTGTTACATTTATTGCAATGCCGATGACAATGCACGCGCGTCCCGAAGCGATTTATTTGCAGACCCATTGCTCGTATCTAAATGCGCATTCATGGGCGAGAAAATATTGAGACATTTTAACAGTTAAGTTTGTTAAAAGTTTTAAAAGTTAAGTTTGCTTAAGTTTGCGTAATGAACATTGAGCTATGAATATTGTCTAAACGAAATGTCTCTAAAAATGAGGACATATTTTTAAAATTTCCAATGGTCATCCCTACAAAAGCAAGAACTGACAGTATTCATAGCTGCTGCCTTTTAAATTCGCTGAGCCAGTTCCTTTAAATTAGTCTTTATTACCACTCACTTGATTCCTATTGTATATAGATATCAAGTGTACATATGAGACTATAGTCGCGGGAATATAGCTCGCAGCAGCCGAGCGAATATCAAGGGCAAAATTACTAATAAATATAAACTAACAAGCCCAGCTTGGAAATTTGCTAAGAGGGATCTATTTTGAGGGAGCCATATTTTACTGTATTTAGGTTTGCGCATTCTTCCGGCATTTTTATTATTGCTAACTTAATCATCTGCAGTTACTACTGGCCACAACGGAAGAATGGTTTGGGTTTGGCCTTGATTCATAGAGTTGAAGCGTTGCAAAGCGTCTCAGGTGATGAAGACGCCCTAGCGAAGGTCTCCGGAAATTTCGACCGCCATGGGTTTCTAACGTGCATTTCGATCGCACTGCACACGGGCATCTTGAGTTTTGCTTCAACCGAAAAGAAGCCGCAGCGGCCGAGGCACTACTTAGGAAAGAATGGCTGTTGTTGGCAGCGGCGTCCCTGAGCAGGTGAAGATTTCTGAAGATTCACGATAGTCAAGAAATGAAAATACATTACACGAATGTGTAATGCATTCCTTATTCCTTATTTACATTAACGACCTACCCCAGCATGTATCTTGTCATATCCGTCTGTTTGCTGATGACTGCGTTATTTATCGTTCAGTCACTAACCCTTCTGACCAAGAATCCCTACAGGGTGACCTAAACCATGCGCAAAACTGGTGTTTGCAGCGGCTGATGACACTAAACCCTAACAAATGTAAGTATATGTCTTTTCACCGCCACCGAAATCCTTTTGTTTTCCAGTACGCAATTTCTAACCCCTCTGTCGACCTCGTCCAGTCGCACAAATACTTAGGTATCACCATTTCTATGATTTATCCTGGCGTCTGCATGTGACTAACCTGATATCATCAGCTAATAAAACACTTGGATTTTTGAAACGCCACCTGCGGGATGCCACTCAACATGTAAGACTACAAGCATACATTTCACTCATCAGAACTAAATTGGAATTCGCATCGGCCATCTAGAACCCTCACCATGTATATCTAACAAACGCCCTTGAAGCTATGCAGAACAGGGCCACCAGATTCATTCATTCCTCGTATTCATACGACGTTAGCATATCATCTCTAAAATTGCGATCAGGTCTATCTAATCTTTCTGCTCGCCGTCGCACTGCCAGTCTCGTATTATTTCACAAGTTTTTTTTATTCGCCACTCAGACAAGAACCATACATCTGCGCACCCCCGCTGCGCAGATCCCATTGCATCAGTCACCCTCTTCAAGTTTTGCGCCCACGTGCCCATACCACTGTTTTCTCTCATTCATTTTTTTTTGCCGAGTAGCAGCTGACTGGAACGACCTTCCCCACGATATCGCTGCCACCACCTGCCCTGGAACATTCATGACTGCAATGAACACCTGTACTTCATAAAAACCCACCCCTTATGTAACACCCCGCAAGGGGTCTTTAAGGAAAATAAAGTGATGTGATGTGATGAATGTGCTCCTTTGCTGCTTCAAAGTGCGAATAACGCCTTCAGACGGGCCTATATAATACACAACAGGAGGGACAGACAGTAGAGGACCCGTACTACACAGCAAGTTTCAGATTCTGAGGAAAAGGTACGCAAATCGTATGAAGCCTATGTCTCGGTTAGACATAATTGTCTAGAAGTAGAAAAAAGCCTTTTCTTTGGACTGACCGGAGGCCAGGACTAAGCTGACCTGCCAAATTCTGCTTGTAAACTTTCGTGTTGCAAATTTTCACTGGGCACCACACAGATGTACTGAAACGACCAACTTAAAAAAAATGTTCAGAAATCTTTGAAGGGAGTACTTTCATCGGCCACAATGTTGAAGTAGTAGTTAGTCTAAAAGAAACAAAAATCAGAAATTGAGATTTTGCTGAGGACGAACTAGTACCCCGATATTCTTACAACGATAAATCAATACTGAATGTATAAGTGGGTCGTGCTGTCCTAGGCGAGTAATTGTTTTCTAAATTCTACGTCAAAAAGAGGATTGCATCATGAAGTACGCAAGCCCAGATAGGTTGTTGGAGCTGAGATGGTGAGTGGTCGGCAGATGAAGAAGTCTTCACTCTTGAGGTTGAAACAAAACCGAAATGCGATATAGCAGATAGGTATAAATGGCGAACATTATTCGATAAGATGCATCGTGACCCAACGTGCACACTGTAGTGGCGCTCTGAAGGTCAGAAAAGCTAAGTGCTCAATTACAATGAACAAGTACTAATAATGAAGTTTGCCCCCATCGTGGAAACCAAAACCACCGTAATATAAATGCTTCTATCGTTTGTTTTCACGCCTGGGCTGGTTATAACACTACACATTCTGTCAACTGTTATATAATGCAAAAACCGCGGTTTTGAGGTGTATGAGCATCAGCTTCATTACACCAAATGCAAGATACGTTCATGGAGGAATATGGCTACAAAAAGGAAAAAAAGTTGAGAAAGACGGAGGCTTAATATCTATCTTTAAAGATATCATGCGAAAGTTTTACACAGTCAACTCCACAGCTATACTTGCAGATGTGCTCTCGCGCACATGTAATTTACTTTTTGCTTATTCCATAATGCCTCTATTTCCGAGTCTGTTACCTCGTATTATTTGGCGTATAGAAGCACGCCCGGTGCAATATTGTTACATTACGCGGTGCATGCACTGATATGCGTATAAGGAAGGAAGAAGAATCTCGTGTGTTTCGGAAAAGACGACGTTCGAGCAGTGTAGGCTGATGCCTGCAGAAAACGTGTGTTGTTTGTAAGCCTTATCTTCCGTGTCCGCTCTCTGCATTCCCAAGCTGAACTACCCCGCAACGCCTTGGTGGAGGCGCTTTCTATCCCCCTTGCCACACCTCCTGGTATTTCCGCACCAGAAACCTGGATTTGCGCAGTGAACGCCATCTCCCCGAGCTCACCCCCCCCCCAAGAGCCACAGTAAGCATGGAATCCCATGACGCATCACCAGCTACGGAAACTCCAACTGCCCCCATGGTATTAACCAAAATCCGCCATTCGCCTATATTTAACGGCGAAGACCAAAAAGATGTTGAAGATTGGCTCGACGAACACGAAAGGTGCAGCAAGAATAACCAGTTCCCATTATGCTAGCGTAATGCTCACAAGCATAATCTTCTATCTAGCGGGAACGGCAGAGACCTGGTTTATGAACCACGAACAGGAGATGCCTACTTGGGACATCTGCAAACAAAACCTTCAGGACTTTTTCGGCAAGTCAATTGGGCGAGCTCTAGCAGCCCAAAAAGACCCAACTACTCGTGCTCAATCGTCAACCGAATCATACCTCGCCTACATACAGGACGTCCTCGCCCTGTGTCGAAAGGTGAACAGCTCCATGACCCCCAAATATAATAAAGTGGGCCATATACTTAAGGATATCGGTGATGACGCAATCAATATAGTTATCTGCAAAGACTGCTCTACGGTGGACTCAATCCTGCCAATCTGTCGCCGTTTCGAACAGGCGAAGCAGCGCCGCATCGTCCATCAGTTTGAGCGCCTTCCCAACACAGCGACTACATCCTCATGTAACTATCTGCCCACTTTGCAGCTGCCATCATGTCAAAATAATTTCACTACCACCGTCCGCGGGGAAAGCGAGGCCTTGACTCCTGTTACACTTACATCGCCTCCTGCACAGGCAACAATAGCTATGAAACAGGCTGCTGTCCGGCAAGAATTCGCTAATGTGGGCCTCGTTCCAATCCTACCCCGCTAACCTCTGCACCACAGTCAATACCAGAGGTTGCTGCTGCTACCGCAACCCCGCCCTACACACCCCACTACCCTACCCGCAATCTTGAGGAGTGGCGCGCATCTGACGATACGCCTTTTGCTTCGTCTGCGGTCGGGCGGGCCATCCGTCCCGGTATTGCCGCAGCCGTCCGGATCCCCCCTCTTGGCTCTATTACAGCCTTGTCCGCCTTGACAATTATGCTCCACGTCGCGTTTCTGTCACCTCAGCACAGCTTCTTACCGAGAACCTCGAGCAAGCCCGCCGTCCTAGCAGTTCGCCATCGCCTCAAGCCCACTGTTCACCTACTCCTCGCCGCAGCCTGTCTCCAACGTACGAAGGCCCCTACTCGGGAAACTAGGCAACGCAGCGTCCGGACCTGACGCTGCGCTACCAACCCGGGCAGCCAACTCTGTTTCGACCATCGCACCACGGCGCAACATGACCAATGTCCTCGTAGATAGAGTCCCTGTGCCCGCTCTCATTGACATTCAAGCCCATATTTCAGTTCTTAGTTGGTCGGTTGGTTGGTTGGTTTGTGGGGTTTAACGTCCCAAAGCGACTCAGGCTATGAGAGACGCCGTAGTGGAGGACTCCGGAAATTTCGACCACCTGGGGTTCTTTAACGTGCGCTGACATCGCACAGCACACGGACGCCACTTCGTTTCGCCTCCATCGAAACGCAGCCGCCGAGGTCGGGTTCGAACCCGGGAACTCCGGACAGTAGTCGGGCGTCTTACCACTGCACCACCCCGGCGGGTTCTTAGTTGGTCGTTCCGCCAGCGCCTCAAAAAGTTCTTACGCCCGCTAACACCTCTACAGTTAGTGTTGCTGATGGAAACACTGCTACCATCATCAGAATGTGCACTGCGCGCGTTAGCATCGCCGGCCACCACGTCCTTGTGTGCTCTTCGCCGTCCTTCCTACTTGTCCTGAAGGCGCCAATTTAGGCCTAAACTTTGTAACAGCACATTCCGCCCTCATTCACTGTTCCTCCGGACTTCAGCGCCTAGCCCTTCTCCATTGTGTTCACGACCCTAGTGCTGACCGGTCCCAGCCTCGCCTCCGCTCCAATACATTTACTCGTCAACCTCCCATGGCGGCAGTATAAGTGTCCATTCCACATTTTCCCTCCCTTCCTGGCGGCTACTACGTTGTCAGCCCCATCACCAACGTCCTCTACAGCGCAACATCGTCCTACCTGATAACATTGTATACGTCAATAATAATCTCACCTACATTCCCGTACTCAACTTCAGCATGTATTCGCAAGTTCTCCCAGAGGACATTTTCATTACCGAGCTGTCACCTTTGCCCATCTTTACTATTTCTGCAGTGCTGTCCGACCATCGTGCCGAGGTACCTGAACAACCTGTCCCTTCGCATAGTCCGGAGGACTGCTTCTCAGCCATGGTCGCCTCTTGCGGTCATGCAGCGACATTTTCGGTTTTGGTCACGGATCCCTGGACCAAACGTCCGTCGTCACACATCGCTTCGATAGTGGAGCTTATGCCCTATTCACCGACGGTTTCACAGAGTTGCTCTTTCCAAACGACGGATCATTCACGAAGTGGAGAAAATGTTCGCCAGCAATATTATTGTGCCGTCAAGCAGCCCCTGGGCTCATACTTAACCAGCCAAAAGACGAGACACAGAATCAAAGAGGGGACAGGACAAGGCTGGACTATCAACTGAATGTTTATGATCGGAAGAAAACAACGAAGACTCCTTCCGAAAAGCTCGCGCACAACCCAACCGGTGGAATGCAAGAAGATGAAGACGAAAATACAAAGCCAATTCAAAGTCAAGGCCTAACTAACGACTTTTCTAAAAGGTCAAATTCCTTAGAATGAAGGCTAACCGACGCCTTAGCCACACACTTGTCCTCGGCTTTAGCAATGTAAAATGCCTCATTGTTGTTTTGTTTCGATCATAAACATTCAGTTGATAGTCCAGCCTTGTCCTGTCCCCTCTTTGATTCTGTGTCTCGTCTTTTGGCTGGTTAAGTATGAACCCATACCAACGTGCCCAGTCATCAGCCCCTGGGCTTCTCCTGTAGTACTCGTCAAAAAGAAAGACAGCAGCTGGAGGTATTGCGTATATTATCGACACAAAAGGAGATAACAAACAAAGCCGTGCACCCTCTCCCAAGGATTGATGACACCCTCGACTGCTTGCATGGTGCCAACTACTTCTCCTCCATCGATCTGCGTTCTGGATATTGGCAGATATGTGTTGACGAGAGATCGTGAAAAGACGGCTTTTGTCCCACCGGATGGCCTCTACCTATCAAGGTGATGCCTTTCGGCTTATGTAATGCCCCTGCGACCTTCGAGTGCATGATGGACTCCTTACTACGCGGGTTCAAATGGACCACATGTCTGTGCTACCTTGATGACGTCATCGCATTTTCATCGACCTTTCAAGGCCACCTCCATCGTGTTTCGGCTATTTTGGCGTCTTCCGATAAGCTGGCCTTCAGTCGAACTCCAAGGAATGTAGCTTTGGTGGCCGGAAACTCAAGGTCCTTGGACATTTGCTCAAAACCCATGACATCCAGCCGGACTCCGACAAAATTCACACTGTAAGTGCTTTTGCTATACCGAAATCTAGCAGCGACGTGCGTAGCTTCCTCAGATTTCGCTCATATATTGGGTCGTCCACTCACGCAGCTTCTGAAAAAAGAGGTGTCCTTTTACTGGGGCCACGACAATCGGGCACCTTCGTTGCTGTTATTGCTCACCTCACCGGTCCACCAGTGTTGGCTCACTTCAACCCGTCAGCGCCCACAGAAGTACGCACCGACGCAAGTGGTCATGGAATTGGCGCCGTTCTCGCACGTCAGCTAGGGTCCACTCCCATTATCGCCCATGCCAGCCGACTACTCTCTGCGGCAGAACAGAAGTATTCCACCATGGAATGTGAGTGCCAGCTCTAGTGTGGGCCATTATGAAGTTCTGCCCTTTTTGGACGACCATTCACAGTAGTCACTCACCACCACGCATTGCGTTGGCTTTCTACACTCAAAGACCCTACTGGCCGCCTTAGACGTTGGGCCTTGCGCCTTCAGGAGTACAATTTTTCAGTAGTTTATAAGTCTGGCTAGTTGCATCAAGACGCTGATTGCCTGTCCCGTCATCCAGTCGACCCGCCAAGCCAATCTCAATGTGACAATGACGCTTGCGTGCTCTTTAATTCTGACTTTTCCAACATTCGCCATGAGCAACGACAGGACTCTCAGCTTCGCGAAATTATCAATCACCTCAGCGCCGATCGCCATCACCTTTCCTTTCATTTGTTTGCGCACAGCCATCGATAAACAGTTCCACGACGTTCTCACAGAGGATCACCTAGGCGTCTCTCGCACATAGGACAGTGTGCGCTGTCAGTTCTTTTGGCCAGGCCTATACCGCGCTGTCCGCCGTTACGTGGCTGCTTGTGGCCGCTGTCAACGCCGAAAAAAGCCATAAGTTTTGCTAGCTGGACTTCTGCTGCCGACTCACATCCCCATAGACCCATTTTCTCGAGTGGGCCTGGATCTTCTAGGGCCTTTTTCACTGTCCGCATCGGGGAACAAAAGGATTGCGGTGCCCACTGATTACACCACACGCTGCGCGGTCACACAAGCAATACCAACCAGTTGTGCAAATAATGTCGTTGCTTTCCTCCTCAACAACGTTATACTCGTCCATGGAGCGATCCGCCAACTGCTCACCGACCGTGGCTGTTGCTTGCTTGCGCGTATAGTAGACGAGATCCTACGGTTGTGCAACGTTCGCCATTCTTTCGCGGCTGCCTAGCATGCACAGACGGATGGGCTTACTGAACGCCTTAACCGGACATTGACTGACATGCTGTCTATGCACGTTTCTGATGACTACCGCGACTGGAACATAACGCTGCCATTTGTGAGATTTGCATACAATTCGTCGCGTCTTGGCACTGCCGGGTACTCCCCCTTCTATCTTCGATACGGCCGTGAACCTCTGCTTCCTTTTGACAGCCTGCTCACTTCTATCGCCACTACAAGCTCATATGGTCGTGACGCCATAGCCCGAGCTGATGCTGTCCGCATTGTTGCTCGTAACCGAATCACAGCCTCCCAACACTTCCACAAATGCCGCTATGATTCCTGTAATCGCAACACCCAGTATTCTTGCGGCTGTCTCGTGCTGCTTTGGATCCCAGCTCGCCGCGTTGGCCTCGGCAAATTGTTTGCTCCGTTATACAGGACCCTACCGTATTTTACTACAAGGGACTCCAGTGACATACGAAATTGCGCCGTTGCATCCAACATGCCATACCTCTACACCACGCACTGAGGCGGTCTATGTTGCACGCCTCAAGCTGTACTACACGGACCCTGGTTTGGACGCTAGTACGCACCAGGACGATGCTTATCTGCCCGCGGAGTAGTGTTACATTAGGGTTCGCGTGCACTGATATGCGTATAAAAAAAGAAGGAGAATCTTGTGAGTTTTGGAGAAGACGACATTCTAGCAGAGCCGGCTGGTGCTTGCTGTAAACGTCTGTTGTTTGAAAGCCTTGTCTTTGATATCAGCTCTGTGCGATCCCAAGCTGAACTCCGATTCCTTGAATAAAATAGACTGCATGATACCCTTTAAGTTAAAAGACAGCCTCATTCTATGCCACATGGCAAGGCTTAAAAAAAAAGAAAACCTTGTCGTAGGCCCTGTATGATGCAAACCCCGTCAAGGTGCGCAATCAGTACCGTTGTGCTCGATCAAGGCAATAAACGCTTATGACCGTAATAGGTGAAAAAAATAAACGTTCCTGAAAATATTGCTTCGCTGTTGCTAACGTCCGCTATGGGCCCTGTATATCACAACAACCGCTAAATAAAGGTACACGATTTAAGCACTTTCTTCTATTTCTTCCTGCCTTGACTCTACTGGTCAAGAAACATCACAATAGGCAAAATGGGTGAAATGACAACGGCGGCTCTTACCGTGTCCAGGCTGCGGCGTTCCGTTTCAGTGCGACAACGACTCTTCTTACTGCCCGGCTTGCCGTTGACTCGTCCACGCCGACCGGTTCACTAGCCTTTATGAGAAAGCCGCCGGTAGCAAAAACTTCAACGCCAGAAGCACCAGGCAGTATGAAGTTACCGCACGACTGCGATGAGTCGGGCTCGGTTAACGGATGCTGACCCTGCCGAAGCGAGATCGCAGCTGCAGCTCAAACTCGCAGGGATATTTACTGTCCCTGAAAGCACTTTCACGACACAAGTGGAGATCTGCAACGGGCAGCACGCGATACTGACGCTCCGGAGGCATTCGACGAACGAGAAAACGTGAGCGAACGCACACCACGCCGATCAACACACAACGAGTGACCATCTATTTAGTTTTACGGCCTCTCAAAACATGGCGACGGGATTTAGTGCAGTTTCAGTTATTTTGTAAAGCTGCCGAGAAGCGGCGCGCACATCCTCAAAACAACGCAAGAAAGGCAAGGGGTTAAAACAAAAACAAAAACGCGTATATGAGCGTCAAGCCAAGCGCTACTTCTTAGGCGTTGCCACCTCTCGGTGAAATATTGCGGCAAACGTCGTGACTGTCCAGCTCGTTCATAGGCTTTGTGCAGGCATCAAGTCTATCTCGGTTGGCTCTGTATGTCCCTATGGCCAGCGTTCTTAGCTTAGATTTCCCTACGGCTTAAGTCGCTTGCACAAAACTTTCAGTGCGCGTTTAAGACTGCGGTTAAGACGGAGCTTAAAGACAGCGTTCAGGCAGTCTTAACTGCGAACTTTATTAAGATTCAAAATGGCTGCAGTGCGGCTGCTACGGCTGGATACACATGGTCCTTCGAGCGCGGAAAACGTGCAACTAAGTTTTTCTGTACCCCTTCGTGTTGATGCAAATGTGACACGCGTCCTCTCGGAGTTGTTTAGTGACTGGGAACTTGTGTCGACGTTCTTCCGTTGCTCTTTGGACTGCCATGCGAGTCGCGCTGGCTTCGTCGGCTTGAGGTGAGCTTGAACATTTCCATCATTCTTTTGCGCGGGTGCTTTGCTATGATACGTCTCTCGTGTATTAAACGGTGAATGCAGTAAAAAAATAATAATAATAATAATAGTACGCGAAACGTAGTGATACTCTTCATCACCATTTTGTTTGTGCTATGATACCGGGCGATGCAGAATAATTGATGATGCGTTTCCGAACCCATTTCTTGGTTGCCTTATTTGTCGTCGTAGTTGTTGCGACGCACATATTTCTTTTTTTCGTTTTCCCTGTTTTGTGTACTGGCACCGTATATCCCACGGGGGCCTTTAGTGGTGTGACTCTACGGCTAAACCCGGCACGAGCTGCCGGTTTCAAACTTCGCATGAGTCTTGCTTGCTAATCGCCTCTTTCTTTCCGCTCAGTGTGTAAAATGGGGCGTGCAGCTCAAACATGCGTTCGTACCGCTACATGTAGGTTCCAAATCAAGAGCAATTGAAACGTGTGTCACAAGTGAAACACGTACGTCTTGTTTCCAGCCGTCGTTCTCCGGAGGATGGGCCTGGCGTGAATACATCAAAGCTTTGGGAGGCTTTCAACGTGTCGTGGGCGCCATCCATTGCACTCTCTTCAAGATCCTAGTGCTGGGCTGCATCTGAGAGCGTGCACAAACCAACTGATCGTCTTCGCATTAGTGCTTCAGTGATTTTGCGCTGTTCAAACAGCGCTTGTTCTGCCATCTCAGGTAGCAGCTCGCAAGTAGCTCGTTGATGGTTGGATGTTTATACGTCCCCGCTGCTTTTGGTGTCAACGCTGCGTGCTTATTGTGTGGAGCCCTTCACAGCGTCACCAGAAGTGAGACCAGCTGCAGATCGTTTTGATTGCTCATGTGTGCTTGGTGTCAGCACTATGTGTTCAGTGTGTGCAACTTGGATGTTTACAGTGCCGCTAGAGAAGTGAGACCCGTTGCACCTGTGCTGTTGGTGTCAGCCTTGTCAGCTTTGTGTGGTGCCGAAACAATCAGTGTCAACACATGTGAAGCTGCAGCTGCCAATGTTGGACTTCTAACATATCTAGCAAACCTTAAAAGTTGCTGTATCAGGCTCCAGCATATTTAAGCACTCACTTTTGTGGAGACAATTGGTGGAGTCCTGACCGGCCTGCTTTTAAAGTGTGCTTCACAAGAATGCAGATGTTTGCAAAGTGTTTATGCAATTAAAAAGGCAATTGCATTCATTTATAGCAAAGTATCAATACACTGTTTAAAATGTATTACTGCATATGCAACTTTTGGAACCCTTTCATTATCCCACAGAGTTCACATACTCATACTCCTGTATCCAATGTGAGCAATGTGTTTTGAATACTGATACTACCTGTTGCTGCAGGCAGGTACGTTATGTGTTTGCCAAGAATGTGAGAGATGTTTCCAACTCCCTTGAATATTCTGTCCCATGTCTCGAAGACCTTTTTCTCAGGCTGCATTACCACGATAAAAATGTGCTGTAGCAAAATTCAGCTCTGAACCATGGCTTGTCCTTTATGCATTATTTATTTATGTATTATGTTACTGTGAAAGCTACTGTGGCAATCAGCAAAAGACGCTAAGACGCAGGCACAAAAGTTAAACTTATTCGTGACAAACTGACAGTAAATGGTGTAGCCTATACCTGGAACATGGAAACTAACAGTCGTGTTAAGCTGACCAGCACTCGCGGCAGCTCATGCGATAAAAACCATTGACAAATATTCAATAAGGAACTCAATCTGCTAAATGTTAATGCCCGCAGTATTGTTAATAAGCCTGAACTATTCGAATTTTTGTCAGTGTTGCACGAACCGCACTTAATTGCTGGCACAGAAACTTGGTTGCACTACGACGTACAGAACGCTGAAAACCGTCTCATCTTTATTTGCCGTTGGCTCAGGCTTTTTCAGATAGTAGAATCACAATATTTTATATGACAAACTACAATCCTTCAACATTCAACCCTTTAAGGCTCATGATCTTTTTAAATTGCTTAGTTTTTCTTTAGGTTATTGAGCAGGCTGAGTGCATGGAAACAATGTGCACAACAGGCTATTTTGCTAAGATTCTGCATCATGATATATTGTTTGTACACATTTCCTTATGGTTGTGCTATGCCGACTTCACTTCCAAATGGTCATCATTGAAATATTCGTGTGAATCACAAAAGGCCAACAATTGAGTGTAATGATTGCAATATGCCAAGTTTGAAAGCATTTTGTTCCGACACATTCCTGCTTACAAAAATTTGAAGATTTCAGCAGAGATATAGCTCGATTGTGGTACAGCAGAACAAAATTGCATACTGTTCGTCACGTCAGCTCTATAAGTGCAGTATCGTCACTTGTCTAGCATCTTAATCTTTGCTTTTGCTGTTAAGTGAAAGCCTCCTACAAAGCCTCCAGGCATGAGGTTTTCAGTGGTTTTCAGCCTCCAGGCAGAGGTTTTCAATACCTTTATTGATTACAGCAGACAAAGTAGGTCATGGTCACAACACCCAGCACCAATATATGGTTGTTGACATATTTATGCACTCTCCTTCGTACCTGATTTCATAAGGGACGTTAAATACCGTTAATGAAAGTATGTTCTTTGTCCTCGCTAATAGCCGAACACTGTGATTCTTTAACTGCATGTGCACTAGCAGCTCATATTGACAAGGGTTAACCTATTATTTGAAAGTAGATGGGATGCTACAATTTTAATGGGGTGTTTGGCTCGGTTTAAACGAAACTTCAGGGGAAAAAAAGGGGGGGGGACATGCCCACCAATATGGTATACAGAGAAGTACCGTAAAGCAGTCTTTTAGGCCCCCTTCTTTTTATTCTCTACATTAATGATCTTGTTTCCATAGATTCATCTGCAAAACACATTTATGCTGATGTTACAAGTCTGTTTTTCTCTGTCACTCGGGCATAGAGCTATCCAGTCGGGCTAACATAAGCTTGGAAAAAAATCTGAACACTGAGCGTGTCAAAACAGTCTAAAACTCACTGACAATAAAACAAAAGCAGTTCTCTTCCATCCTAGAAATAAAGCAATCCAGCTTTATCAATACACTCAGTGGCACTAAAACAGAAATTGCTCACTTTGTGAAAACGTTAGGCGTGTACTTCTCAGGGCACATGACATGGGAAGTTCACATAGAATATTTAGTCAACAAACTACCACACACAATAGGTTCTCTACGCCGACATTTCCCAGTATTTCCACTTACCATTAACATTATGCTTTGTAATTCACTCTTTTTGTCAGTTCTGAACTACTACTTGCTAGTATGGGCAACAACAACAGCAGAAAAACGTACAGTCTACATTACAGCCATGCCGAAGGACGACCGAAGCCGAAGCTGAGTACTTTTCTTTTACCAGTTTTTATATGTAACCGTATGGTGGCGGCAAATTTAGAGTATAATTTAGCTTAAGATCAGAGACGGGGAAGTGAAAACATATAGGACTTAAATCGCTTAAATAACATAGAACAGCGCTAGGAAAAAGTATTTAGGCCTAGTCCGGAAAAATTTTCTGAGCAAGGCGAATTTTGTCACAGAGTTGAGGCTATGGGGCGGCCGGCCAGGAAAGCAAAGGGTGGGGATCCTGGGGATCTCGTCCAGTGCGGAACGTGTGAGCGCTGGTGCTTCCTGGACGAGACAGGGTTCGAGACCATGATGGAAGCTGAGGAGGCCAGCTTGAAATGCAAAATATGTACGGCGGTGGAGAAAGTAGAGGGGGAACTGACCAAGGAGGTAGAACGGATGAGCAAGGAGCTTCAGGAGGAAAGGAAGAGAAGGGCGGAGTTTGAGACAAGAGTCGAGAAGGAGTGGGGCGTCAGGGTGGAGAACCTACAGCGCGAGTTGAGAGAGGTACGCGATAAGGCAAGCAGATTGGAGGATCAGGTGGAAGAGTGGACAAGGAGACAGGCAGAGGGACGGAAGGCACTCCACAAGAATGCAGGCAGTAATGCCACCCTGGACGACGGGGGGGCGGACGCGTCACAGGGGGCGCGCAGGGAGAATGTAGCGATTATGGGGGACACGAGCCCCGATGGTAACCGGAGGGAAGAGGGGACACAGGGGTCGAGACAGCAGGGACTAGATACCACTGACAGGGAAGAGACAGGAGCCTGCAGCAAGAGGGTATGGGTGGTAGGGAGCTCTAATGTCACGAGAATTAAAAAGGCAGTCTTAAAGACAGTGAAGTTTAATGAGAAAGTACAAGTGGAAAGCAGGCCGGTCGAGTGTTTTGGGCAGGTAGTGGGGAGGACAAGGGATATGCTGTGGGAAAATAGAGAAGGAGACAATCTGGTAGTCATCCATGCCGGAGTAAATGACGTGCTGAAAAACAGGGGACAAAACCTAGGCAGGCAGATAAGAACAGGGGTGGCGAAGCTACGGGCTACAGCTGAGAATGTGCACATAGTGCTGTGCACAGTGCCGGCAATTAAGGGACAGGGCCCGTATGTAGCCCACCAAGTACTGAGGGCTAATGAGATGATCTGGGAGGTAGGGAAGGCCCTCAGGTGCGATGTCATGGATGTGAACAGGGTGATACATGGGGATAGGAACTACCCCCCCTTCACGCCTGATGGCATCCATTACACCGCACCAGCGGGATGGCAGCTTGGGCTGCGGATGGGGCGAAGGGCGCTAGCTTTTTTACAGGCGAGCAGATTGCCCCTGCATACCGAGAAGTAGGAGACAAAGATGGAGGGAGGAAGGGCAGGACGAAGGCACGGAGGAGGAAAAAGAAACAACCCGTAAATTTGGCCTTCATTAATATGCAAGGGGGTAGAAGTAGAATTAAATGGCATGAAATTCAGGAGCAGCTGCAAACTGGAAATTTTGTAGTATATGGTGTAGCAGAAACCCACCTTAGAGACAGTGAAGAACCTCCACACATTGAAGGATACTCATGGCTGGGGTGCAATAGAAAAGGGAAGGACCGAAAAGGAGGTGGCCTGGGGGCGCTAATCAAAGGCCAAGATTGGAAAAGGATAACAGAAAGCTGCAGAGAACATATATGGCTCCAGGGTAGAGTGGGAAACCTAGATACAATACTAGGGTTTGTTTACCTAAAAACAGGAAATGACTCGAATGAGGAAAATTCAGAACATTTCAGATGTTTAGCTAAAGACATAGAGGAATTTGGCCAGAATAAGGAAGTGATAATCTTAGGGGATATGAATGCCCATATGGAATTTTTTGATGGAGCTACCGATACGACAGGCAAAATGTTAGGAACATTTTGTGAGACCCAGGATCTCACAATAGTTAATTCAGAAATAAAGTGTGAGGGGAAAATACATGGGAAAGAAATAACGCTCATTCCACAATAGACTATTGTCTGATGTCCCACAAGCTGTATGACAGGTTAGTAGGTATGGAAATTGATGAAGAAGGGGCGAAGAGCTTAGGAAGCGATCACAAAAGAATTAAACTCCAATTTGGCGGGACAGCGGCCGCAACAAAAATGCAGGTATGTGAAAGCAACCAGAAACTCAATGATAGGCAGTTGGAAAAAGGGTCAAAACGCATTGAAGACATAGTAAACCAACAACCAAATAGAGAATGGACATACGATGACCTAGTAGAAGTATTTAAAAGAGAGCTAAAAAAGGGCAAGATTAGAAGAGGAAAGAGAAAATATAAACCAAAAAGCTGGTGGGATGCTGAAGTTAAAGCAGCCATAACGAGGCGTCAAGAGGCATCCAGAGAGCACAGATTAGCAAAGAAGAGGGGAGCCACACCAAGGGAAGTCAAATCCAAATGGGAGGAGTACCTTGAGAGAAAAAGGGAGGCGTCAACCTCCAGTTCAGTTCAGGCGTTCAGTCGTGTCCGACTCTTCGTGACCCTATGGACCATGTCACGCCACGCTTTCCGGTCTCTCACTATCTTCTTAACATCACATAGCTTCATCTGCAATGCCTCGAGAATGCCATCTAACCATCGCGTTCGCTGCCTACCCCTTCTCCGGCGACCCTCAACCTTTCCCAACATCAAATCTTTCTCCAGCGACTCCTCTCTTCTCATCAGATGACCAAAGTAGCTGAGCTTTAACTTTAGAATTTGACCCTCCAATGAGCAGTCAGGGTTTATGGTCGACAATATCGACTGATTTGATCTTCTGGCAGTCCAAGGAACTCTTAAGAGTCTTCGCCAGCACCACAATTCAAACGCGTCAATTCTTCGGCGGTCAGCCTTTTTCACAGTCCAACTCTCGCATCCATACATCACAACTGGAAAGACCATAGCACGGGTTATACGGATCTTGGTTGGCAGACTAATGTCTCTGCTCTTTACTAGGCGGTCAAGGCTAACCATTGCTCTCTTTTCCAGAAGCAGGCGTCTCCTAATTTCATGGCTGCAGTCTCCTTCCGAGGTAATCTTGGCGCCCAAGAACAGAAAATCTGTCACAGCTTCCACTTCTTGTCCATTGATGCTCCAGGACTTGATAGGGCAAGACGCCATGATCTTCGTCTTTTTAATGTTCAGTTTAAGCCCAAACTTCTCACTCTCTTCTTGTACGCGCATCAGAAGTCTCTTGAGTTCCACTTCACTTTCTGCCATTAAAGTGGTATCATCCGCATATCTAAGGTTGTTGATACGTTTTCCAGCAATCTTCACTCCAGCTGAAGACTTGTCCAGACCGGCCTTCCTCATGATGCACTCTGCATATAGGTTAAATAGGCAGGGCGACAGTATGCAGCCTTGCCTCACCCCTTTCTCAATCGGAAACCAATCAGTAAGACCATGCCCAGTTCTGACTGTGGCCTCTTGCCCTTCATACAGGTTCCTGAGGAGACAGATGAGGTGAATTGGAACTCCCATCTTTCGGAGAGCTTGCCACAATCTGCTGTGATCTACGCAGTCAAACGCTTTCGCATAATCAATAAAGCAGAAGTAAATGGGTTTCTGGAACTCTCTTGCTTTTTCCATGATCCAGCGAAGGTTGGCAATTTGGTCTCTAGTTCCTCTGCCCTTGCGAAACCCAGCTTGCACGTCCGGAAGCTCCCGATCCACATACTGCTGCAGCCTACCTTGCAGGATTTTTAACATCACCTTGCTAGCATGTGAAATAGGCGCGATCGTGCGGTAGTTGGAACAATCTTTGGCACTGCCTTTCTTTGGAATGGGGATGTAAACTGACCTCCTCCAATCCTGTGGCCACTGCAGGGTTGTCCAAATCTTTTGACATAATGTATGCAGTGTGTTAACAGCGTCGTGGTTGAGGTTTTGAAGCAACTCAGCTGGAATACCATCAATTCCGCTTGCTTTGTTCTTAGCAAGGCTGGCTAAGGCCCATTCAACTTCACTCTTCAGGATGCCCGGCTCGAGATCAGTAATCACAACCGTCCTATGTTGGGATTGCACATCCGGGTCCTTCTTGTACAGTTCTTCTGTGTATTCCTGCCACCTCTTCTTTATCTCTGAGGCTTCAGTGAGGTCCTTGCCTCGTTTGTCCTTTATCACGCCCAGCTTAGCACAGAAGCTTCCTTTGAGATCTTTGATTGTCTTATACAGAGCTCTTGTGTTTCTTAATTGGCTGTCGTCCTCAACTGCTTGACACTGTATGTTCAGGAAGGCATTCTTATCTCTCCTTGCTATTTTCTGAAAATCCGCATTGAGAACCTTGTATCTTTCTCTTTCCCCCATACCTTTTGCCATCCTCCTTTCCTCAGCTATTTGCAAAGCCTCTTCAGATAACTAGTTTGCTTTTTTGCATTTCTTTTGCTTTGGAACTACCTTAGTAGCAACTTCTTGTATTATATCACGAACATCAGTCCACATCTCTTCGGGCTCTTTGTCTTCTAGATCTAATTCTTGAAATCGATTCCCCACTTCCACAGCATATTCTAATGGAATCTGATCCAGATCATACCTGAAAGGCCTGCGTCAACCTTAATCCAAATCAAAATAGGAAAGGCTGGGGTCCAGTGGATGATGGACATAAGTAAAAAAGATAAAAATGCTGCAAAGAGGTTTTGGAACCACATAAGGCTACAAGCAAAAAAGACGGAAGGGGTCCAACACTCACTGACCACACAGGAAGGAAAAAGAGTGGAGGGAGAGGAAGCACAGGAATATGTTAGGCGCACAATAGAAACAGCCTTTGCCAGTCTGGAAGTGAATGCCGCAGAAGAAATGGAGAATAATGAGGACCACATGGACGAGGAGCAAGAATACAAGGAGATGACAGCAAGAGAATGGGAAAGAATAGAACGGAAGGTCCCCTTGGGAACAGCGACAGGACCAGATAGCATACCCATGGGATTGATTACCAGATTAGGACAAAAAAGCAAAGTAAAATTGCGACAGTTGATTGAACAAGCAATAAAGGGCGGTCAAGTACCAAAAGATTGGAAATTAAGCAGGATGAGACTAATATACAAAGGCAAGGGAAGCAGAGATAACATAAAGTCATATCGGCCAATCACAGTTACATCAGTTATATACAGGGTAGCAATGCAGTTAGTAAAAGTAATGATGGAGGAATGGACAGAAGGAGGGAATATCCTCGGAGAACTACAAAATGGTTTCCGCAAGGACAGAAGACTAGAGGATAATTTATTTGTGGTTACCCAGTGTATAGAAACAGCAGCTGCAAGTCAGAGACCATTATGGATAGCGTTTTTAGATATTAAAGGGGCATACGACAGTGTAGATCAGAAAAAACTGTGGGACCAGTTGAAGAAATATGGCCTGAATAAAAACCTGTTCAGTTCATACAAGAAGTGTATGCAGATAATGAGGCAGTGATAGTATGGGAGACGGAAACAACAAAACCAGCAAAAATAAAAAGGGGGCTTAGGCAAGGGTGCCCACTGTCACCGCTGCTTTTCATGATATACATGAGCCAAATGGAAAGGCGCCTGGAGGAAAGTAATAAGTGATTCGATGCAAGCTATATGCAGGGAGGACAGAAAGTAACACAAGTTCTACCAGTATTGATGTACGCGGATGACATTGTACTGCTGGCAGATGATAGGGATGGGTTGCAGGAGCTGCTTAAGATCTGTGGAGAAGAGGGCGAAAAGCTGGGACTGCAATTTAGCAGTGCAAAATCAGGAATAATGGTATTTAATGATGAAAGGGGGGACGTGCTGGAAATACAAGGCACCAAGGTTGAACATGTGGAGAGCTATAAATACCTGGGCATATGGATCAACGAAGGAAAAAATTACCTAGAAAAGCATGAAGGAATTACGATAGACAAAGGGAAAAGGAGTTCGGATATTATGAAACACAGGGCCCTCTGGAATTATAACAGGTATGAGGTTGTTAGAGGGGTATGGAAGGGTGTTATGGTACCAGGACTCACTTTTGGAAATGCAGTCCTGTGCATGAAATCAGAAGTACAGTCAGGCCTTGAAATCAGAGAGAGAAAGGTAGGTAGATTGGCATTGGGAGCACATGGCAACACACCTAATGAAGGAGTCCAGGGAGATATGGGCTGGGCATCATTTGAGGTTAGAGAGGCAATTAGCAAACTAAAATATGATCAGAGACTAACCGAAATGGAGGAATCAAGGTGGGCACGAAAAATGTACAAGCACCTCTTCATGAAAAGCCTGAATACGAAATGGACTAACAGAACCCGAAAGCTCAGATTTAAGTACCTAGAGTTTGGAGATACACCGCAGCAAAACAGCAGCATTGAAAAGCAGGTAAAGGAGGCAGAAAGGAAAATGTGGGAGGAAAGAATGCAAGGAAAATCAGCATTGGGTATGTATAGAACTCGAAAACAGGATATAAAGAAAGAAAGTTTATTCGACAACTCACGAGGGAGCTCATTGCTGTTTGAGGCTAGGACAGGGGCCCTCAGAACAAAAACGTACAGGAAAAAATTTCAGGAAGTAGATATATTATGCGCGGCGTGCGGAACTGAGAAGGAAACAACGGAACATGTTGTTCTAAGGTGCCAAAAACTTCGTCCTGCCCTTCCCGCGGAAAAAGCGGCAGATCTGGAGAGAGCGCTGGGATTTGCTGGGGAAGATGGACGAATGGATGAGGAACGCGTTCTGATAACAAAAGAGAGGTTAGAGGATTGGTGGAAAAAGTCAAGAGAATAAAGAGAGGAAAAAAAGGGAGGGGGGCTGATACGGGCGAATTAGAAGCTAAAAATGGGGAAGAGATAAATATATTTCTTTTAATTTTTTGGCTAGGTGGCGCAAGCTGCCGCCCGATTCAAAGGGCAGAGCCACTATCATCCATCCATCATCCATCCATCCATACAATAAGAAATATTGCTCAAGCTTCTTACCTCGAACATACAGGACCAATATTTAAGCAGCTAAAATGGGTAAAGTAACATCTTTGTATACCAACAGGCTTTTGTGATTATATAAACAAGACATCAATAAAAAGGACAACACACTAACACTCATAGCAGCGCTTCAAGACAACACACACATACGACACCCGTAACCCGGAGCATTGGCACGTTACAGCATGCCGGAAGAACTATGTCAAGCAGATGCTTCGCTTCAGGCTTTCTACCATATTAAATCAATAATTCCCTTATAGTGGTCAAGATTTCTCTCTTCCTCCCATTAAATTAATCCGTAAAATGTTCTATGAATACATATTTTTAAATTAAGTGTTCTATTGTGCAGCACGTCTCTGTATTATTTTCATGTATTTTTCCTAATTTACCTTGTGCTTTTTTGTAATCTAATTATTTCTCCATTCATTATTTATTCATTGTGTAAGCGTGACTTCTCCGCTGTTAAATGCCATTACATACAGGGGCAGCCGGGGCGTCAAGCTGCTGTTCGAAGCAGCTTTTTAGCGGCTGCTCCTTTCCTTGTATTAAAGAAAAAATAAAGTATATTATAATATTATTATTATTAAATTGCTGTTTTGTATTTCACAATGTGATGCATAGTGCACTGAATTTTTCAAGAGGTACCTGTGTAACATTTAGAATATTACAATGCAATTTTTATTAAATACATTAAATATTAAATAAAATTACATAAACATGCAACATTCCTATTCAGTGGTCCTTGTTTGGAAATGCTGACAGTTATTATTAAGACTGTTGGGGGGGGGGGGGGGGTCACTGATTTCAGTCTACTGCATGCTTCCTTTTTTCTGCCGTTCTATGAACATCTTTGCCGATGTCATTGTGCAAGTGCATGCAAAATGTTTTCAGCCAGCAGCAAGACGCTCATGCTAGTTGGTCACTGTCTAATAAGGCCAGTGCCCAGCAAGCATTTGCATGCCTGCTGCTTATGAGTTTTTTTTGTTTGTTTTTTTCAAGAATAATTTTTCTCAGTAATTTCCTCTTGCAAAATAAACTCTTTCCTTCGTTAGTTGCTTTGTTTTCAGCCTCAATAATTTCTCATTACCAAGCCTTTGTGTTGTTCCTAGGCCCTAAATTACATCATTCACATCACAGCTTGCAGCTGGGCGGCCTATGGGTACTAATATTGTCACAGCACAACGCAGTGGCCCAGTTTATGGAACTTGACTTAGATTTGGAGAACCCTACTTCGATTCTGCCTTGGTGTCTGCGTTTCGATGGTGACTAAAGACAAAGCTGGCCGTGCACTGGGCAATCTCAGTGTATGTTAAAAAAAAGGCACAGTAAGCTTGTGCACATCCCGACTATGACATTGCTTAAAACTTGACATGCTAAATCCTGTAAACAAAAAAAATCATGTTCTCAAAACGTATGGGCAGAGGATGTACAGACAGCACTAAATGGGTGCTTGAATGAAGACATAGTCGATTTGTTAATTTTCAGTAGGTGAGCGGCGGACCGGTCACCGGGAAGTGTCTGTCATATGAGAACAGGTGAAAGGAAAAATGATAGTGGTATTGATTATTAGAGGTTATGACTTGTGATGACCCACATGTGTACCGACGACCTGTAATTGCAATTGATTAGAAATGAATAAAATGACTTGTAATGACCAAATGTCTAGCAATGACTTGTTACGACTACAATTGATGCATGAGTGCTTGGTATTCAAGCCAAGCGGCAACAAGTCCTGTCATTGACACCGCTTAGTAAGAGTCGCTTAAGCACTTGATGTTTTATGTGCATGCGCTGTTATGTCTGCGCATGTGTATGCCCTGTTCACAAATGTGGAGCACCACCAAATCGTCTGACAGCTGTTCCGATTTTTGAAGACATGTGCCACACAAAAAGTCCTGTCTGTCAAGCTTACTATATTTAATCAACATCAAGCAACACAGGTAATGAATATACCCCTTGTTAGCTATCAAACTAGACTGTTTTCTGCAGTGCAACACACCATACCGCAATTCCTATTATGTCAAAAGGTAAAAATACGGCCAGCAAAAACAAAGATAATAGCAAGGTTCAGTCTTTCCCAATCTTCATACAAAGAACATATCTGTACTAAAGCGGGGGGGGGGGGGGGGGGGAATGGTAGCACATCTGTGGCGCACATTGCAAAAATAAAGGAATAAAATAAAATGCTGCGATAGCAGCAACTAGTGAAAACGGGGTCTGTGCGTGTCTCTTCCCGATTTTTCCTCACATCCAACTTCATAAAACCTTTCTTGCCATTTGTGCGTTAATTGCAGCGCGAATGTTACTGCAATTGACGCCAATCGCAGCCCAAATGCTTTGTGAACACAAACACGACCCAAGGACGAAAGTTTGTGTTGATCACCGGTCGTTTACAGTATGGAGACAGTAAAATGGAGGCATGTAGAGAGCACTGCATTGCATTAAAGCCACCGACAACCACAGACGTGACACAGGCGTGATCACGCGCACAACTCATCACTTCGCCACGAGACGTATGCACACGGTGCACAGCGCGCACACATAAGCGCGCACACACACATACGTCGAATAAAATTACACATCACAGCATGCGCGTTGGACGCGGAAGCTCTTCTGCCATCCCCGGAGACGCACTTAGTCACAAGGACGATTTTATCGCACATTCTATTTTTTCTTTCTTTTCACTGAACGCTCACTGATTAACGATGTGTTTGGCTGCTTTACTGCGCCGCGAAAGGGGCCCAAATGCTTCGTACGCTTGCAGCCGGATGCCGAAACGCAGAACCAGTGATTTCAACAGTTGCAGAGAAATAGACTGCTGGAGAACGAATGCTGACAGAGGAAAAAACGAACTAGTGAGCGCACAGGCCAAACAGCAAAACACCCGACTGCAATCTTCGTGCTCACTTCGGCTCGGCCCGTGTTACCAGAGTAGCTTCCACGAACACCCTCAGCAACCACGTTAGTCATTTTACCTCATGACACAATCTTAAGTCGCAAAAAAGCAACGGCACGGATCTAGCACAACGCAAGAATGGCAATGTTTACATCTCAAAGCTGGGACGGGGCCAGCACAGCCAGCACGTCCCTGCTTTCCCCTGTTTCGCTACTTAGGTACCTGCCGTCCTTGTGTCTTAGCTAAGACGGCACTAGAGTCGTAATCGTGCAAGCGACTTATTCAAGTCAAGACTGAAGCCCAGTCTTGGCTCCAGTCTCCAGTCTTAAGCAGCCATGCTAACGGCCTATCCTTAAGACTGCAGTTAAGTCTGGACTTAGCTAAGACATTCTTAAGATCGTTTGTGCAAGCGGGCCCTGGTTCTTCGCCATGGTGCCCCTCGCGAACTGCTCAGTGACCGCGGATGCGTTTTCTTATCAGACGCTCTTGAGGCTCTCCTGAAAGAATGCTGCATCATACACCGCACCGCTACTTCGTACCACCCTCAGACGAATGGACTGACAGAACGTTTCAACCGCACTCTCGGTGACATGCTGGGTATGTACGTGAACACTGACCATTCCAATTGGGACCAAGTTCTACCGTTTGTTACTTACGCATATAACACCGCGAACAGACCACTACTGGATTCTCTCCATTCTTTCTCCTTTACGGGCGCGACCCACCCTCTACTATGGACACACTTTTTCCCTACCGCCCTGACGTTTCCGAATCTTCCCCGCTATCCGATGCCGTCACGTACGCAGAAGAATGCCGTCAGCTCGCCCGCTCTCTCACAACAAAAAATCAGTGGCAACAAAAATACCTCCGTGATACCGGCGAAGCTTCGTCATATCTCCCGAACTCTCTGGTGTGGCTCTGGGTGCCCTCCACAACCCCTGGCCTTTCAAAGAAGTTTCTTGCTCGCTACGACGGGCCATAGAGGGTCCTCCAGCAAACATCTGCAGTCAACTACGTAGTTGAGCCCGTCACGCCCTCTGCGGACTTGCGTCGCCGTGGTCGTGAAACAGTTCAGGTGAACCGATTGAAGCCATTCTATGACCCCGCTGTGCTTTCCGCGCCATAAGTCGCCAGGATGGCTCCTTTTTTTTACCCGGGGGAAAATGTACTGTGATAGTCAGCACTTCAGCCATCGACATGCACCAGTGCGTTGTGCGACGAAGACAAAGAAGAAGTACGCTGGGCTCGCCGTCGGAAGGTCCTGTCCTCACAGCTCTCCATCTGAGCGTCAATAAACGCCCTATTACACATCGTTCAAAACGTGCCGGCGAGAACAGGCGGTTGTTTTTTCATTCAAACTGTGAGCCAAGAAGTATTTTCATGGTATGCAGGATGGTGTAATATAAATTTCTCATTACCTCCGTCATTCATGTGCTATCAGCTTGGAGGACAGTTTGCAACATGAATTCGAACTGACGGTAAACTTACCTCCGACTGCATGCTGTTATTTTAAAGCAAGGAAGTCCACCAACAATTCAGCCAGATACTGCGCATTTACCTCAGACAACAACTGAAAAAAAAACGAACTCATGAAATGAAAATGTTTCATTAAAGGCTTTGTCACATCAACTGTACAAACGGTTGCAGAGCGTACCCTATAGGCTTTTCATTCACACAACTGACATAAAACGGCGAATTGTTTCCCTCCAGAGACTCTAGAGCTAATTGCATGAAAGCCGGAGATCACATCACGTGATCAAAAGCAATCGTCACCGACGGCGGCAAAAGAAAGTCGGGGAGGGTATTATGGTAGAGCGTGCCGCAGTAGGATAAACGGGAACGGCGTCTGAGTGGCGCCTAACGTGAGCGAGGTTTCGCATTCAGGGTATGTGATTTATAGGTAAAATTCAGTAGAGGCATCATTTATTTTATAAATATTGAGAAAAGTGGACTGAAGTGTACGAGTTAACGTCAAAAATAACTCAAGAATTGTTACGGTATGCAGTGAAAGAGACGATGACGAAGTGCTGGGCTATTAGAGAAAGACGACGCTGCAGCTACATCTGGTTCTCCTGTGAGTGTGTCCCTGACGGTGAACTGTTGCGGCTACGACGTGCCATCGCCTCCTAATATCTCGACGTGCCTCGTAACATCTTGGTGGAGCTGCTGGGTTAGACACCAATACCACAAGCTGGATCTCCGTAGCGGCCGCCAACTTGGTGCTAGCACTATGCAGTCCGACGCCGCTACCTCTACAGCAGCACAACCAGCGCCCACTGTCGTCGTTGCGCAGCCTCGTGATCCGGGAACCTTTTGCGGCACCGATGACATCTACGTCGAAGACTGGCTCGCTATGTACGAGCGAGTCAGTAAGCACAACCGATGGGACGCAACGTTGATGCTTGCAAATGTCATTTTCTACCTGGCTAGTACGGCGCGCGTCTGTTTCGAGACGCACGAAGATCTAACATCCTGGGACATGTGCAAAGAGAAGCTTCGGGATCTCTTTGGCAAGCCAATGGGACGCAAGCTCGGCTCTAAAAAGGACCTGGCATCGCGAGCAGAGTCGTCGAGCGAATCATATCTGTCGTACATACAAGACGTACTAGCTCTATGCCGCAAAGTTAACAGCGCCATGCCCGAGTGTGACAAGGTGGGCCACATTTTAAAGGGCATTGCTGACGACGCTTTTAACCTTCTATTTTGCAAAGATTGTACGACGGTCGACTCCGTCCTCGAGGTATGCCGGCGGTTTCAGCAAGCTAAACATCGTCGTATTGCTCCCCGCTTCAACCGCTTGCCAAACACAGTTGCTACGTCTTCGTGCGAAGATCTGCTAACACTGCAGCAGCCGTCCCATGACCCAAACTTGACCAGGATCGTTCGCAGAGAGTTGGAGGCAATGGCCCCCGTCGCATTCACACCTCAGCCGGCGGATGCTACTATCAGTTCAGTTCAGTCGTTCAGTCGTGTCCGACTCTTCGTGACCCTATTGACCGTGTCACGCCACGGTTTCCAGTCTCTCACTATCTTCCTAGGATGCTACTATAGCACTGATCCAAGCTGTCGTTCGCCAAGAATTCGCGAACGTGGGCCTTAATGCGAGCGTAAGCCTCAGCTCTGGTCAGCCGTCCGCACAGCCATCTGTCCAGCCCACCGTTCCGGTGGTAGCTGCTGCGGCTCCGACTGCGCCCTTCCCGACGCGATACTCCGAATCTACCCGACGCTACCGCAACCCAGAAGAATGGCGGACCTTGGACAACCGACTCATCTGCTTTAACTGCTCACGTGCCGGCCACATTTCTCGCCATTGCCGCAGCCGTTGGGTTCCGCCACCTCGACCTCGCTACTATCATGATCGCAGCACCGCCTACGGACCACACCCAACCTCTCTCCGTGATACGCCCTCTCGTGACTTTAACCCACCATCTCCGCGCATGTCCAGCCGATCGCTGTCTGCCCAGACCCGCCGTTCCCGCTCGCCCCTACCTCACCGTTCCTCGTCCCCTTAACTTCTCTGGCCCACTCCCGGAAAACTGATCAATGCAGCTCCCGGAGGTGAAGCTGCAGTGACGACCCGGCCCGAAAATCCTCTGCTGACCCTCGCTCATCGCCGCAATCTTCTAGATATCAGTGTAGATGGTGTACCTGTTACTGCCCTCATTGACACTGGTGCCCAAATTCCCGTCCTCAGCTCTTCGTTTCGCCGCCGACTCAAAAAAGTTGTCACACCCGCCTCTTCATCAGCCGTTCGTGTCGCCGATGGAGGCGTCGCTGCCGTCGTGGGACTTATCACTGCGCGCGTGAGCATTTGTGGTCGAACTACCCCTGTGCTCTTCACTGTAATCGACCGCTGCCCTCACGATGTGATCCTCGGCATCGACTTTTTAACGGCGCACTCTGCCCTGATTGATTGTTCAAGTGGCCTCCTTCGCTTAGACCTGCCTTTCTGCTCCGACTGCACAGATATCAAGCCACGCCTCTGCTCCGTCGAGTTTGTTCGCCTACCGCCCGAAGCTGCCATGTATGTCCCTTTGGCCCCGTTTCCTGCTATTCCTGATGGTACATACGTCACTTGTCCAATCACCGATGTTGTTCTCCACCGTAACGTCATATTCCCTCACACTGTCCTGACCATCACGGATAACAGAACCTATCTTCCCGTCCTTAACTTTAGCCGCTCTGTCCAAGTTTTGCCCCATGGAGTTGCACTCGCTGACTTGCTTCCGTTGGCTGACTGCGAAGTTTCTGCCCTCAAGCCTGCGCCTCTTTCTGAACCCCCCGTATCAGCTTCTCGTTCGACCCTTTTTACTTCCATGATAGCACCGGATTTGACACCTCAGCAAGCCGGTGCTCTCTCCGACCTTTTGCTTTCGTACAAGGACATTTTTGATTTTGCCGACCGACCTTTGGCCGAGACATCTGTCGTTACCCATCGCATAAATACTGGTGATGCCAGCCCTATTCACAGAAGGCCTTATCGAGTCTTTCTTGCTGAGCGCCACGTAATACAGAAGGAGGTCGAAAAGATGTTAACAAATAATATTATTGAGCCTTCCTGCAGTCCCTGGGCGTCTCCTGTCGTTTTAGTCAAAAAGAAAGATCAAACTTGGAGATTCTGTGTAGATTACCGCCACCTCAATCAGATCACTAAAAAAAGACGTTTATCCGCTCCCGAGAATTGACGACGCCATCGACTGCTTGCATGGTGCCAGCTATCTTTCCTCGATCGACATGCGTTCCGGCTACTGGCAAATAGCTGTCGAAGAACGGCATCGAGAGAAAACCGCATTTGTCACCCCTGACGGACTATACCAATTCAAGGTCATGCCATTTGGCCTCTGTAACTCTCCTGCGACCTTCGAGCGCATGATGGACTCGCTTCTCCGTGGCTTCAAGTGGACAACGTGCTTATGCTTCTTAGATGACAATGTCGTTTTCTCTCCCACGTTCACAAGTCACCTTGAACGGCTTTCTACGATACTGGCAGTCTTTCGCCGCACCGGTCTTCAACTCAACGCAAAAAAATGCAGCTTCGGCCGCCGTCAGATCAAAATCCTTGGACATTTGGTTGACGAAAATGGTGTGCAGCCCGACCCTGATAAAGTTCGTGCAGTCCGCGAGTTCCCTACACCACGTAATACAAGTGATGTGCGAAGTTTTCTCGGGCTCTGCTCCTAATTCCGTCGCTTCATTCGGAACTTCGCTGACCTAGCACGTCCCCTTACCTCCCTTTTGCAGAAAAACGTGAATTTCTCGTGGAGCCGTGAACAAGCTCAAGCCTTCACAACGCTCATTTCCGCGCTCACCGCTCCTCCTGTACTGGCGCACTTTGACCCGTCTGCGCCTACAGAATTGCGCACTCACGCTAGCGGACATGGTATTGGCGCCATCCTTGCCCTGTACCAGCACGACCACTCTCGTGTGATTGCCTATGCCAGCCGCCTTCTCTCTCAGTCCGAGCGCAATTATTCCATTACGGAGCGCGAATGCCTTGCACTTGTTTGGGCTTGACCAAATTCCGCCCTTATTTGTTTGGTCGGCCCTTCAGAGTAGTGACGGACCATAATGCCTTGTGTTGGTTGTCATCACTTAAGAACCCTACTGACCGCTTAGGTCGCTGGGCCTTGCGATTACAAGAATACACGTTTACTGTTGTGTACAAGTCAGGCCGCCTACATCAAGACGCCGACTGCTTATCCCGCCACCCCGTTGACCCTCCTGAACTTCCTGACAATACTGCTGACGACTGCGTTTTGTCCATTTCGAACTTTCGCCACATCGGCGTGGAACAGAGTCGTGATCCTTCCCTGCGTCCCATTATTGATCACCTGCGCAACGACAGCACCGATCCGCCCATCAGTATGTTTGTGCTGCCTAATAACACATTATACCGACGCAATATGCGCCCAGATGGTGTAGACCTTTTGCTTTTTGTCCCGACACATCTACGCTCTGCTGTTCTTGCGCACCTTCATGATGCTCCTACAGCAGGGCACCTAGGAGTGTCCCGCACATACGACAGTGTTCGACGGCGATTTTGCTGGCCTGGCCTCTACCGCTCTGTTCGTCGCTACGTCGCCGACTGTGAGCTATGCCAGCACAGGAAGACCCCGTCTCTTCACCCTAGTGGGCCCCTGCAACCACTCGCAGTTCCAACTGAGCCCTTTTCTCGAGTTGTTCTCGGCCTGCTCAGGCCATTCCCCACATCGACTTCAGGGAACAAATGGATTGCCGTAGCGACCGATTACACCACCCGGTATGCCATAACCAGAGCTATCTACACCAGCTGTGCCTCCGACGTTGCAGACTTTCTTTTGCATGACGTCATCTTGCTTCATGGTGCTCCTCGTCAACTGCTCACCGATCGCGGTCGCTGCTTCCTTTCTAAATTTGTAATGACCTTCTGCGCTCATGCGCTACGCGCCACAACTTGACAACGGCCTACCATCCACAAACGAACGGTCTTACTGAGGACCTTAATCGTACCCTGACCGATATGATGTCAATGTATGTTTCTGACCATCACCGTGACTGGGACATCTCTTTACCTTTCATAACATGCGCTTATAACTCCTCACGGCATGATACCGCCGGATACTTTCCCTTTTATCTACTCTTCGGCTGCGACCCTCTACTTCCCTTCGACACCTTACTGCCTCTTGATGATTCCTCCTGCAGTTACGCTTCTGATGCCATCGCCCGCGCTGATGCCGCCCGTCATATTGTTCGAGACCGGCTTCGTGCGTCCCGGCGTTCTCAAAAGCACCGTTACGATCTCCAGCACCGTGACGCCTACTACCCTCCTGGCTCCCTCGTACTCCTCTGGCTCCCTGCTCGACGTGTAGGCATGTGCGAGTAACTTCTGCCCCGCTACGGGGGCCCTTACTAGGTCTTGCGGCAACTTACCGACGGGACGTACGAGATTATCCCTGTGAACCGCCACTCTCCGGCAAACCATCATCCAGAAGTCGTGCATGTCGCCCGTCTCAAACCTTATATCTCGCGCTCACCTGCGTAGTCTACGCACCGGGACTGTGCTTCTTCCGCGGGGGGGGGGGGGGGGGGTATTGTTACGGTACGCAGTGAAAGAGACGATGACGAAGTGCTGGGCTAGTGGAGAAAGACGACGCTGCAGCTACGTCTGGTTCTCCTGTGAGTGTGTCCCTGACGGTGAACTGTTGCGGCTACGACGTACCATCGCGGCCTAATATCTCGACGTGCCTCGTAACAATATGATGAATGCCGCAGTGCTGTACTTCAAAATCTTGAATCGACTGGGGCTCTTCAAAATGTGCAGACATGGCAAGATCACGGGCGCATTTCTTTTCGCTTTAGTCGGAAAGGGGTCGGCGCAGGTGGGTTTGAGCCCGCGTATTTGGGATCAGCACTCGAGAGCCCTAAGCACTGTAGATACCACAGTAGGGCTGTTGAAGAGCACAAACAATCAATATAAACTGGCAAAATTGGCCCGTGCGAGTAGGAAGTTAACAAATGCTGCTCTTCAAAATGGAAATAACTTTGCCGAGGCCAAAATAAACGAGTATTAAAGCTTCGTGAAAACAATTTTCCCCCAGCCGGCTTCATGTTATATAATGCACCTCGGCTTTGATCAAATAAGGAGGAGAGGAAATTTCTTGGTGATTTGTGAAGATTTGACGAAGTAGGATATGGGTACAAACCATATGTATGAGGAGACACATTTATGATCATCGTGTTGGCAGATGGATAAACTATAGAAAAAAGATTCAACCTCTCATTATAATGTTCAATAATAGAACGGTGCTGTACAAATCTGCTGAATTTGACAATAATTAGTCGGAAAGAAAGAAAGGAAACGGCGCAGAACCTAATTGATTGATTGAGCTGCGGGCAGTGCAACTGTGGCGTTGTTTGTACCCCTTAGAAGTTTTGAAAACTCCCGATCTGTTGCAAATGCTCGCATGCGGCTATTTATAGCTGTCATGATGAAATGATCAAATGCTGTGGTAGCAGTTGGCAATGAGGGCTATTTGCCTTTGATTCATCTTGATCCCAGATGTGGTATCGACAAAGGGGAGGCGTTCCCTACGGAACCACCATATTTTCTTGAGCTCACGCGAGAAAGTATATGGTAAAAACATTTGGCATTTACTTTAAAGACATTTTTTGTGGCCTCTTTATACAGTAGAGTTTTCGGAAATATTGGTATGTAGTAGATGTAGATAAATGTTTTTATTGATAGGAAAGACAGAGAGGCTGGCCGGAATGATTAGAATTTGACCTGCTACTCTGCACTGGGGAAGGGAAGTGGAGAAGGAAGACAATCATGATGGAGGAGGATTGGTATAGAGTAGGCAGTAATATAGCCAGTATCAGTCGAATATTGTCGCATTACCCACGGTTTGCTTCCATGTGCTTTTTATCTGTTTGTTTTAAGATTTACTTTCACCATTCCAGCATTGCAAATTAACACTATTGCAGCCTTTCTGGCAAATTCTAATGATAACTCCAATGAATGTTCATGTCAAATCTTCGAAAAGCGCATACAAACGGCAAGTCGTTTTGATAACGTTGGTCGGCTACCTTCAAGCGATAAAAGAAATCCTTTCTTTCTGGCGCGAGAACGTTATGCATAGGATAAGGTGACTCCGATGATATTCAAGCTTTCCTGCTTTTTTTTTTACTTGTTTAATACAGTTTTTATTGAATTCGTAAAGAACATTAAAGCTAAAAAAGGCTTTCAGCCACCCAATTTGTTAAGCGGCTGGTTGTGGGCGACTGCTTCTGAGAAAAATATTACAAATGGACGCTTTAAGCAGATTTGGACCCCAAGATTGTCGGGTATTCGACGTAAAACGAAGCTTCAGACGAAACGAACCATGCTACATCATATAAATGGGTGATTTCTTCTCGTTCGTGTTTTTGCGCGAGAAAAATTGCGGTGTTTAATCGTCGGACTGCACTGTTAGTGTCTTGAATTTAAAAACGTGATGAAAGCGCATATAGCTGTGGTGGAGATGGGAGGGGAGAGGCGTTCATATGAGGCAAAAACAGACGCCGAAGAACTCTAATATGTTCCTGCTATGAGCACTGCGGCCTTGTTCAAGGCAAAGTGTTCTTTAAAAGCGAATACAGTCGAACCTCGATATATCGAACATGGATATATCGAATTATTGGTGATATCGAACACTTTCTATATCACGCGGAAAATCGCATGCATTTTTAATTTTTTATTTCGAACGGCGTCGGTTGCCAAATGGATAAATCGAACTCCGCCACCCCAAACCATGTGCACTCTGTTGACAGGAGGCGAGCTTTCCCTCAACGCCCTCCAAGATGGCGGCGCGATGGGCGTTCCCGAATGCTGCGCACGATCGCTGCATACATCGGTCGCGCCATTTGAACGTAGCGGCGTATGCACGCGGCGGCTTGGCCGGGCTAGGGTGGCTAGCCTGATTTAGTGTGTCAACGACTAACCGCGTCTCGGCGCCGCCACTTGTGCGCGCCAGTCGTTGTTATCGTGTAGGCCCTGTCACGGCGTGGTCGGTGTTGTGATGGCTGCAAACGCGAAGAAGCGGATGACCCTGACATTTTCTGCGAAATTGGAAGTGATCCGCTGCGTTGAAAATAGTGAAAAAAAGTCAAGCGTCGCCGAAGCTTTCAGCATACCGAGGAGCACTATGAGCACTCTGCTGAAAAACAAGAGTGACATAAAGGCCAAGGCGGAACAAAGCCAGCACTCAGGTGCGCGGCGGGTGCGCAAAGCTGCCTTTGAAGACGTTGAGAAGGCGCTGCACAAATGGTTCATCGACGCAAAGGCCCGGAATATTCCTGTATTGGGACCGATGATACAACAGAAGGCCAAGAACTTTGCGTTCATTCTCGGTGCCGAGAACTTCAATGCCAGAAGTGGTTTGCTGCAACGTTTTAAGGCCCGCTTTAACATTGTCGGGAAGACAGTCTCGGGGGAAAGTGAGGACGCCAATGAAGGCGAGATCGAGAAGTGGCTTGAAGAAGAGTGGCCTAAGATTCTCGTCAAGTATGAGCCCAATCAGATATTCAATGCTGGCGAGACGGGCCTGTTCTGGCAAATGCTTCCGCGACAAACGCTCGACACGCGCGGAGACAAGTTCCACGGCGGTAAGCAAGGCAAGGCTCGTATTACAGTTCTGTTGGCTGCGAATATGGACGGCAGCACAAAGCTGCGGCCACTTGTCATAGGCAAGTTCCAAACCCCGAGGTGCATGCGCAACTGCCCCAGTGTTCCGGTGACATACGCATGGAACAAGAAATTGTGGATGACTCGAGAGATATTCCAAAAATGGTTGAAGGCATGGGACTCGGAGCTGGCGCGTCAAGGCCGGATGGTTTGCCTCATCGTTGACAATTGCACAGCACACCACACTGATGTCCAGCTGAGCAACATTGAAATTAAGTTTTTGCCGCCGAACACGACGTCGAAGCTGCAACCATTGGACCAGGGCATTATTCGCGCTTTCAAATCCATTTATAAACGTCGGCTGATCGACATTTTGCTTCTCAAGCTGCGGATGGTCCAAGAGCTAAAGATAGACCTTTTGGGTGCCATTCAAATGCTGAAAGCCTCGTGGGACAGCGTCAAGCAGTCGACAGTAGTTCACTGCTTTCGGCATGCGGGTTTTGTAAGCCGCACTGAAGAAGCTTCCGAGCAAGCAACTGAAGAATCAGCGTTGGACGACGGCACAGAGGAAGAATGCCAGCTCGAAGAAACCTGGAGCCAGTTGGAGCGCTTTGTCGGTGCTGAGCCACACAGCATGTGCATTGATGACTTCGTTGGCGATGATGACAGCACCGGAACAGTGGCGGAGTTGACAGATGTAGAGATTGCGGCGGAAGTTACTGCTGAGCGGCCAAACGAAGACGCTGCCGAGGTTGATCCCGTAAGCGCTGTCCCGCTCCCGACTGCAACTGAGGCTGTAGCTGCTTTGGACCTTGTACCCCGCTACTGCGGCGCAATAGCAGGCGCTGGACTATCGCTTGTGGACCGTTTAGACTACGTTGAGGAGACCGTGGTTAAGCACGCGGTTGCCAATTTGAAGCAAGCTACGCTGCTACTGTACTTTAAGCCAAAGGAATAAATACTTTGTTTGAAACTTCAAGTGAGTATTTATTGCGCCTCTGTGCCACGATTGGTTCATTGATTGATTTTTACTAGTTTTTGACGCGTTTTCTACGTGATTTTGTATATCGAATTCCGGCTATATCGAACTATTTTGCAATCACCGCGCTGTTCGATATATCGAGGTTCGACTGTAGCTATAACTTAAAGAGGGTTGAATAATCCACTGATAGAATATGCTATATCGTGTTATTATTTCTGTCTTGGTTTAACGTGTTTAGTCTGACGTGTGCAATTACAGATTTTAGTATGGCCATGATGTCAGGCTTTCGGTTTCGTTCATTCTGTTTTTTTAGAATTCGTTTCATTGTATCGGAAATTACAACATGGAAATGCACAAGCGAAATCCAAACATCAAATCGCTGTTTAGAGACTACGATGTAAGAGTAGGTTAGATGAGAGAACGGCCGCGTCCAGCCCTCTGCCGTAAAATTCAACTTCTGGGGGCTGGCAACAGATGACATGAGCAACTGTGGACCGCTCGGCGAGTGGCCGGGCCACATCGGCGCTAGCTTACTATCGGTGCCGTGGGCATGCATTTGGTCCAACTGTGTCAGTCATTGCTCCTAGAAATTTTCTCTTCCGCTATTTACCTTTGGGGATGTAAGTAGTGTATTGTATATAAGAATCATTTCAGTTTGATTGAAGCGGAGCGTCGTAGCCAGCATGAACTTCCATTCAAGAGTGCTCAGCTGACGCAGCGTTGGCTGCATGCGTTTTATTAAAGCACCACAGTTTGTGTCGCATTGCAGGCTTCACGTTAACTCTACTAGTTACAGGATATTGCTGAACCGTACGTTGTGTAAGAATACGGCCCCATGACAATACCGGGTGAATACAGGGATCAATCCTAACGAGTGCTACCACCATTTTACGAACACATAAAATCCATTCCTACCCCATCCACTCTGAAGCAAAAAGAAACGACGCAGTCTTGAATCGCAGCGTCACAGTCGTCTAACTCAAAAACGTCATCACAGTCCCGGCTGCCTTCGTCAATTAGCCCATCAAGCTTCTGCTTCAATGCATGTGGTTTGTTCAGGCGCTGCTCATCTGAACTTTTGTATATCTCCCTCAAATCCCTTCTCAGACGTTGCACAGTTTCAAAACTGCGGAGGGTTTAGCAAAGAATATATGATTTGCATGCGATACAGCAGCAAGAATGTGGGAACAGTCGAATGTTTATTTTGTCCTCCCACTTGCTTGATGATATTGAAGAAGCATTCCAAAGGATCCTGATATATTTTGGTCGACAACACGTACTTGTAACTGCAGTCGTGTTGAAGGAAGCTTGAAAGTTGCATAACGGATTACAGCGTAATTAGCGAACCTTGGGGAGTCGACTGGGTCACAAATAGGTCTTTCAGAATGCCACAATTTATGCCCTCTTGCTCCCATGAGTCTGACCCCAGACATGCAGTTTGGAAAGTAGTGCATTTTCGACATTCTAGTCGAATGCATTCTGCAGGGTAGCGACAGCTTAGATCGTCGAACAGGTCATTTAGAAAAAGTGTGAACCCTGCTGTTGGTTTTGTATTAACCAGCCACCGCACTCTGCGAGCATAAAACATTATTTCTTTGGCAACATAGTGACTGAAAGGCTGTGTGCCCAACTTTACTTTCATTTTTAACATGTTGAATGTGTTTATATTATTGTAAGTAAGCTTGGGGCAGATTAGAAGCGTCCAAGAGTTCTTGCTGTTGGCGACAAACACAATTTGTTTCTCCAAGTTATCTTCCTCTTCTTATTTTAGTCTTCCTTTTCTTCGTTCTGTTTTCTTCTTCATACCACAAATAAATGGCCAGTTGGTAGTGTTCCTGTCATCGGTGTGGACGTCTTGTAATCTCTCGTGTATATGAGTATGTGATGGACAATGCAGCGCCAGAAGTCATAAGAATCATGTCACCAACTAGTCAGCATGCAAGTTCTACTGAGCAAACACACTGTCGTGGCACAACCATCTATAAATTGGCCATCTTCCTTGAAAACGTTTTTGTCGTGCAGACGGTTCCTAATGTACTTAAATAGATGTGCGTCGGAAAACATACACCTTTCTTGAAATGTTCGTTGGATACTCAAAACAATTAACGACGTGTCCCAGTGCGCTACTGATTCCGAGCAGCTTCCACATCGCGCGGTTGGCGGAAACGCCGTCGCACATATCTCCACCAACAAACAAGCTGGCCTTCTATAAATGTACAATGCACTGAACTAAACACTAAGCAAGCGTTCCCGTTGTTGAACCTTTCGACGGAAGCACAGCCAGGGGCCGTAAATAATTTTCGCCTTTCGGCGAAATTTATTTATTATTTATTATTATTAGTATTAGCATGCTCATTGCTTTGGTTGTCGCGCTCTCCATGATCGACGAGACCAGCGTAGGTCATCGTTTTGAAATGTACAGCCTGTTCTTATTTACTTGAATTTCTTCCAGTATCAGCATTCCTCGGTGCTGAAAAGAAGCCTTCTTAGAGGTTTTCACCTTCAACACTTGATAGAAGAAATCGTCAAAACCCCATTTCAGGCCGACAGTGCTTACGTACTTCCTTGCAGTTTTAATGCATGGCAAAGGTAAAATACCATAGCTTCGTAAAAAAGCGCACGAAGCAAAGCTGCGTATGTGTAGGAATATGCACAACAAAATCCAGTCATTGTCTATCGTCGGATTCTTCTCGTTGCTCTCCGGGCAGCTGAAATACAATCCTCTAGCAAAAGCAGCAGGGCTTGTATCATATTCACAGCTTGCAGTTTATTTCTGACGTCTTCTTCCTGCAATAGTGGTAGCTGTGTCCTGGTGTGCTGTGTCTGCTTGATCAATAGCTTGTTGCGCTTCATAAATCGCACTCGTGAGTGCTGCAACGCTGCTTTTGCGGGGCGAAAGGCTTTGAGCTTCTCCTACTGGGAAGGCATCACGGAAATCTTATAGGGCTTCAATGGTCTGTCCTATTTCGCTTGTGCAGCTTAGCGGTCGGCATGCGACCTTAAGGTGTCAGAGAGACAGCGGCAGTGATGACATATCAGACCTCCAGGTGACAGCAATGGACACTTGTCTTCACCTCTTCTGGCAGTAGACGGTAGCACATTCTGGATGCACGCTCTGGAAGTCCTTCAAACCCGGCCCTCCAGGCATACATTAGGACTATCAATAGTTTCAAGCATATTTTCAATCCCTAATGGCAACGTGGAAACCGCATTAATACCAACAGCATCAGAATTCATAGGCCGCTTGACACGGACGAGAGTCTTTTTCCAACGTCTTTCTCCTTCACTTGTGTTCTAAGCTTCATCTTCTTCAGTACTGTTACAATATATAGGCGAACTTAGGTTCACTCAGCGGGCAGCACGGGCATGCGCAGCTACTAGAAGTGCAATAACTAAATCGGATGTTTGCTTTTGTTCAGTTCGGCAAATGCAACGACGAGACAGACTGCCTGCGATCGGGGACAGTACAACAAGGTGCGTGGCAAGATCTATAAATGTCCTGATCTCCACAGCTGTGACTTGCTTATAGTCGGCGCGACGCCCACTGCCGGCCCTCTCCTCTATAAACCCCCCGTCTACTGCAAAGCTGCAGCACTCTGCGGGAAGCCCTAGCATTCGCAGCTACTAGCTGTGCAATCACGGAATGCGCAGTTTTCTTCTGTGCAGTGCGGTGAACTCAATGCCGCAATAGACTCCCTGTGATTGTGGACAGTTCAGTGAGGTGCAGGGCAAGATCCATCGATGTCCTGATCTGCGTAGCAGGGACTTGCTTATCGTCGACACGACACCCACTTCCACACCTCTCCTCTATAAATCCCGACGTCTACTTCAAAGCTTCAGTACTCTGCTGTCAGCCCTGGAATTCGCAGCTTCTAGCTTTGCAATAACTTAATCGGCTGTTTCCCTCTGTATAGCGCGGCGAACTAAACGCCGAGACAGACTGCCTGTGAATGTGGACAGCACAATGAGGTGAGTGTCAAGATTCATCGATGTCCTGATCTGCCTACCTGGGATTTCCTTATCGCAGGCGTGGCACCCACTTTCGGACCTCTCCTCTATAATAGCTGCCGTCTACTCCAAAGCTTCATCACTCTGTGGGCAGCCCTGGAATTCGCAGCTACTAGCTGTGTAATCACTGAAACGGTGGTTTTCTTCTGCGCAGTATGGCGAACTCAGCGCCGAGACAGACTGCCTGTGAATTTGGACAATACAATGAGGTGCGTGTCAAGATCCATTTATGTCCTGATCTGCGCAGCTGAGACTTCCTGTTAGTCAGCGCGACGCCCACTCCTGGACCTCTCTTCTATAAAACCTGCAGTCTACTCCAAAGCTTCAGCCCTCTGCGGGCAGCCCTGGCACGCACTGTGCAATTACTGATTCGGCTGTTTTCTTCTGTGCAGGTACGTGAACTTATTTTGTGATTGCATACGTAGATTGGCTGGGCTGCCTGACAGTTTTTTTTTTTTTTGCGCTGCAGTCATGAATGAGAAGTCCCGTACCACGATAAAATAAGTAGCTAAGATATTACAAGAGCTAGGAAACAAATTTGATTCCTCCCAGAAAGAGCTCAAGAATGAGATGCGTGAAATTAGCGACTCTGCTGACGAATTTGTGGCGAATGTGGCGGTGAATAATGCTTCGAGTGAAGAGGGTGACTACAGTTTCACATTCGTCCCTTCCTGTATGGCATTGTTTTAGTGATTATAAGACAGCATGGATGTCCCTGCCGTGTCTACGTTTTAAAGCGATACTAGAGGGTCCTCCTAATTTTGTTTACGACAGGATCATGCGGGGTACCATCAACAAGAAAAGTTAATGGTCCAGATTGCCATATAACCCATGTCGTGGGGCCATACCCTATATATCGGGCCATCGTCGAGGTTCCCTGCATCAGTCCAAAAAACGTAAAGTAACGAGGCAAAAAACACACAAACGGCCAAATCTCTTTAAAAACGTGAAGCTCAACATTGTACATGTGAACGCGATTTCTAACAGATACTGCGCCTTTTCTATCCTATAAATCAATTTAAAATGCCGCTGATGCCTGCTGTACTAACGTCTTCTAGACGCTTGGATCTCCTTCTGTTCGCTGTGTAGTGCGACGTTCGAGAAAGCGGCAAATGAAAGGGCGCACGAACGCCTAGATAAGTCGCCCGGTGCGGTCAGCTTCACATATGCATTAATCGTCTTGTGACCGCATGACTTGTCTTGAATGTATATTGCGTGCCACTTGTCGAACAAAACCACTTTTTCATTGAACGTATTAAAGTTCACTGGCGTTCTATAATGCGTCCACAGGAAAGGAAATCCAGTATCTGTCACTCACTGAATCGCGCTATCATTCCCACTGTAGACAAGGGGATATATGAAGGTTTCATCATGTCACGTGCCAAAGCCAGGCAATAAAAACCAAAACAAAAATTCAGTGTGTGGAGCAGAGGTAAAACGCTGAGCTGGGGATCCAAGGGATGGAGGTTAGATTGTCCGGTGGGAGACAAAATTGATTAATTTTTTAATTATCAGAGCCGCCGCAGAAGCGTGACACTTTTGTTGACGACAACGATGAGCCATTATGTACGCATAGACGGCCCGGGGGTGCTTAGTTCCTTCTGTCACTTTATTTTGCAAAATATATGCCTGAAAAATCAACGGTGAGACTGCTCCTGAATTCTGTAATCAGAGATTCCTTCTGGAATCCTGTGTAACTATAGGAGGTAAAGAAAAAAAGTACCGAGACCGCACGGTTCAACTCTGTGGTGCCAGCATGCCGCGAAATGGAAGTTGTGATGCTGCCTATATAGGTGTGCTTTTGCGTGTGAAGGTTGGTACATTATGCATATTGTTGCTTTCCTGCAAATGAAAAGCTTCATGCTATGTCCTTTTAGGGCAGGAGCCAACGAATAAAAACAGCACCATAGGAAATCACATTTCATGCTTAGGGAAACGTGACGCATGAAGAACATGCGACGCAGCAGCAATTGTTACGTTTTCTTAATTCCCAAAAGAAGCTAAATTTATAATAGTCACTTTAAGAAATATTGAAATTCCTTAATTGCTCATTTCGCATGTCTCAACTGTGCCCTGCACCGGTCCGTACTAAATAGGAGTAGGTGAAATATCTATTTGCATTTCTGTTGCTGCCTCAATTTGCCTAACGGCGAGTACTACAGCTTCTTATGCAGGGATGCATATTATGGGGCGTTACCGTGTCGAGATATGATTTTTATTGGTTTAATAAAAAAATACGAGACCATAGCGTACTGAGACTCCAGCTTAGACGTTTCATTTCATGTAAATGTTGGCTTACAGTTTAAATTCTTGTAACTTCCTGAGTGAAATTTTTAGAGATTGCGGTCGTCAGGGGTACCTTCGGCACTTATAGTGCTAATAAACTTCCGCGGAGGATAAGCGCGACATTCAATTAATTTCAAATATATTGCACGTGTGGACTTATTTTGTATTTACATGCGCTGCTTTAGCTAATCAGCAGTGTACAATCTAGGTTAAAGGCGCATGAACTACGGAATGCCAGTCGTACTAAACCACAACGGGAATACAGATAGCTACTATTTCGCGGTCGCACCTGACGCACTCCTGACACGCGGACTCCACTAGGCCGGCGTATTTTTCAATGCTTGCAAAGTGCGTTCTTTACAAATCACCAAGATTATATCTCTCTCCTCGCTATTCTACACAGCAAGGTCGTAAATATCATCGACACTCCCACATCGGCGATGTTATTTTGAGAACAGTACTAAATTGTAAGGTAAAGAATTGTTGCGCATTTTATATCTTTTCTTTCGACTCTAAATTTAAACATCAATAGGGTAACCTAGGCGTCTGCACACGACTGCAGTAAAGGAGGTGCTCGACATCTTTATTGCAGTGGTTGTGCCGCGAACGGGAGCCGAACTAGCAAAAGAATATTACCACTAATGTTTATCAAGAAACTACATGTAATATAAGTTAAGCGCTGGTTTATTTTAATATTCCAAGTGTCGTCGTTTAGCCCTCACAGAACATCTCGCGGTTATTAATGCAAAAAATGCATCCACACTACGTTTTTTGGCAATGTTGAACTAGAGCACAGTGGATGGTTCACTGAGCTATCACAGACTGTCACAGACAATGAATCAATCGACAGAGATTTATACGTACAAACTGACGCAATGGCATCAGTGCTGGGCAGTTTCGAAAGAAAAATAATTAAGTTACTTGGTTAGGCGTAGGAGCACGAAGCCCGACTATAATTAGCAAGCTGTGTACCTTTCATGCTCGCAGCTCTTCCTGCTCCCAAAAATGCCGAGATAATGTTCTCACTGAAGGGCTATAACAAGTCATGCCCAGCTTAACTTTGTAGCCAAATATTTACCGTTTCGGTGTTATAAACTTGTGCTGTAGCAACACACTCGATCATCTTCACTCAACTCTTCAACTATCCCAACCCTCAGTGCAAAATTCAAAAATAAGTCAGGCAATAAAGGTCTGCATACTAACTCTAACAGAAATACCACTATAAATTCAGCTCGAAAGATGTCCTGGTATGACTTCGCTACCACTCTTAATGCTCTAGGCGATGCGTGAGACTAAGGCAGGTTTCAGGCAGAACTCATACATTAATGAGTTATCAGCATTAGGGCCAAATAGGTCTCGCAGTCCTTGCAGCTAGATGGAAGCCTAGATCTGGCGAAGGTGTGGACAGTTGCTCGCCACAAAGAAATAGTGCGACCACAGCAGCAGAGCTTCATTCAAGGGGAGCACAGACCGCGGCTTTTAACGCATTTATGGGACACGAGAAAGGTAAAAAAAACCTGTTATAGGTCAAGACAACATTGCAGCCCAAGAAAATGCAGGTCGTCCCGTAATCACCACATAACTCTACGGAAGAAACCAATGCGGGTAAAAAAAGAAGGAACAAAGTGCTGCTCGTGCAGCAAAGAACCCTTTCTTCGAGATGCCTATCCTGTCAAAGGAGCTTTTTACTGGGCCTGAGGGAAAATGTACAGGTGCAGTAAATTGACGGTGGGAGAGCACGACAAACCATCTCGCAGCGCTTCTAACGCCGGCTCTAGTAATTGATTAGTTCGGTCGCCAGCAAGCAGCGCTTGCTATCAGCGGACCCTTATCTGGAGCATACGGCCCATATGCACGCTCATTACTTTCGGCCGCTCGAAATGATTATTGTTGCTGTTCAAATGCGACATCAGAGATTTCTCTTCACTACCTGCGAGGTGTTTGAAATCGATTCGAGCCTTTTTATAATAGCGAGCTGCTGACTGTTTAGTCATAATTTTGCCGTGGGAGGTGTGTCGCGGGGTGATTTTGTTTGTTGTTAGGTTTGCATGGCTTATCGTGGCTTCCTCAGTATCTGCTCATGAAATAAGGACAAGCAATTAACAGCCCTCGCTTTTTTTCTTTTTTAATTGCGTTGATTGTAAGCTATGTACTTATATACCCTCACACATGTAAGATAGAATATGAAAAATGATCAAAAGGACACTATGCTGGTTTAGTCAGGGTGTTCTATGCAACAGATGACGGGGTTAAATACGCGAATTGCACATGTTGCGAATTGGCCAGGTAGTAACGAATGCTCAGAATGTCAACGTAACAATAAAATCTCCTACTTCTCTTAGTAGAAAGAATTTATTCTGGCTTGCTTAGCAACAACAAAAAATAAGAATTGAAAAATTATTATCGATGCAGAAGCGTGAGAAGCTGCAGTTAAAGGAAATAAAGCGGATTCCATGCGCCGGGGCTGAGATTCGTAGACCGATTGAACAAATTTTCTGACAATGCGGTCCCATTCTCCTGCACCAGCAAGCCACAATTCTTCTTTACTTGTTGCACCAAGATTAAAGCGTGCTAAGTTGGTTATTAAACCCCCTATACATTTTCTCTAATGTTGAAGTCCGAGCTTTTTGGCACCCAACGCAGGTATCGAACTCCTCACCTTTTTATAAATCTTGGACGGCTTCAGCTTTGTGGACGGGGGTGTGGTACTGCTGAAGCTAATAGAAGTCATCCTTAAAGCGCTAATCCAGGGCAAACCAAAAAGGGTAACTTTCAGGGACATCACACTAGGATGCCACATTAAAAATCGTGGGAAGCTGCGCCAGCTGACCCAATACATTTCTGCAGACGGCTCCCCAGACATTCAGAGCCATGCGACCCCTGCTGAGCATATAGCAACTAACCGGACTAAACCGCACGTTCACGAAACAAAAACCGCTATCGTCAGGCATGTGGACAAGCGCCGTTCTAAAACTCAATTTGCTGACGTGCGGAAGTGATTCCTAGCGTCCAAAGGTAAATGACTCAAACGAATTCTGAAACCCCCACTCGAACATTGCACACGTTAAATATAGTACTCGCATTTGCGAAGTGTTGTGTCATTAAGGGAATATGGCTAAATCTTACCTGCAGCTGTAAGATCGCCATACTCGGCGCTGTTGATCTCATCTTGAGGTTACAGCAAAGATGACCTCAACCCTGCTACTTGCCGACAATTCTTTATAGGCCCATAAAAAGTCCAGTCCAGCGCGCTTCTACTCATATATTAACTACGGTTTCTGAGCGGCCACGCATCCGCTCAGCCCTCCTTCATGCAAGCGTCAGCGGATTGTTGCTTCACACATGTTCAGAGATAAGGCCTCTTGAACTTCTGGACAACTCTGAAATGGATAAAGCATCACCGCTGCATCTAAGAGTTCATTCACGTTTGTCAATGTGGGCCATGGTGTCTCCGAACGAGGGACGTCTTTAATGCGGCCATCGTCATCCCGGAGCGCCATACAATCATCGAAATCGGCGACTTATAGTGTGCTGAGGAACATCCTGAATATAGAGGTGAATAATGTTGTGCCTTTCATATTCTGGTATTCTCTGGACGGCATCGCGCTTCGAAGAGAGGTTGCGATGAATGACACAAGGACGGGTGAGGCTGTTTTACATGAGTAGAAATCCCGCCATCTCTTCCAGAACGTTCCAATTTCGCCGAAACAGCGGCGCCTCCACGATCCGGATGGAAATGAGTCGAGATATCTAACGTCGCTAAGTTGAACCTCTCGTTTAATGGTCGGCAGAGCTTTGAAATTTATAATCTCCCTGGAAACCGCATGTGTCTCCTCAGGAAGCCAGCCATTAGCCGCCTTCGCCTGCTTCCTTGTTGGGTCCTTGTCTGGGCTTGACGTTGAACGATACCTTGCGGATGATCCTTTAATAATTAACTCGCCGAGCTTTCAGTTCTTTTGCAAATGTCCTCAGAGAACAAGAAAAATGGGCTCCTATTACGTCAAGCGCCAACCAGACGCGACATCATTCGCGCTGCCACCCCCCCCCCCCCCCATCTCCTTCCTATGTCACTCTTCTACAAAATACGGCAGGAGCTTGAACGGATAGAGGGAATCGGGAAAATTCCCCAGCACACAGAGGCAGGAGCTTGAACGGATAGAGGGAATCGGGAAAATTCCTCAGCACACAGAGTCAATTATGTGGTTCGCACCAATGTTGCACAGACCTCAGCATGTCCATTCTTCTTGTAGCACACCATTCAAACAGTCGAGCGCACATTGGCAATCCACAAAGACGCCATCTGGTTTGGAAGATCGATGGCAAGACTATATTGTTGCAAATTTCTATGAAATATAACTCATTAAATAGAGTGTCTTATTGATTACCGCCATTAATATCGTTTTCATTGGAATGCATATTACAAGTTGCGTGCCGAATTCAAGCTCAGGAAATAATAAAGTGCAATACCTGCACATAGGCTTCAAGCTAATCTCGTCTCTGCGCCACTTCAATTTTAATCGGATGCCAAATAAATAAATGAAGAAAAGGTGCCATAGTCTCTATTATCAGAGTTTCGCAGATCCTAGCAAAACACATGGGAAGAATGCGAACACAGCGAATGGATGAACACTAAGAATACTTTTTACGGTGTCATTTAAGCCCTTTCGTCAGCCGCGCAGCCGTAGATATTGCGAACGCAGGAATTGTGTCCCATTATGCAGCAGAGTACGCTGTCATTTGGTATTCATTAAATATTTCCATGTTTCGTTTTTCCCATCGCCGTCTATCCTAAGGCTACCTCTTCGGTGCAACCTGGAGCCGATAATGTTCATAGCATTCGATTACGTTTTGTTTATGTAAGCTAATTGCACAGGGTCATTCCATGCGAAACTTTCCAAGCTTCAAATACGACCGCTGTCAACTTTTGCAGAAAAAAATTGCGCATGTTGCAAAAGTGAGAAAGGCCTTTTGTAACTGTAGATTTACCGAGAATGTTTGTTTTGCTCGCGTATTTACTTCGTGACGTTTCCGGTAAATGGCCCAATTGCACCTCAGAAAAAATGGTTTAGATTAGACGAAAAACAACATGAAATTACAAACATATTTTTAGAATATTGCAGTCGCGTTTTTTCTTATGGAACGTCATGATTAGAACAATATAGAAATTTCTGCATTTCCTTGGGTCACTCCAGATGCCAAAAATGTGCACATTCAGGAAATTTTTCAGTAACGTTTCACCTGAAGCAATCTTTACTTTTGTATAGGTTGCTCTACTGAACGTTACAATAATTCAAGCTTGTTCAAGGAAGCGGTTTATAGAAGAATATGTTCCAATTTCTGCGAATAGCGAGTTTTTCTTGGTACTCAAGGCTGCAATAAATGTCAAGACCGTCGAGATAAATAAAAATGCGAGATGACTCATTATGGACACCAACATCTTGTCATTTATTCTAGATTTTGTGCGAGTGCATTTTGTTTGTCAGCAGAAATTATTTGATTCCAAATACATAATCAGGACAGCAACGTGCGGCCGAAGTGTGAATTCACTGCATATGACTGAGAAGTGACCACCTATAAGTATTGTTCGCATATTCTCTATGGAGCCAGGTTCTGCAAATGGTGAAGATACGTTTAGTACGTGCACATCACATTAGAGAGAGCAATCAGTTCAGTTCAGTCGTTCAGTCGTGTCCCACAGCAATATGTCAGATTATGTCAGCAATACAGGCTGACATAATCAAGATTTTCCTGACGTAAAGAACATTTTACCGACAGGGCTTCATGAAGCTAAAAAAAGATATATATATATCTTCTGCTATCACGAAGGGAACCATATTATAATGACAAAATAATATTTGTTCAGTATTAAAACGCAAACGACGTTGACCGTTGCGTGCGGCACACTGAAGGAGGCGGCATCAGGGTCAAGCTTGTAGAGTCTTTTGGGAGCAAAGCACAATGATGTGTATTTACCGCCGCTAGAAATAAGACAAAATGAACTGAAGTAATTTGGCTGCCATGTTCTAATATAGAAACACAAAAGAGAGCGGCCTTCGAAATCGTATCTGTGGTAACCGAGTAGGACATCACATTTCACACTTTTCAGAGCTGGTGTGATTTCAACATTTCTTGCTGAAATCTTATAGAACTCAGTTAATAAACTGAAGTCAAGAAATGGACATGAGTATATAGGAGGCCTCATATTTTATGACATTAACGATTGAAGCATAGTGAAGTTGATCATTAGTAGATGAAAAATGGGAAGCTAAGACGATAAAAAAGGAAACAAGAAATCGTTTTTAGGCGAACATCATCTGTCATGAGGAATCGTAAAGGTTTTGATGCGATATAATATTTCGGCCCGAATGTCATGACCCTGCATAACGAACGCCTATGCTGTGCTTATTTTATTGTGCGCCCAGAGCCCTAAAAATTGGATATAGCCAATGACGAAAATGTGTCGCTTGCCATGCACTTCGCTTTCTTTAAAGCGACTATTAGCTTTGTAAACAGCACGACTTCATACACGAAAGCATGATATTATGCAGTGACACGTACGTTGTCACTGCCTAGACAGTGACAGGCAGTGACACGAGTGATTAGGCAGTGATTAGGCAGTGATACGAACTGTGACTTCACGCAGTGAAGTCCCAGTTCGGCTTCGCCTACCACTGTGTCTGTTTATGAAATTTAAGAAAATTAATTTTTCCCGGCAAGCAACATTTACTTGCATAAATGTCCCCAAATTAAAAGATGACTTTTGTACTGTTTACAATAACATATCTCAAGTGTTGTTCCCTCGAGGGCCTTGATTGACAATGCAGGCCACAATAACAAGAAAAACGCTCCTTTAACGGAGTTTGAAGGAGATCATTTTAGAAACCACTTAGTTCAATCAATTGATATTTTATTATCGTTTACAGCAACCAGAGAAAGAGCATTTTTGTTAATGTTTGTAACGTTGACCCCATTGTAAAAAACTTCTTAAAACACCACATTTCTTGCGTTATTCGTAATCCAAAATAATGCAAACTTCTTGTCTTGTTCTACTGATGAAATCACATGCAGAAGAATTAGAGTGAAAATTTACATGTAGTAATATATGTCATTGCATCTTTGTTTCACGCATAATTTAAGATTTTGTTCCCTATGACAATTTTTGCTCTTTCCCGGAAACTTCAAATGGCGCTTACGCATGAAAGCAATTCGAAAAAGTACTTCGTCGAGAGGACTTTTGCGCAATTGCCAAGAAGCCCTATTTTTTGAGCGTGGTACGTTTCGCATGGAATAAGCCCAAGCTAAAGTACAGTATTGCACTGCTAATGGTGTGACTGTTCGCTAGGATACGGCCATGCCTGACCAGCCGCTATCTGGTGGTACCACATAGCAGTCGGGAATCAAAATTAATGCACCTAATAGAGAATTACACTCCTCCCCTAGCATCAGTGTTTATAACACAATACGCGACATCGGACAGACGAAATATATTTTATTGTTCAGACTGAACAACCAAAGTGACAACTTAAAAGAAATAAAAGAACGAAAACTTCAAAACAAAAAATTACAAGTTGAGAAGCAGATGTCGGAGAGTTGAGGCAGCTTAGGTTTTTGAAGCACATGAGATCCAAACCAACTTGAGTCTCACTCTCGAAGTTAACTGACTGGAGTAAATTATCGCTAGCCGGGCTGCACAAGCGCACAGCCTGTCATCATCCTTAATTCTTCCTCCAGGCTGCTGCGCAGGACGGTCAAGGCAATAAATGTCCTTAGTACACAGACAACAGACACACAAATGCACAAGCTGAGGTGCAGGCCGACGCATGAGATATGTCGGTTAAAACTGTAACGTTAGCGGTTTCGCGGAGACGAGTTCGTTGAACACAGATGCAGAGCCAAAAGTTGGCTCTCGGGTAGTGAGGAAGCCGCGCTGGCTATTACATCTATGGGTCGGACCATGGCGGCAACCGCCACTCATCAAAAGCTTCTTGACGACAGAGCAGTACACAGAAATGAGATAAGTCAGATACTGGCTTAATCCACAGTGGTCAAGGCATTCCAACGGAAACTGGTAATGCTAGAGAATCCGTAGCAGCTCGACGGTGGCAATGTCGCTCAACCAGACACGGCTGGCCCTGGCCGCTCTGGCGGTCATAAACCTGTGCGGGAACAGGGCTGACACCGGCGCTCAATACGCGATGCCGCTGAAAAGCCCGCGCGCCTAGACGCCTCTTGGTCTCTCACTTTCTCTATTTCTTTTCGTGTGTGACTTCGGTCTATCGCGCCCCTCCGCGCTATCGGATTCCATCTGTATTGTTGCTCCGAGCAAGGTCCGCCGACGCACGCTGCCTCATGCTTTCACTCCATCCACAAAACCACCTAGAAATCCGGGTTTTTAAACACACTTTTGCGTAATGCTTGACCTTATGGCTATATTTATTACAGTGCTTATATTTATCAGTTTCGCCTATATATTTTTCGGACCTCTCCATATCCACATTAAAGCACGCATTAAAGAAGATATATAATAAGACTTATATAACAAATTTATGCTACAGTGACTGTTATACTCATCTAAGCCTTTTTGTAACATGATGTTCTACATGATGTGTGCGAAGACACGGTGTACGAGCTTGTGCTTGTGACGCTGCCCAGTGCCGAATGTTCTTCGTTTAACGAATTCCATCAGCGATGAAGCAGTACCGATAACCCTTAATGTGTTATGTTTTTAGGTGCGTTTTGTCTCTCTTATGAGAGACAAGCTTAGTTTTTCTTATAGACGCCGGAGCTTTAAGGAGCTCGTGGTACAGAAACTCTGGCGGTATTTGGTGTCCTTCGGAAACAATGATTTGGGATTCTTAAAATGAAGCGACCAAATATTGAATGATCCAGTTAGTTTTCTGTTGTTTTGTTTTCTTTCATTTCTGCGATGCAAAATTTTCTTTTTTACCCTACTTTCATTTTATATCGGCTCACGCCCGCTTTGCATCTGGCAGGGCGGCCTCGGCAACGTCATTTTCATATCTTTTTAATTGCTCACACTAACTTCAGTTACGAGAGCATGCTCCTGTAATGTCTGCACATTATTCTTTAAAGTAATGTGGTTCAATATATTGTGCTTCAGAATGCTGCACTTCAATTTCATTACTTTTTTAAAAGCATGCTTGAACGGTCGGTCTAAGTCTATATTGTTCCTGCGCTGCCTTATGGATGTAATCGGCATTAAGTACAGACTTATGTTTGGATCGTGAGTGCTAGTCGGCTCCTGACCAAGCTGGATCGTGGCCGATCATAGGCTGCCAAATGCTCAAGCAACCGTTGCCAAACAGGTCGGTGCTCGTTCGGGATTACGAGCTCGGGCCATGGATGCTGGCGGACTTGTGCCCAACCTTGTACGTGGCCGACCATGGATAGCCCAATGGCTGAGTAACCGTGGCCAAATTGCCCGGCGTTGGGTCAGATGACCGAGCTTGGGCCTTGGGTGATGGCCGACTTACGCCCACTCGGTACCTCGCCTACTATGGGTCGTCATACTGCCAAGCACCAAATGCCGGGAAGGTTGGCTGTCCATCAGCAGCCGATCATCGGCCAAAGGCCGGCAGTCGGCCAATGCTGCTTGGGATGATACCCTGGACAAAAACAATTTAGAAAGGGCTGATATTTTCTTGGTTCGCGTAGTCCGAAATACGTACAAATGTGACACTGTCAATTAGTTTTACGATATTTTGTAACGAAAGTGGTCCAATAGTTTCTATAGAATAAGCACCGCCATTGTACGTAAGTATAGGAATCACTTTGGCAAGTTTCCATTCTGAAGGTATCCAAAAATCTTCAGAGAATAAGTAACTAGTCCCAATAAGTAGTCAGGAGATACCGCAAGTAGATGTTTATCATTTTTGAAGGTACGGTATAGGGACCAGGAACAGCAGCTGGTAATCTTACCACAATAGCAGAAAGCTCCAAACTGTAATTTGAGGGCCATAACAGTGTTGGCACTTACAGAGAATGAGCATGAAAGAAGTGCAGACAAGAAACGCTTTTCCGGTCTTTTGGTAACTGTTTCACTTGTGTTTATTGCTTCATGGGGAGTCAAAAAAGAGAAGTATGATTTTGAGAAGGCGGAATCTTCGCAACCGTAAACACCTAAAAAGAGCAGTTTGGTTGCGAGATTTAGAAAGGAAATAGAAATGTGTAAAGTCATATTCGTCCTTCGCTTTTGCAAATGTACGTTGATATGTATAGCTGCGATTAGAGTTTTCGGACTCTGATTGTGGAGGAGCTTCTTTCATGCAGCCTTTCTGCGTCTGCAATCCTGGGAACAATCAGCATTCCACCAAGCAGATGTAGTATTGCCTTTTGAACTCCACACCAACAACTCAGACTTCTCGCGACAATACGCCGTCACTGAAAAAAGCGGTTTGATTTTTGTTCTTTTAAGCACTGACTCAAGAGTAGGACGCAAAGTTTACTGAAAATTTGTATAATAATTAAAAGACGTCTACTGAGAAGTCGCAGGCGTTCAGTGGCAATTTGCACAAAAAATGCGTGGTATATGTGATCCATAGAGGTGCCACACTCCAATATCAGCCAATTATTTACAGAAAAGTTGTGAACAGTAGAGGACAAATCCAATTCAGATTGAGTGTGATCGTATGAAAGTGGCCGAACCCGAATTTCAACAGGAAATATTATTATATGGCACCCAATCTCCAAGACGCTTGATCGAGATATTTGTCTTGTAGCCCGATGACAAATGATGCGAATTAAAGTTAGCAGCCAACAGAATGAGTTGCGACAATTAGCTAATAGAATATCAAGAGGTCTAGTGTCTTGTACGCCACAAAGCAAATAAACATTCACTACTGAAAACGGACAGCGCCTTACAAATTCATTCTAAAACCTATAACGCATAATATGGGTACGATAACTGGAAAGAAATCTTAGCTCTGTGAGAAAATTTCGAAGAAACGAATATAATTCAACCTACTTTTTTTGATTGCCGATCTTGTCGGAATGAGCAATAATTTTGTAAGTGAAAGTAGTTATCGGCTCTTAGCCAAGTTTCTTAAAAACTGATTATGTCCGGTTTATGCTGCGAAGAAATTTAAACTAAATCTGTTGAGGCTGCTGCAATTGGTCGAGAGTTCCACTGGACAACATTCAGCACCGCTATGGTTGTGAACTCTGGGCAGCCGTAACTGCGTGCCCCAATATATTCTACTTAGGCGTAGATTCAAGCTGATGCTCCTTTGATTTTGGCTGGGACCGAGGACAGGAGGAGTTAGGCATAACAGACACACTGCGTTTTAGAATTCGATTATCTGACTGCACCATATCTGCATCACTACTTATTCCAGCCTCATCTGGAGAAGTAGCCATGTGGGAAAAAAGAATAGCAGTTTTTTTTCCTGAGGCTGATGTTTCAGAAGGCATGTTTAACATCACCGAAGCCTTTGTTGCTTGTTAGGCGTGTGTAAGCTGAATGCCAGAAAGTTAGCAAAGCGCTCTCAGATATTACGAACAATTCGGTTCCCCATTTTAGCCATAAATGCTTCCACAGCAGTTATTATTGCCTTTGAGTTTGATGCATCAAGTGGCACACGAGACCGGGATGACCTGGCACGCCTGCATAGCTGTGTAATCAACTCCTGTCGCTTCACGTCACGAACAGTGTTTTCGGTCTATCATTTCTCGACTTTGTAACTATTGATTTCCAGATGAACAATCTAAGGAATATAGAGTAATAGCTTCCTCGCAAAGGCAGTATTTGTCATTTTGTGCCAGGAATGATGACGAAGGATGACCATCGCTGCATTTTCAACACCGCACGGTGGACCTGGAACCACGAGCAATGACCATATAGCCAGCAATTGGGAGACTGCAGTGACTTAGATGGAAGAGGATTAACGCGAAAGGTCAGAGGTCATGCAATCACACCTGACGGGCATGAAGTTGACGCCTGCGTTTTGCAAACGTTCCGGTTGCAGCGATGCACCGGAACAACACCAGCCAAAAAACGAAGGTCGAGAGTCTCAGCGGAGTTTAAAAAGAATCTATTCCTCGGACCACTCTTTTTCAGCAATCAAGATGAGAAGAGATAAAGGTGCAGACTTGAAGAGATTCCAATGAAGCTAAATTAAGGAGATCTCTAACGCAGTCAAGGTCCCCACCTTCATAATTGTTTCATACAGGAAACAGGCTGCCAGGAGAGTGGCTGGAACAGTCCCTGGGTTGGTCATTTTGGTTATGCCGCCATATTTGGAACCCAGCGCTAGAGGCAAGCTTTGAACGCCGGAGCGGCGCAAAGCCTCCAGTTGTAGATTCTGAGGCAGAATGGAAGCCGGCCAGAAGATCCCCTGGCTGAGAGACTGCGTAGGCATTACTTCAGAGTTTTTTACACGGTTAAAGGCACAAGGGCGCAGAGAGAAAAAAACAAAACAAAACCAGACGCCCAATACATAGCCGACCCTGTGCTGTGCTTTAGCCACGCAGCACTTAGGTCCAACAGAAGGCGCGTACCATAATTTCGTCATCTTCCTTTTCTTGGCTCCTCTTGACGATCTTCCTCTTCGTAACAATTCTCCGTCGCACAGGAAGCCCTCCAAATGAGTCACTCATCAGGACGACGACAGAAAGGCTTCAGTCTCGCGACCTGGTAATTTGAATCGTGCCGGACTTCGGCCAATTTTGATGAGGCACGCAATTCGACAACGAAGGTCACTAGGTTTTTCCAAGATCAAATAGCGACTGGTATAATGCGCGGCAGTTTTTGGCTTAAATGACGCTTTCGCGTTATTCACCAAAGGCAGACCAATTCGCAAGGGGGATAGGAGACGGGGCGATATGTTGGTCATCGTAGCGGTATTTCGAGCGCTCTGTTAGGCGAGAGTTGTCAGGCGGGCTTCTTCAGCCCGGCAGAGATTCTAGGCAACCCCAACATTCGCGTCTGTGAAGAATGGGAGCAAGCTGTCGAAGGGGTATCGAAAAGAGTGGGCCTAAAGGAAAAAAAGGTCAGTAACGTGCTGTTTCCTGCTAGAGCTATTGGATGCGTATGTTATAAATGGCAGCATAGAGTTCAAATTCTTGTGGTCGATGGCGATGTACAGGAAAGCATGTTGATGAGTGTAAGGTTGGTTTGCCCTGTCATTGACTATGAGGACTGTAAGGACTAAGGCCAAAAATGCGCTGTGCACATCCGAAGATGCTTTTCCGCAACATCCGTGGTGAACTGGGGACCTTGGTCACTGATCAACACTCGGGGTGTCCCATGGCGAAGTATAACAAAGTGTAACGGGAAGAGAGGCCTGGTATGCTGTAGCCGACGAGAGAGCTGCTGTTTCACAATAACAGGTGCGATAATTAGTGCAGATAACAATCCAGCGGTTGCAGCCATGAGACTAACAACTAGCCTTTGGCTATGAGTCCAACAAATTGCTTTGTATTTCTATTATACGTTATAAAAAGACTTGGAAAAGGACCCCAATAGATCTGTCCCGTCCTGCTCAAAAGGTGCTCTTGGCGGCTCGTAGGATGTAAGAGACCAGAAACTGCACTAAAGGGACGTTTGTGACTGCCACGCTGGGCAAAGCTAGCCCCATACTTAGTGGTTTCCCGCATCTTCGCCCAATAGAAACGTTTTTTGGATGTGATGGAGTTATTCGCAGATCCCAGGTCTCCCGCAGTGGGATCGCCATGCGTGGCGCACAAAACAGACGATCATAGGCTCTGAGGTACCACCAGAAGGTAGCAGAGGCTACTGCCACAATAGCCACAATGGTCCTGCTTGTACAAGACAGCCACTTAAACAAAAAGGTCGGGAAGCTGTAGGATCCTGTGCAGCGGTAAAAAATTGCTTCAGATTCTCGTCTCGCCTCTGCTCAGTGCGGAATGCACGGGCGTGAACGAATAAAAGTAATACCGTGGCAATGCACTCGTCGACATTGCCGGCGTCACATTCTGTCGTCGCAACCGGCAAACGTGATAGGCGGTCTGCGGCAGCGTGCCGGCGTCCGCTCTTCTATGACACTGTATGGGTAAATTCTTGCAAACCGATTTTCCACCTCGAAACACGGCCAAATGGGTTTCAGAGGTTGATCAGCCAACACAGACAATGATGGCCACAACCACTGTGAACGCGCGTCCGTGCAAATAGCAGCCATCGCTGACAACGTTGATTGCTTGAGGGTTGGGAGTTATGTAATAAACCTCTGTGACTACTTCTTTGGGTAATTCATTTCCTACATCTAAATATCTAAGTGACAGGCGTTGTTAAGCTGTCTATAGGCCTCGTTTTGCAGTTGTTAGCTGATAGGATAACTGTTCTACCACCTTTACAGCAAGCTTGACAATAACGTCTTTTTAGAAGCTATATACACGGCTTACTTAGGTTGAAAAACAATTTTTGGCTTTCGAGCTAGCAGTTTTTCAGCAATCTCTTTCGAGACGAATTTAATATATAGGTCTATTTTGGGGTTGCGCACTGCATCATGAGATCATGTGCTGGAGATTCTTTGTGCGTTAGAAGCTTCGGATTGATTATTTGGGTTTTCGTCTAAGAATTTCTCAAAACGCGTTTTTGTAGCGAATGCAAATATATCTCGATGAGGTTCGTATTCATTGAAGTATCGTACGTTAAGGAGAAGGTTACGCCGAGTCCTAGAATTTGTTTTGTCCCCGCTGTTTGAGGATTTAGAAATATTATGACATCACTGTAACTGTCCTGTCTCGAATTCCCTCTCTTCTGTAAACTTTAGGGCACTGCTTCATAGTGCCCCTTAACCCGCCGCGTTCTGCGCATACACTAGAATGCAAACAAATTCTGTGTGTGATTCCTCTGCTGCAGCGGGCGTAAAATGTCGACATCTCTACATATTCTTACATCGTTTTACACCAAGCATGAGTGGTCTATGATTATAAAACACCGAACATAGACTCAAATCACGCAACACCCACTGCCTTCTTCCAACTACTTTTTCGTATCTATCTCACCGTGGATTACTTTCAACAGCCGAGCACAAACAACTTCTCGATTCCTGAATCATCGGCTTGCCGCCACGTAACGTTTTGTTGGAGGTGCTGAATAATTCATCACTTCGCATCCCGGCCCAGGCCTTCGGCGCCCTGCGTCTTCTTTCGTAGTCGGCAAAAGGTCTAGGAGGCATTTTTTGGCTTCTATCCAGCCTGCCGTACACGACGTGATCTTGCCGTTCCACCGCTCTGTCCACCCGCCCCAACCACATGAGACGAAGTAGAGACTCACCCAAGATGCCACCCAAATGTAAAAGAATACAAAGAGAGGGTGAACATCATATGCCCCCACTGAACCGATGTGCCGACAAAAGGGCCCTAAGATCCAAAATGCAGACTAAAGATCCGACGACCCAAGACGCCGCTACATATAAAGACATCACATCTGCCCATGCCATGCTGTGCGTGACTTGGTCTCAGCCGTCGGGTCTTGGCGACCTGTGACCCGAAAGAGCCCTGTGCCAAAATTCATCGGGGTAGAAGAGGAGGACAAAATATTTATTTTATTCACTTAGTGGGGACACTCAGTCCAGGGAATTATTGGGAGCCGTTGTCTTCTTCCCTTCTTCTTCTATCTTCAACCATCCAGTCACGCCCACCGACATGCCATGGATTTTATCGACATCGACAAACTTCGTTATCTACGATCGAGATGATCGCTCGATGTCCTGGGTAATGGTATGGACGAGGAATAAGCGGGCAGTGGCGCATGCCGGAGCGCTCACACGCAACCGCGATTCTTTAAAATCATATCAAGGTCACTGCACATCTCTCTGTTCTCTGTACTCGGTTCATCGGCTTGCCTCACCGTACCAATATGCACAATACAACTACCACACACGCTCCGGTCACCAGCAGTAGTAAATATCGCAGCTAGCATGACAATTAAAACACGCATGCATATATTAAACCTGCCCATGGGCCACGAAGTTGCAACTCTACCTAAAGCAGGTGCCTACCAATCCATGAACACAGGTTATGGCAGAACCAGATCACTCCTGATGCTTAAATGCATTCATTAGAGCAGCCAAAGCACGCTGTCGATATCACTGATACATTCATAAGTATATACCTCGACTGCTTGACTTGAGATGACCACCGCGACCAGGATCTATGAATAAATGTTTTCTCTCTCTATCTCAACTCTTCCGCACGAGGCAGCGGTGGTGGCTAAGCTACGGCCAGTTGGCCATCACGTGCGTTTTGTTTTGCTTCTTTTAGTCCCGAATATAAGAACAGATAGTAATAAATACATAAATGGAGGTGATGAGTGTAGTTCACTCTACGAGACTCCAAAGGTAAAGGCCGCTGTCTTTGCTTCCTCAATGCGAAAAACATGTGAAAATGAACTGAAAGAGAAACTCCAAATAGCCCCGTTCCGTGTGTCATAATTGCAGCTTGTGGAGTTCTCGAAGTTGGCGCCTCCCTACTCAACAGATATTAATAATTGGTGCACGGGAAGGGAAAGGCGTAGTATCTGACACACTTGCGTTGTGGACACCTGACCCGCGTCGTAAGGAAAAAGAGGAAGGTGGGAGTGATAGTAGAAATAGAGAAAGGGGAGTCTGAGTGGAGGGCTGTGGAGTAATTTTGACCACCTGGGGATCTTTAACGTGCTCTGACATCTCACAGCACACGGACACCTCTTTGTTTCGCCTCCACCGAAACGCAGCCGCCGCAGTCAGGATCGAACCAGGGATCTTCGGCACAGTAGACGGGAGTCTTACCACTGCACCACTGCGGCGGGGCATACTCAACAGATCAGGATGGTAAAACCAAGCTTTATTCATGACAAAAGAGATTCCCTATTCATATTGTCTACTTTCATGTCCATGCTATCTGATTGCATTTATACATTATCAGCAACAGGTAGCCTAAGTGACTACCAACACGAGACTTATATAGCAGTCGCGTAGGTGATGAAGTTAGAGCAGATGCTTAAACAAAAGGGTTTTTGTCAATGAAACTGGCCTGGTTTTAACGTTTTAATTTCATTACTACACGCGGGTAATTGAAACCCTCCACATAGATCACACGATGCAAAGCAGATGAGACACAGAACTCATCGGCGTCACCCCGGTGATGCAGGCGTTAGAGCGCTCCACTACTGTGCCTAAGAATGCGGGATTGATTCCCGGCTGCGGCAGACGTTTTTTGATGTAGGAGAAAAGCAGAGCACCAGTGTGCTCTGCGAAATCAGCGCGCGTTAAAGAAGCCCAGGTAGTCGAAATTTCCAGATTCATTCACTATGGCATCTCTCATATCCTAAGTTGGTTTGGGACGTTAACCCCACAACCCAAACCAAACCTAACCAGAATGTGTCGTCGGCGTGTGCAGGTTCCTGATGTGCCTTCGTGTTTGATTCCCATTTGAAAATTAAAATTTTTTCCCATTCATAGTTTTGAGCCTTTCTCGATAGTACTTGAATGGGTCAGATTCTTTCTGTGGTGATCAGGAGACTGGTGCCTTACTACAGCGTGTCTTTGGCTTGGAAAAAATTCACTATGCAGCAGGAAGCAATGAGGCTTTTTTGGCATTTCTGAGGTAATATTCGCGGGTTGCTGTTGCGTTAATCAAACGGTCGAACAGCGGCATACAAAACGAACTGGGAGCGAACGACACAGAGTATAAACAGGCGGCGAAGTGTGGTTTGTGGCGACCAGAGCAGAGCTATATACAGATTTTGTCAAACGTTTCTTTCTAAGCCAAGATGGGGGACTCCCTCAGCCTTCATGAAAGTTACGCATCGAATACCGTAGCTGAGCACCCAGAGTTCTTGTTATTTTCAGGAGGTTTGGAACAGGGGGAGTGTGTTACTTGTAGCACGTCGGCCCAATTTATGAGCTCTAGAGTTTTGATAAAGGTACACGTGCAAATGCGGGAAGACGCTACTCCCAGTGTCAAATTCATGAGGCTTGCATTACCAATGTCTCGGACGTTCGAGATACCAAACCATGCATTAATGGTCAACTGATATTCAAGTAGATGCCTGCAAGCAGAAGCAACCAGTGACGGAAGCCAAGATCCTAAGGTTCGTTTTTGCCCTGGCTTTGTTACTAGTGCATTCATCATATCTCCGCCAGAGTCGCCAGTTAATTAGTAGGTACCGAAGGCACAGGTAGGAGGACGAGAAATCGCAAAAGCACAAAGAGTAATGAACTCGTTTTCACCATTATTCGCATAAGTAATCCACGAGTATTAAATTGCTGAACAATTTTAAATTCATCCAACAATATAAAATCTTGCTTTATCACCCGAACTCTCATGCAATTCTTTTCGGGTCCTTTTAGCTGTCTAAATAACCAGGGCTCTTTCTGAGCTGTAGAAGGTAACCAGTGTGAGCAAAGGAGTACAGCAAAGCCGAGACGACGACTAGGGGACTTGCCCAGTTTAAAAAGATTCTATTTCTAGGGCTGCTGCTACAGCTAGTACTAAAATACTAACTCATAATTACTACTGCAAATAATGCTACCAGCTCTGCTACTGCCACTGCTGCTACTACAGCAACCACTGCTACATATGTGGGGCGTTTTAAATAAGCAAGCTGCATAAACTTGCATAATATTTCTTGGCTGCTGCGTTGTACCTTCCTTATGCTGCACAAGCATATTGATAAGGTACTCATTAGATGGCTTTGGAAGTCGCACGATTACGTAATCTAAACGAATACCTTCGCAAGTTATGTGCAGCATTATGGCTTATTCAAAAGAACAAGGTGCGGCGCAAAGCTAGGGAATATCAGGTAGCGCTTTCTACTGCATATTAGGAGCTGACCGGTCGGAATATCAACTCGAAGAAAAGTTTTGTTTTTTCCTGAGCAGCATGCGTCATCGGGATAGTGTTGCGCGAAGGACAATATTCCTGCAATATTTTACAATAATTTATTTAACCCCATCTAATTACACAACTGTGCAAATAAAGTTTTTTTTGAAAATGAGCTGAAATAGGCAATCTAACGAATATGTCTGTTTTGTCGAATATGGAATCTATAGTCAAGAAAACAGAGCACGCACTGTTATTGTGTTCTGACGCCTTTCTGCGAATTGCATAACGGGCAGCGAGCAGAATAGCGCTTTAAAGCTTCACCCCTCGACAAACTGTTTAGAAATTTATCAATTCTATGCGCAGCCCTCCGCAATGTAGTATCTTCCTGCAAAATGTACTAATATCTTCATTGGTGGGCGCCTATGTGTAAAATATCTACAAAGATTTGGGTACGGACACACTGAACTTCTTGTAACTTTTTGTAAACTTGCGCAGTGGTGTTCTTTTTTCGGTTGATGTCGGAGATTGCCTTCGGCATTCGGCATGCGACAAATATTCTTGTTTAGCATGTATTATGCTTTGCGAATCGATGAAGTTCAGTGTGTAGTCTACAAACACAGAAGAGCCATTAAATCTTAATTATTCTTAAAACTTCACCACAGTATAAAGGCATTTCATAGAGCACACGTACTACATATAGCCCGTTGCTTAAATTTATTTGGAAACCCCTAGTGGTAAGATAGACTTGTTTTAATGAAAAAAAGCAACAAGATGGCAATAGTGCAGTATCTTCTAACACAGAGTCGTGGCTGCCAATCTACAAGTCATCCAACCTGCACCAAGGTGTGAGATATATCACAGCGCACGCACAGATGATAGGGAAAAAATGGAAACATGACAGAGGCTTGCGGCGTGATTCTTATGCAACAGCTCACCGCAAAGTATCTAAAAGTCACACTACTGAAAATTGGAGCTTTGCATCTAGAAGGTTCATTTCTTCCCCGAGCCCTGCGAACACGCTATTTCTGGGCAGCAATCAGGGTATCTACTGCTACCATTAATCATGGGGTAGCACCTTGGGTCACCATGCCCTGGGCACCTGCAAGAAACAGGATTGAAAGCGGTAAAGAATCAATGCAAAAGGAAATTTTCGGCAATAATGAAAACTAGTTGTAGGTACACGAACTGCTCTCGAGTAGTGAATCTGCTCAAATGCTAGCAAAAATGCACGCTGTTTCATATCCATTACTCCCCTAAAATATGACACAATTTGTTTGATTGCTGTTTCACTAATGCAGGCTAGAAATCATTATAAACGCGAGGCTGAGTCTGATTTTTCATGAATAAACATTACGTTTTGTTGGCGTGGCCGCGCACGCTGAAGAAGACAATTATTTCCTAGGAAATATACAAATTTCTGGAACCTCTTGTTTAGGTGGGATGTTCGTTGACGGAAAATTGCAGGAAAAGCGCCAAAAGCGTTAAAAAAAAGTTGACGGTTGAAAAAATAAAATTTTGTTGCACAGTTTTGTCATAGCCCTTTCCTGCTCTTTATTTTTGCAGCTCTTTATTTTTGCAATACTAAAAAAAAGCACAAAGCATTCATGCATTATCCTCAATTTTTCTTCTCCGAAGTCCCTAGGCGTTCGTAAAGTACTTCGGAAATGTAACTGGTTTCCCTATTTCGCACCCATTCAAAATGTCGGCATTGGCTTAGCTCTGCTATGCATAGAAATACGTAGCATAAAGCGCCCGCCGCAGTGCGCTGTGGGAAGATTTATTCTGCCAGGCCTCTTTCGCGGCCGCGTCTTGTGACAGAAAGCGTCTTGTGACGGTACATCCCGCGCCCCTTGTCGAAAACAACCAGCATTTTATTGAACGCATTAGAGTTCACTTTCGTTGTATAAATCGTCTACAGAAAACGAACGGAGCAGTATCTGTCATTCGCGGAATCCCGATATGATTTTCGCTATAGACAAGATGAGTTATGAAGAGCGTTTCACGATCCGGGGCCATGCAAAAGAGAAAAAAAAATTCGGGGCGTGGTGGAGTGGTAAAGCGCTGGGCTGGGGATCCAAGGGATGGAGGTTCAATTTCTCGATAGGAGACAAGGTTTAATAATTTTTTTTTTAACTATCGATTCAATGGTGAGTGGACATAAGACTTCTGGTTGGTCGCTTCGAATTTGGCAGCTCTCGCGCATGCACATAACGGGCGGCGCACACTCACCCGAAATTCGGCTCTGTCCCCGTGTAGTGTAGCTACAAAACGATCAGTGCTGTGCAAGCCACTTGAGACTCGAAGCCATTCTTATTTCATTTGGTCCAGCAAACAAGTGAATATAAATTTGAAAGAGGACTAGTATTCAATTGCGTAGTGAAAAGGACTTGGCAGAAGTAGTTTTTTTTCCCAGTGGAAAATATATTCGCTTTCTTTTGCTGAAAACACCAACTCTAAAACAGAAACAGCGCTCTAAACTACTGTGACTGATATCCTCCCTAATATAAAGGCTAAACGAATGGGCTGAATAGGATGCTTTTAAATCTGTCAGTTTTCGGAAGCTGACGGCGGAGACGACGAGGAATGCAAATTATGTTCCACTGCATGTGGCGTTAGGGCGAAGCAAAAACACCATTGTGGCTAAACTCGGTTCAGCTTGGGGATGCGTATCAAAAGCTAACACATGGATTGTTCATGAAGTCGGACTCGAACGTTCTTGTCGCCGATGCACTGGCTGCAAACCATATATTGTCACGTAGTGGTGACAAGCCCAGTTGCCACAAAAGAAGACGCTAGTGTGGCACTTGAAAGAAACTTTATTAGGTCGACTTGCGTCCACAAAAGAAAACTAATCGACGGCGGCGATAACATCAAACGGGCTCGTCGGTCGCCGAGTAACTCGCTGAACTCGCTGAACTCGCTGCCTCATCACGGATGTGAGTCCGTCCAGCATGATAGATTTAAAGCCTCCTCATGCTATTACCACATAAGCAAAGCGGATAGTTGCCCTATATTATATGGATGGAACATTTCCTTAAGCAGCCCTTCTAAATAGCACTACTACGTGATTCTAATACTAAGGAGTCTATCACTACAACTTATCCCGACTGCTTCGTAATTCTAATAAGCCCTATGAATTAGTACCTCTCCTAGCGAAATACCTAAGCACACTGCTTAGCAAGATAACCGCAATTCCGTAGCGTCAATTCTTAATGACGCTTGAGCGTAAACTGAGTCTTTTAATGTGCCAATTGTCTCACAATAAACACGATACACAGGAAAGGGGAGAACTTAAGACAGCCATTCGCTCTATAAGTCAGTGCCATGGGAACAAACTTCGGTTAAAACGGATCACAGAACCATGTACTCTAGCAGATGCTCGCTGCAAAAAATACTTTCATTTACGGTTAATATGAGGGGCTTTAAATCGCGGCCTTCACTATTGCTATTAGGGTCAGTTCAATTTCAATACTACAGAATCGTACCACCGTCACGTGTAACGGTTCGTTTCAGTCGAATAAGAGATACTCTGCTCATGATGGCTTCGCGTATGTGGACGACACCAAGATCTCTATCCACCGACGTACTCCACTTTGAACTTTGGCGTTCTCACCCTGTTTCGCGTTCACGACCTGTAAATTATAGGCGGAACTGAGATATTTGGTAAGACTGTAAGCAAAAAAGCACCTATAATGTGTGGTAAATCACTTTGATATATTATACCAACATCTTTAGATTTATAGTGCTGCAAAAAACTGAGCGCAGACAAGCGCATCGGATCGCTGCCTTTACAACTTTGTGAATGCTGGCTTTGCCACAATGTGATGCCATACCATCCACAACGTCGCCTTCACGCGCAGCCTATCCCCGTTTTTAGTGGAAACAAAATGAGGCCCGCGGCGGCAGTTCTCGCTTTGTAATTACGAAATTCAATAAAACCTAGCAGCAGTGGTAATGGCAGCCGTCTAAACATCCCATATAATTCTTCGATCCCGCTCTACCGTGCTAATTGCCCGGTTGTAAAAAGTACACAAACCATACAAGGAACAGAGAAAGTGACATTACAAACGATGTAATAAACGCTTTTATTTAAACATGGGTTCACAAAAAAATGCAAAGCTAAAACCAACACATAGAATAAGTACAGGTCCGGGCTCAACATGAAGTTTCTGGACCCAGAAAGACTCATTTGGCTTCCATACCAAACAGCATTCATACAAGAAAAAAAAAAATATGAGAAAACGGAAAGTAAAAAAAAAAAATTGATACTGAAAAACATGGAAACGTGAAATGTACGAAAGTTTTAGCCACCACGCTTCGGCATTTGGAACTTTCTTATGCATTCAGCAAAAAAACATTCGGCCGTTCTTTAGTTTCATGCGCAATTGTACAAGCAGCATGAGATAGCAAATGTATGAAGTGCTTTTTAATTTTCGTTCTGTATCGCGCATCAACTACTTGATAGCTAAACCGCATTCACCAATGTTATGCTCGGGGCTGTGGACTTGCATTTCAGAAAAACATCAACGCCTAACCCCCAAGCATAATGAGTCAACACGGAAAAGGAAGGAGCGTGAATAATGGTCAGGGCCATAAAAATGCAATTTTGTTTGACAGAAAACCATGACATTGATAAGTGTCATTCATTACAGTGATGTGCAATTCACAAAAGCAATTTTCCACAGGAAACAGTAAGCTTAGAACAGTGGTGAATAAAAAGGTAATAAAAAGGTAAGTTTGTAAGTTTGTAAAAAGGTAATAAAAAGGTAAGTTTGTTACCACCCATGTGAATGGCAGTTTTGCTTGAAAGCCAGAACAACCCGCTTCAGAAACATCTTGTGAGACAAGAGCAGTTCAGGTAACGCACACGGAAAAAACATGTTTTTCCCGCGGACTGCAGCTTAAAAAAACCGATCAGTTCGAAACCTTAAGTACTAGAATTGCGTGCACCCAGGTAGGCGATCAGGCAAGGAGGTTGCGAATGGTGGCAGATGTTGCATATAGGCACGGAAACAAAAATGATAATTACTCCTGAGATTGCTTAATTCATTAAAAATGCCAAAAAGGTATCTTCACTGAAAACCGCAAATATCAGTGCAGACATATGAGAAGACTAGTAGAGAGGGCGCGAGCTAGGCTCGGCAAAATTTAACCCATGTACCAGAGCGGACAAAAAGTAAACGGAACACGATATTTCCTTCTAACATCTTTCACGCGATGCCTAATTGAAACTGGTATTCTTGTATGAGCAAGCGGGTAGTAGGCGCCCATGCGCTTTTACTTGGACAAATGTTGCTTTGCTATCTGCAGTGCTGAAGGCCACATTTTAATTTCAACGGAAAAGCATGCTCCGTTTACTTATCACCGCACCTGTAATTTAGTGACAATGGAATAATGATGCGTCGTTCGAACGTAGGTGTATAATCACGTAAATGACAAAAGTAACGAGTCCTGAAAACAGTATACCTGCTCTCATACGCCCATTTGTTCAGTTGCACCCTCATGTGCTCTTGAATGCCGGCTCGACGTTATTATCACGCAAAGCGTAATAAATAAAATGAGATTTTCTTCCTGAACAGAAAATTGCAAAAAAAAAAAAAAAAAACTTACGATGAGATTTCCGCCCAGAATGACACGAGACTGGGTGTCAAACATGTCCTTCAGGGATGCCATATCAACGCCGAAATATTCCGCAGGAACTTGTACCGGTGCGTACACAACGACGTTGAGTCAGAGCGAGGCAAAAACCAACACATTGTTCGCGACGTTCACTCAATTGAATAAATAACTCGTGCAGGCGGCACTTGGAAACAAATCTTGCCGCTTGGAAAGCGCAATATATAGAACTAATACGCAAAGAAGCGTACTTTCCTCTGGCTTACGGAATACAGCGTCACTTCGGCCTTTCTCCACCTCAATTGACATACTTTCCTTTTTTATACACCGTTAGAATCGTGCATTCAGAGCTGCGTCAAACTTCCCCCAGTACTCCGCAGAAGACCAGACCGAGTGACGTCGGGGTTCACAATGTTCTGTGCTCCGTTTTAACCGGAGTTCCTTCCCATGCCAAGGACTTAAAAAGCAGATGGCTGCTTTTAGTGTTCCCATTTCGTGGATTTCGTGTTTAGTGTTTGTATTTTCAGCATGGGTTACACGATCACCAAGTGAACAATACGGAGGGGATAACGTCTATATGAACTACGCATATTGAAACATGCGGTTTCCTTATGGCTGTAGGGAAGTTATATCAAAACGTTTCTTTTGGGGGGTGGGGAAAGGGAGGGGTAGTAAATCTATACGAATATGATGTGGAAAACATAAGATAATAGATATATTTTATGCCTATAGGACTCCACTTCCCATAATTTTATATAATTTCTTCGTTTTAAAACAGCAGCCCCTGGGAAAAGCAATAAGCCTAAAAGAAATTGTTTGGCAGGAACTTGTGCACTGCCCCTTGGTTCTGCCAGGCGCGCTGCCCCCTGCGCACTAAGAAACACTTCTTCAGAACTCAGTAGCGCCGTCTACAACCCCTAAACCGCCAACCTCTGCGAATGCCTAAGTGCAACTGGACTTTCCTCCTTCTTTTAACTTTCTATCTCCTGCATCCCATTCCCCCTTTCTAAACTTATGCCTTGTGGCAAACTTTTCGAGAAAAAAAAAAAAAAACTAAAAATAGTGCAGACGCAAGCGCCATTGGTTGAAGAAATTTCACTTTGGGAAGTTTAGCAGAGCGCAACCAAGCATTACCGTTTTCTGTAATTAATTGTCAAGGCCAAATTTGAACACAAATGGGCAACTTGTAGCGTCACATGCTGAATTAGCGCAAAGGAAAGCAATGGGGTGAATGATGCCAATCACTAAACAAAAAGTAAGGTGAACTAGAGTCGTCTGACATCCTTCCACCCACCTTTCGTTACTACAATGACAGAATAAACTATAGCTTAAAAATGGAAGCAATTCAAACGTGTTTTATCTACCAACGGAGCCCTACCTGCGTGTGCAAGCCGTCGCTGTAATTGCCACAAGGAGTCTTTTTTGACCTTGTCGATGCCTATGTTTTAATCGCTATTTTCTGAAGCTGCTGCCAAATATATGCTGCAAATTTCCAAACTTTATTTGCCACGAATAACTAGCTCGAACTAAATCGCCTTGCTGGGACGATGAGTGAATCCAAGAAACTGGGGTCTCTATCTATTATTGAATAAATAACTATTTCCTTTCTTTTAGTGAAATATGAGCTATATGAGCATATGCATCAAAACCTGTGCGTTTTTACAACATTTCATCTGCACGTTTCCCTTACCTTTCTTCCACAACCTTTCCGTGAGAGCAAGTTTCTCGCAGGCAAGGTTCCACATAATTCCTCTCCTGGCCTTCTTCCATACGGGCGCCGTCTCTAGCTGTACAGCGGTCTCCTAATGAAAATAAGAAAACAGCAGAATCATTTTGAAGGCCTGATTCATAAATACGTATACCACAACGATGCATTTTCGAAGAGTTCGTTTCACAATTGGCCCCTCCCATTTATTATTATTACTCGATTCTTTTCGAGCAGCCCACTGGCTACTATAAAAATCGCTTCTGGCTGGAAATAGCTTCCTGGATGCGTGACTGGAGTCCGCGTAAACGAATTAGCCGACGAAGATTTCGCCCACGGTGGACGGTGGCATATAACCACAGTGTCAAGGTGCAAAGCTTGAAAGCCGCATCTTTGTGCTGTCCGAAAATGCTGCGGTGCATACCACTGCAATGTGTGCGTGCGGCAGTGCGTTGCAACGCACGCGTTCAGAAGAAATGGCTCATACGACGCGAAATAAGCAAAATGAAGTTATCAAGGGCTGCCGAAGACGGCAGAAACAATTGCTACTTGCGCTTCGGGATCACAAAGCATGCGGACTTCGGCGGGTTGGGAACGATACAAATAAGCTTCAAGAAATCTTCTAAAAGACGTCAGCACATTAACGTCTAATTTGCCTCCGCATTTTAGAAACTTCGCGAGCGTCGTTCATTAAACGAAGAATAGACTGGCGCGTTTATGGAGAATACTTTGTACGTATGGCCGCAGAACTGCAATAGCCTCAACTATAGCTTTTCTATTGCCTAGGTTCGTAATTTTTTTTCGAGGAGTTATAAGCGGAAAAGAACGGGAGCTTGTCCCTCCCCACTATACAGTTTATCGCTAACCTTAATATTCACATACAGAGAATCCACGAACATACACAGGCTGGTTGAATCTTTTTTTATGGAAATGAAAGTAACCTTATTACTCTCACGTCATAGTGAAAATGCCCTCGGCGACAAACGAAAAGACAGACGTAACACTGAAATCAACTCTTTATTGGGTGACATCAGCAAATGTGATCGCCGGACGTCTATACACGAATGGCCATTGCACTCGTCAGAGCTCAATTTAAAGTCGACGAGGAAACATCAAGATACACCCACATATTGTGACTAAAATGAAACATTTTTGAACCACCCGCGAGTGGCTAGAATCATTCGATGTGCGTCTCTTACGCATAAAAAAAAATGATAAAGCCGGACATCGCCGATACGGAGCGAAAATAAACAAAGACCAATTTGTTTCTGTGTGGCGGACGCACAACTGATCAGGCCGTATGTCATGGGCTGCCAGCAGCAATAAAGATATTCTACAAGGGAGTGCGGCAGTGGATATTTAGCAGAATACCGCTGATATGGGCGTGTCCAATCTGTACGCAATTCCTGCAGCGTGTAGTAGGAGGGCTGGATTAACTGGCGTGTCACTCCACCTTTGCGAGTCCTCGTGCATGCATGGGGGCTCGAAATTTGAAATGTTTTGTTTTCCTGGGTGAAGTGAGAGTTTAAAGTTCCTCAAAGTCATATTTGCAAATATTTCTGAGCATTTATCAAGGCATATCCGCCGTTCCACTGCGAAGAAAACACGCAGTGCGAGACCATCACATCGCTCTCCATGCGCTGTTTATACGTGTAGATGCATTAATGCACTTGCCTGAGCACTCCCTTTCACTAGAATATGTGCAACACTCAAAAGCGTCCTCGAACTTCGGCGTAAAAGAAGCCGGCGCTAAGGACTTGAAAGACGAAATATATTGTAGCTCATAATTCTATAAACGAAATATAAAACCTGTTTCAAAAGCTGATGACAGACGATAACAGGGTTTTTGCATTTTGTTTCATGCGCCGAATACCACACCCGGCTCTACTTTTAGGAGATATTTCTGCAGAGCGGAAACGTCTCCCGTGTTAGCTATGGGTCCGCACACAACGCAGTCATCTGCGAATATGCGGGCGCTAGATCCAATGTAATGCATGGACAGCTTATCGTGATTTGGCGAAGAGGGGACTAAGTAAGGCTCCTTGAGGAGCGCCTCACACTAAACAATAATGCACGAATCCGTAAGAGTTCGCAACGACGAATTATAAACGACTTATTAGAAACTCGCCGGTACGGCTAATTACACATAAATCTAAATTATGGGTACGAAAGTTGGGTAATAGGCCTTAGTTAGGTGCTTTGACGAAGGATTACTCAAAACCTGAAAAAAAGCTTCAATAGATAATTTAGGGTAAATATTTGATGACTATGGGAAGAAAAAACCTACGTCACTTTCACAGGAATGTGATTGACGGAATTGAGGCAGAAATGAACGATAATTTAGCGGATTACTAGAGATCATCAGCCTGAAAAAGAAAATTCTCTTGTTCTATCATTTATGGACTATACTTGGGATAGATATGATATGATAGTTATTCAGGCTGTGCAGGTGATTTTTCTGAAAGAGGAACAGTCTTTCCCAACTTTGCAGTCTGCAAGAACAGCCCATTCTGTTCTTGAAGACTCGTGGAATATAAGTCTTAAATAATGCTGTTTATGTGTATGACGTATTAGGCACTTTATCATCAGTACTAAAGTACGATTTTAAGAGGATTCGTAGATCAAGAGCCCGCCTAGTGACCTCGATTCTAAGGAGGCTTAGTCCCATTAATAACATATATAAAGCAAGAAAAATGTAAGGAAACAATGAAGCTTTGCTTTGAAGGGTGTGACGCCATATCGTGTATATGGCAACTGAATTTTAGGAATCCACTTTGCTGTTCACTTAATGTTTTATACGTTGTTTTGTGCATCTGCTATCGCACATGTAATTATTCGCATATGGCTGGAAGGTACCTCTTTATCTTAAATACAACGGAAGATACGTTGAACCCCTAGATTAAACGAGCTGTGCGGATGCGCCTGTGTAGCCGAACAGTAGCGTTTATTGATCTTCGTCCAAGGTTCGATTGCCCTATAATCCACCCATGGTAAATTATATGCCCGAGTTACTATCTTCTGGCAATTAGACTATGCTTGCGGTCGTGTGACTTCGTACCAGCCGAAGATCAGCTAGTGCACGGCCGTATAACTTGTTAGCTACATGTAATTTCCTTGCCCGTGATTTTTTTTTATCACAGCGTTGACGACAAATTTTAAATATAAACGCTATCGCTTTATAAGATGTAGCGATAGTTACTCTTGAAGAATAGCACAGTAATTGCAGCATGAAGGAAGAGAGAGAAAGTGCTGTTCATTGTTCATTATAGCTGTTGTCGATTCTGCGCTTCGTAGGAGTAGAGTAAATCATTGCTTCTATTACATTTATATTCGCTTGAAATAAAACATCTATTAAGAAACTGAGCAGCCTGAGTGAGCTTGAACAGGCACACGTTTGCAGACGCGGACACACGTACAACCAACTGAAGCGTCTATTTATCATTTTTCAATACTTCCACCAACGCATCGGCACGTGCCATCGTGGAGAGACTTGTTACGGGCGGGGCTGTCAACTTTGCACTGTGAGCAACATCTCGCCCGCTGTTTGCCTGTGGCTACAAGCAGCGCTATTCCTAACACTGTGGAAGTAGCAGCGGACACGCGTACAGCCAACTGAAGTGGCTATCTACCATTTTTCAGGTTGGTTCGGACTACATTTGTAGCATTCCTTTTTTCAGTGTCTCCGATGCTGCTGCAAAGTATTTTGTCGCATGCCGAATGCAGAATTACTAAAGATTCTAGAACATTTTACGCACGAAGTTCGCGATTTACTTAAACGTTACTTGCAGCTACAGTTTCTCAACTTGCGCACTTCTTTTAAAAGAGAACTTCGAAGAAACCATCGCGACCTTAAGCCGAGCCTTGACTTCCTCAATAAACTGTATGAGGAAATGGCGACGGAATGCACCCAACTCGAGGAAGAAAACATTGAGCTTAAAGCTCAGAATGAAGCCCGATTTGCTGATCAAGAGAAGTTTAAAACACTTGCTCTCAAAGTGACAAGAGAACTACCGCCCTCGAGCAGTACTTACGTAACAAAAGCATCGAACTGAAAAATGTCCCCAACACTCCCGAAGAAATGATAACAGAAGTCCTTGAAACACTTGGCGGAGCTGTAAGTAAACCGATAGAAGAAAGCGATATTGACAGTTTTATGTAGTGATGGTAGCTGAAACTTGGTACCAGGATGAGTCAGAAGCACTGCGTGTGCACGGCTATCAAATCTTCGACTTGAATTGGAATTGGAAGATAGGAGGTGGTGTAATGCTGTTTGTGAAAGATGTATTTCAATGCGATATTGTTGACACTTTTTCTGTAATAGCTGATGATTCTGAAATGCTAACTTTGAGCTGTAATTGACTGTTTTTTTTCTGTGGCATAATGTCCGTTCAAAGGTAGAAATTGTGCTTTTTTTTTTGTTTCTTGACGCATTTTCAGGTTGGGTTAACGGAAACGACTGCAAATAATTCTCGGCGGAGACTTGAACATTGACCTTATATTCATCCCCACAAAGTGAAGAACAGTGCTGCACTTCTGATGCTAATGCGTTCACTATTCTCATAGAGTAACCCCCTAATTTACAGCAGGGTACATTCACACTTAAAGACATTTCTATCACGAACACTATAATTGTGTCTATCACTTCTGGAGTTCTTCAAACGTATATTAGCAACCATTTACCCTTATATTTAGTGCGTAGTAATAAAAAGTTCCAATTAAAAGACACGCGGTGGAGTGGTATTACATATCGGGAGATAAATGAAAGCATCCTGCAGGTTTTTCATAATTTATTTCCTGAGATATCCTGGGAGAGTGTTCTTTCAAGCCCTGATGCGGAGGGGGCTTACAACACTTAAATACCCAAAATTTATGAAAGCCTATAATGATTGCTTTTATTTCATAAGCAACAAATGGCCACGCAGAGCACGCAAACCTTTGATTACTGCAGAATATATCAAAACTATGAAACTGAAAAGCGTTCTTCATGAAATATTTTTGAAATACTGAAACAAAAACGATTTAGATGAATTGAAAAAACACAGATACACGACAAACAGCCTTATACGGAAAACTAAAAAAAGGGTACTTTGAAAAATCTTTTTATCCAGGACACGAAGCAAGCTTCAGAATACATTTCGAAAAATTAAATACGCTTCTAAACCGACCCACTAGTGCAAGTGAATTCGCCAACGAGATAACTGTAAATGGTGCAACTTTTGCTGGAGAAAATTTAGCTGTAGCCTGTAATGAGTTTTTCACATGAGTAGGAAATAGACATCATGACTTAAGCTGTATAGATTTTATGCACTAACTAACAGAAGAGACTACATTTTTATCTCCAGTAACTGATGATGAGGTCGTGTCTACAATCATGCCTCTATAAATTACTACTTCTACTGATATAGATGATTTGCAAATTCAGCCACTTAAGTATGCTGCCGCATTATAGCTGCAGTTTTAGAGCACATGAATAATCAAATATTTTTATACAGTCGATATCTTCGCCTTCTCCAAGTGGCTAAAGTTACTACCACTTTTAAAGGTGGTGAGAAATGTAACATATCTAACTACAGGCTTATTTTAATATTCCATGTTTTCTCCAATGTCATTGCAAAACTAGTACACATTCGAATGAGCTCAATTTTAAACAAGCATCACATTACGGCACCGTACCAGTTTGGGTTTAACATAGAGATGGACAAGGCATCTCACTTCAGTTAGCAGATCGGAGCAGCTCCACTCACTAATGTGAGCCGGCTCACTTGAACGGCTCACTGGCACACTAGATCTGTAGAGGTGAGTGGGTCGCTCAGGAGGGGCCAGATCTATATATATATATATATATATATATATATATATATATATATATATATATATATATATATATATATATATAGACATGGTTTGCTTGTTACTAATGGGCCAGAGTTAAATTCAAACAGGAGGTCACACAACTTTCCCCATTATCTATTTTATTCCAACAGTTTCGGACCGTGGACCATCCTTCTTCAAGGTAGAATTGAGAATCAATTCTACCTTGCAGAAGGACGGTCCACCGTCCGAAACTGTTGGAATAAAATAGATAATGGGGAAAGTTGTGTGACATCCTGTTTATATATATATATATATATATACATATGAAGGAAAGAAGCCAACAGTCGGCGAGGCCAAGGAAAGCGTTGGGGATGGTCCTTTTATGTCTTTTTTTTAATGTTTGCTTAGATAATCACAGAAATTAGTAACGAATCTGTTTAGGGGAAATATAATTAAACGCAAAGTAGATGAAAAAACAACGTGCCGACGGTGGGAACCGAACCCACGACCTCCGAATATCGCGTCCGGTGCTCTTCCAACTGAGCTACATCGGCCGCTGTCCCCCCTGCAACTTGCTTGGGTATTTGTGTCGTCTGTATACGAACCTTGAAAGTGTTCACCAGCGCCACCCTCAGCCATAGCGGCGGACGTAGAACGTCCTTTGTTACCGCCAGCGTCACGTAGAACGTGATCAAGAGCGAGGGCGAACGCTGTGCTAGAACCCTCTTACGCTACCTATGGCTTCAAGACTGCCAGAACCGAGACCCCCGTAAGCAACAAGAAGATCAATTAAGGGGAAATGAGGGTGCTCGTTATAATACATGAAGGAAAGAAGCCAACAGTCGGCGAGGCCAAGGAAAGCGTTGGGGATGGTCCTTTTATGTCTTTTTTTTAATGTTTGTTTAGATAATCACAGAAATTAGTAACGAATCTGTTTAGGGGAAAGATAATTAAACGCAAAGTAGATGAAAAAACAACGTGCCGAAGGTGGGAACCAAACCCACGACCTCCGAATATCGCGTCCGGTGCTCTTCCAACTGAGCTACATCGGCCGCTGTCCCCCCTGCTACTTGCTTGGGTATTTCTGTTGTCTGTATACGAACCTTGAGAGTGTTCACCAGCGTCACCCTCAGCCATAGCGGCGGACGTAGAACGTCCTTTGTTACCGCCAGCGTCACGTATAACGTGATCAAGAGCGAGAGCGAACGCTGTGCTAGAACCCTCTTACGCTACCTATGGCTTCAAGACAGCCAGAACCGAGACCCCCGTAAGCTACAAGCAGCTACAAGCAGGGGTTGAAACGTGGAGGCTAACCAAGGGAGTTCTACTAAAGTTGAAGACAACCCAGAGGGCTATGGAACGAAAAATGTTAGGGGTAACATTAAGAGATAGGAAGCGTGCAGAGTGGGTCAGAGAAATAACTCAAGTTACCGACATTCTAGTGGAAATTAAGAAGAAATGGCATGGGCAGGACATGTAGTGCGAAGAGAGGATAACCGATGGTCGCTTAGGGTAGCAAATTGGATTCGAAGGGAAGGAAAGCATAGCAGGGGGCGGCAGAAAGTTAGGTGGGCGGATGAGGTTAAGAGGGTCGCAGGGGTCAAGTGGATGCAGCTAGTACAGAACCGGGGTAAGTGGAGAAATATGGGAGAGGTCTTCGCCCTGCAGTGGGTATAGTCAGGCTGATGATGATGATATGTCCTCAAAATATTGTTTACATGTGCAATTGTGTTCCACCCAATATAGTCCTATCATCTAAATGTACTTTGGATATGTATAAAGCCATCGGAGTGCTTATAATGGCTTTTCCTTGTTTTTTGCGTTTTTGCCCCCTGCTGTATTGCAGTGTAAGCGGGATGCTTGTGATTGTCAAGCCATCGCAGGTTTTTTGTTAGCACCCTGTAGCATCAAGAGTATTATGTAATCAGTGTTGATGCTAATAAAATTATTTGTATTTGACTTTGTAAGTACCGGAACTGAGGGGAAGTATAGAGTACCCAAGGGAAGTATAGACGAATGTTCTATCATTTATATATATACACTCTGTAGCGCCAATGCAGAATAGTAAATTAGCGGGTAGAATTGTATAGAAAGCAAGCAATATACTAAGAACTGCTACAGAAAGGAGCAATGTGTTGGTGCCTGTGAAACAAAGTAGATGAAATATAGGATCAAAGCAAGATTCAGTATATGTTATTTGGACTGAAAGAACATCGAAATCACAAATTTCTGATTATCCTTAGTGTTATGCATAAGCGCTCACATCTTCAACTAGCAACTTCTTCAACGCCCAACCACTCTAAGGAACAATTTACTTTGTTCTGTCGTTTGCTTTTGCAGGCATTTTCAGGCATTTTAAACCAGTGCACTTTCCAGGTGCAAATATAATGGGGCGTTTGTAAAATAGCTGCTGAAGATGTCATCAATAGGGAGTTAGTACCATAATCACTTTTTTCGCCAAAAATAGTTAGTTGGGAAGTTAGGAAAAAACAACTACGTGCCATTCGTAGGATCTGTACGTATAGTAGTGTGACCTTTCAAAACCAGTGGTGGCATTTTTTGAATAATATTGCTGTCTATTGTCATCTCCAGTCGAAGGCCTCACTAGATATTGAGTTTTTAGCACTGAACCTGTTCAACAATGTTATGGGGAAGCTTAAATGTCCGACAGCTGTGCGCACCACTGAGGATGAACACAGTACAGGTCTCAGCACTTGTCTGCGTCTTCTTCTGGAAATATGTCGCAACCTCTTTATCCTGAGCCTGACCAGCGAATACCACTCAGTAACGCTACCCTCCCCCCCCCCCCCCCCCTGGAAAAGTACAGTCCCTACGTGTTCTACGTTAGTGAAACAGAACGTGCATAATAGGGCTTCAGATGGGACACATGCACTATTTCGGAGGATGGTGCTCTGGCGGTAACGGGGCGCAAAGCTCGGTAAGGGCCTGTGTAACGGGGCAAAAGGTTTTCTCACAGCCCGAATCGACGACACGGGAGCCACAGAAAGACGTGAGATCCAGAAGTGTAGTGAGCATCACGGTGGCGACTGTTGTACCGGAAGTTTAGGGAGTCTTGTGATGCAGAGAGCCTGGCACGAGCACGAGCTGGTTGAGATGAATCCTTTGATCCCATTGACAAGCTGGATCTCTGCAGCGTCCGCCACATTGGTACCACCACAATTACTACATACGTCGCTACATCTACGGCCGCTGCACCTGCTGTCGTCATGGCCCATCTCCGTGACCCCGGAACCTTCTGTGGGATCGACGACGTTGTTGTAGACGACTGGCTGGCTCTATACGAACGCGTGAGCAAGCACAACAGGTGGGATCTCACACTTATGCTCGCGAATATAATCTTTTACTTGACTGGGGCCGCGCGGGTGTGGCTTGAAGCCCATGAAGCTGACCTCACATCTTGGGATGTCTGCAAGCAAAAGCTCAACGACCAGTTCGGAAAGTCTATTGGACATCACCCAGCCGCCAAAAAAGCGCTCCCTTCTTGCCGCCAAACGTCTAGAATCTTATATCACTTATATACACGACGTCGTATTCCTGTGCCGCTAAGTCAACTACACCATGCCTGAGGAGGATAAAGTCGGCTACGTAGTAAAAGGCATTGCAAACGACGCCTTTATCCTCCTTGAGGCAAGAGCTTGAGGCAATGACTCCCGCAGCCTCCCCGTCGCATACCGCCGGCTACTAGTGTGCCGACGTATCGAGCAAGCGAAACAGAGGCGCATATCTCACCGTTTCTACCGGTTACCGGACACCGCTGCCAGCTCCTCCTGTGGTCGATTTTCCGACTCCCCGACCGCCTGATAATGACAGCACCTTGACCCGCATTGTCCGCCAAGAGCTTGAGGCAATGACTCCCTTTGCAATGACGCAATGACTTGCTTTTCTTCTGCACTACCAGCGAATTCCGCTCAGTAAGAATATTAAGTAACAAGACTCAATACCTAAGCATCCACAATCTACACAGTGGAGAAGCGAAGCTATCCCTTCAGTTGTCGTGAATTGAATCAGGACGAATGCTTTCCAAAAATACGTGCTGCAGAGCACATAGCGCTTTTATGCCTACGTGGGCTCCATTAACATTCACTGAGAGTGTTCCCTACATCTTTTTAACGGCCAGTTGTATTATTAGATTTACAGCAACAGGCATGAAAAATGCTGATCAAAGATGGCTTAGTCGATAAGTATAAGCCCGTTCACCGACATACTTAAGCAGCATATGTCCTATTACTTACCTGGTAAGTGGCCGATTCGGTGGCTTGTTTACGGAACAAACTGTGTTTTCAGAACAAAAAATAGAGCCAAGCTAGAAACACCGCGATCATGAATAAAAAAGCATATCACATCGGTGGCATGCTACTTATGCCGCAGCACGACGAAATATTACGATGAGTTCTACATGCAGTATGAACGTTCCTCACTACTGTATCAGGAAAAAAGTGTGGTTATTGCGAGATGAGTCTAGCTCAGTAGGGCTTCTGTACTACAACTGAACAGAGCATGAAGCGGGAAAAATCGATAGCAGCACCACCTCCTCTTAAATGGCGTTGGCTGCGAATGGTCACTAGGGCTGAGTTCTCAGCTTTGTTTGCTTTCACAAAACTTTCGGGCATCACTAATTAAACATATAAAAAAGGTCAAATTTTATTTTTATATAGCTTCTGCAAGAATGTCCCTATTTTGTATTGACCTTATCTCGAACAGCTCATCTACTAAACAGAAAAAGGTATGGACGACATGTACAGTATCCTTGATTTACCCCAAGATACAATTGTTCAGGACTGAAAGGAAGAAATTCTGCATCAGGAGTAACCAAATGCTCTCCCTTTCTTAGCAGTTATTTCATTATCAGTCATGTCATATGACTACCAAGAAGTCTCGCACTTTGATTTCCCCCTTACAAGTGATTTCCATTTCGATAGAACTCAGTTAAAGATTTTGTGCAATCGAACGCAATCAAAAATGGTCCTCGATAGAATGAACGCGAGCCAAAATGCTATCCTGGCGCTGTGAATAAATGACGAAAATACTCCGATTTAATTGTGCAAACGAACTTGCTATGCACGAAGCACGGTGCAAAGTGGTGCAGTGTTGTACTAGAATTGTAGCGTATCCTGTCAACATTCATAGCATTTTGTGCGTGCATGCACCAAGCTGCTGTTTCGGCGATCCCAAGGAAATTGTAATTGTCTGCTTCAGTACACATTAGGATTTAGATTATACTGTGTTCTAAATGACCAGAGCACATGTTGGTTTTAAATCCATTAGGAAGGAAGCTGGAAGCAGAACTTTGCATCATTGATTGTTGTCTATTAATTTCGGACATAAAAAAATTAATGGAAACCTATTTCTGCCGTAGCTGTGTCTCCGAGTGAGGGCAGGTACTCACGGCCTCCCTGCTCTGCAGGCTTGCCATCTCGACAGTCGACAGTCCATATCGTGTGAGACGGTAATGTCTCCTTGCACAGCGATTAATGGATAATTGGTACTGGGTTACTGATTTTAAGAGGTGAGTTAGATTTCCCAACACCTCAGTGCTTTGTCTCAATGTATGACTCGATGAATGACTATTCATTTTGGCACTTAGTACTTTTGCTGCTCCTCTGTGAGTAATATCAGGCTCTCGAATAAATGTTATCTGGCTTACCATTTCCAACCAGAAATGTTACACTGAGAGATGCGGCAGCCAGAAGTAGCGCCAAAGAGACGACAGCCATCTTCCTTAGCTCAGAAGTTTTCTGTAAAACAATAATAATAGTTTGCTTGACGAAATAACATACTTATTGCATAAACATGATATCTGAGCGAGGTACGCTCCACAGGGCAAATTTAACACATTGAATCTCTTCAAGAACTTCCTTAAGCTAAACTTTCTTCTAAGTGTTTATTTTATAGC